>NC_139917.1:0-322500 GCF_963514095.1 Eutrigla gurnardus | reverse complement strand
ATTTCAACAAGCCTCATTTTAAGTACCTACCATACTAGGTTATCATTGAGCTACACCCTTGATATTTCATGTCTGGAGGCTATTAGTAACAGATATACACTGTAGAAATTTTGAAGGCCACAGGTGAGATGGTTTTCCAGATAATGCCGTTTAAATATGGCTTTTCAGAGTATGATGCCAAAAAACGTCTAAACTACCCTTCATTCAATGACGTTTCATGAGAAAACTGTTGACAGTAGAGACCTAATATTTTGGATTTGTCCTATTAACAAGTGTGTCTTTGTACTCAAATTTTTTCAGGACATTCTAAGATGGTCAGGTGGGAGGCATTTGATGAAATGACACGGAATGACCCAAAAGAGAGAAACTCTACTTTAAAACTAAACCTTTGGACTTTGAATTCCCCAAGTATCAGAATGTTATTTACCAGAAAGTCATCCTTGTGACTTCGATGAATGTCCTTTTTGGAGATGTTTTCAAGATGGAGAATCTTTGGGAAAAGTCAACCACGAGACATCCAGCCATAGAGCTCCAGAGTACATACAGTGGAAAAATAAATGATCAGTAGTTTCAGTATCCTCTCAAAACACGCAATTATTGGATTCAGTTGTCTGTCTTAAATCAGTAGAGGTATAATAATACGCACCATTTACACACATTTTCTGTTCTAACACTGCCATCTAGTGGCAAAATACAGAATGATACAATAAATAAATACGGGGCGGTTATGTGCACGTTTTACTTGCTTTAAGATCCTACTTCCAACTTCTAAAGTGATGCTTCACGAGCAACTCGTTGCACTGTTAAAAGAATCCCGTATAGGCCTGTCATTCATGATGAATCTGTCCTCTTCTCCGCCGTGGTGAAAGGTTCCAGTCACCCCAACTCAGCAATTCAGTTTAAAAGTCATCTCAGAGATCCCGCACGTAATTTCGACTTCATGTGCAATTACCGTGTCGGAAACTCCTAGTTACCATAATTCCCATACCACATGGACGCATCACACTGTAGGGGAGACCGGGGATGGTTGTAACACTTTTTGTCTTAGCTCCTATAACTTAAAGAGTGTTCATGGTAGGGCTCTTAAATTTAGACAAAATGCCCTCATTTGTCTACTACAAATAGAAATGCCTCCAACTCCTGCAACTATATCATATAATAAAATATTTAATCTCAAATGCAAGGAGTGCTATTGTTACAACCTACCCCACAACCCAGGGTGAATTGTAACAATAAGGTTCAAGAATTAAAAACTGAGACCAAACCACAAAATATGCATCCATATAAATGTATTGTGCATGTGTTAACACTGAAACAGCTCCCAGTGGTTTACTAAGTGAATGGGTAAATGAAAAAACATTCTCAGTGGCAACAAAGAACATAAATAAAACATGCTACTCATGAGACAAGAAAACTACAGTGGGGGGTCAGAACAGTTGGCTGTGCACTTCGCATGTTAGGATGCCTTTTCATAAAGCCTGAGAAACAGTAAGGACCTGCCATGCTGTTTTTGTCCCATGACTGGGGATATTTGATTTTGTACTCCACTGCAAGTTGGTATGCAAACTTCCTGACCTAAAAAAAAAAGTAATTACATAGTAATAGTAAGTTAGTTTGTTAGTTAGATGTACCTCATGGCACCTGAATACATACAGAATTGATGCATACAGTACAAATTCATATTTAGAACACATTAATCTGCACTTGTCAAATGCTTAGTAATAATTGGCAGCCTTTCTGGGGAAAACCTGGTCTGATCAGGAGAGATGGCATCCACCCCACTTTGGATGGAGCTGCTCTCCTATCTAGAAACATCGCTGATCTCATTGGTAGTCCTAGAACATGACAAACCAGTGTTGAGACCAGGAAACAGAGGTGCAGTCTTACACACCTCTCTGCGCCTCCTTTAGAGCAGTCACCCACCCAAAACCAAAACCACATAAGAACGGTGTCTGTCCCCCGACCAACCAAATTAATCAGGTCAAACAGAAGAGAGTTTTCACATGAAAACCTAATAAAAATTAGCACTTCCGATGTAGTAAAACAAAATAAGAGAATTAAATGTGGACTCTTAAACATTAGATCTCTCTCCTCCAAAGCAGTATTAGTCAATGACTTAATATCAGATAATCATATTGATTTATTCTGCCTGACTGAAACCTGGCTGCGTGATGAAGACTATGTTTGCTTAAACGAAGCTAGTCCTCCCAGCCATATTAATACTCATATATAGGGGTGGGGAAAAAAATCGATATTGCAATATATTGTTGTGCTCTCTGTCGCAATAAATTAATCGATACACTGACGGCAAATATCGATATTTTGGGTCTACGGGTTTTTTTAGACTCCCGTCGGTGCGTCTAACGGGGCGTTCACACCGAACGCGATAGACGCGAATTGAGCGGCGACTCTACATTGAAAACCAATGTAAATGGCGCGATGACACGCGATTCAGGCGGAGGCGGCGCGAATGGAGCGTCTGGCGCGAATGAAGCGAATGGCGCGTCTGACGCGGCGCGAATGGCGCGTCTGACGCGGCGCGAATAAAGTTGAAAATATCGAACTTTTCAGGCGGCATCGCGCCGCGACATCCAATCAGCGACGAGTTCAAGCCGACAGACAGATGAGCTGAGATGGACGGGCTGCATTACCAAACCCGACTCGGGAAGACCGGACCCCGGCGCGACGGGGGCCGTACCGGCCTCACACCGTCAGGGCTGAGCCTCGATCAGAAGGGCTCAGGCCCCCGCGCGACACCGGGCAATCGGTCTTCCGTACGCCACATTTCCCACGTCCGCCCGCCCGTCGGACGGGGATTCGGCGCTGGGCTCTTCCCTCTTCGCTCGCCGCTACTGAGGGAATCCTAGATAGTTTATTTTCCTCCGCTTAGTAATATGCTTAAATTCAGCGGGTTGTCTGGTCTGATCTGAGGTCGAATGTGGCCCCGACTCTGGGGAGAGGTGCGAGGGACGTGGCTCCCGGAGGAGGCTCACGGACTCTGGCATCGGGTACCCCGAGGCGGAGGAGGAGGGTCCGCCGACGTGACCCGCCGGCTCCCCTCAAAAATGAGACTGCGGTCAAGCCAGCCGACACATCGGGAACGACAGTCAAGCCAGCCGACCCAGTTTTATGCTGTACGTGTTTATAGTAGCTTTACGGTAATAGCGTCTCAAAACTGGTTTCAAAATAAAAGCATTCGTCGGGTACATAGCGAAAGACTGTCACGAAAGCAAAATACTGTCAACGGAAATGTACGGACGTTGTGTACTTTCAAAATAAAGGCTCAAATAATTGACAATTGTAATCTTAAACCAATCGTTTTTTATTGGAATTTCTAACAAGGTCATGTTTCCACATGCTAATTTCACTTAAGGTTATTGTAGACGTACACTGCCTCATATTGCCACCCAGGAAGTTTCAAGTCTTTCTGGTATATAGTTTCAAACTAAAAGCCCGTCAGTGTCAAATATGAGACAAATTACATATGATTTAGGATTCAATTTAAAAGGAATCGCCCTGTTATCAAGCAACAATTCCACTTCAGAGTGACAGTATATGACCTGGTAGTGTGACCCAGTGAGTATCAAGACATTCTGATGTGTTGTTTCAGAATAAAAGCATGTCAAAGTGTCAAATATGACACAAATTACATGTGATTTGAGATTCAATTTAAAAGGAAACGCCCTGTTATCAAGCAATAATTCCACTTCAGAGTGACAGTATATGACCCGGTAGTGTGACCCAGTGAGTATCAAGACATTCTGATGTGTTGTTTCAGAATAAAAGCATGTCAAATATGACACAAATTACATATGATTTAGGATTCAATTTAAAAGGAAACGCCCTGTTATCAAGCAATGATTCCACTTCGGGGTTATAGTATATGACCTGGTAGTGTGACCCAGTGAGTATCAAGACATTCTGATGTATAGTTTCAGAATAAAAGCCTGTCAAAGTGTCAAATATGACACATATTACACATGATTTTGGGCTCAATTTAAAAGGAAACGCCCTGTTATCAAGGAATAATTCCACTGCAGGGTTATACTATATGACCTGGTAGTGTGACCCAGTGAGTATCAAGACATTCTGATGTGTTGTTTCAGAATAAAAGCATGTCAAAGTGTCAAATATGACACAAATTACATATGATTTGGGATTCAATTTAAAAGGAAACGCCCTGTTATCAAGCAATAATTCCACTTCAGAGTGACAGTATATGACCTGGTAGTGTGACCCAGTTAGTATCAAGACATTCTGATGTGTTGTTTCAGAATAAAAGCATGTCAAATATGACACAAATTACATATGATTTAGGATTCAATTTAAAAGGAAACGCCCTGTTATCACTGACTAATTCCACTTCAGAGTGACAGTATATGACCTGGTAGTGTGACCCAGTTAGTATCAAGACATTCTGATGTGTTGTTTCAGAATAAAAGCATGTCAAATATGACACAAATTACATATGATTTAGGATTCAATTTAAAAGGAAACGCCCTGTTATCAAGCAATAATTCCACTTCGGGGTTATAGTATATGACCTGGTAGTGTGACCCAGTGAGTATCAAGACATTCTGATGTATAGTTTCAAAATAAAAGCATGTCAAATATGACACAAATTACATATGATTTGGGATTCAATTTAAAAGGAAACGCCCTGTTATCACTGACTAATTCCACTTCAGAGTGACAGTATATGACCTGGTAGTGTGACCCAGTTAGTATCAAGACATTCTGATGTGTTGTTTCAGAATAAAAGCATGTCAAATATGACACAAATTACATATGATTTAGGATTCAATTTAAAAGGAAACGCCCTGTTATCAAGCAATAATTCCACTTCGGGGTTATAGTATATGACCTGGTAGTGTGACCCAGTGAGTATCAAGACATTCTGATGTATAGTTTCAGAATAAAAGCCTGTCAAAGTGTCAAATATGACACATTTTACACATGATTTTGGGCTCAATTTAAAAGGAAACGCCCTGGTATCAAGGAATAATTCCACTTCAGAGTGACAGTATATGACCTGGTAGTGTGACCCAGTTAGTATCAAGACATTCTGATGTGTTGTTTCAGAATAAAAGCATGTCAAATATGACACAAATTACATATGATTTAGGATTCAATTTAAAAGGAAACGCCCTGTTATCAAGCAATAATTCCACTTCGGGGTTATAGTATATGACCTGGTAGTGTGACCCAGTGAGTATCAAGACATTCTGATGTATAGTTTCAGAATAAAAGCCTGTCAAAGTGTCAAATATGACACATATTACACATGATTTTGGGCTCAATTTAAAAGGAAACGCCCTGTTATCAAGGAATAATTCCACTTCAGAGTGACAGTATATGACCTGGTAGTGTCACCCAGTTAGTATCAAGACATTCTGATGTGTTGTTTCAGAATAAAAGCATGTCAAATATGACACAAATTACATATGATTTAGGATTCAATTTAAAAGGAAACGCCCTGTTATCAAGCAATAATTCCACTTCGGGGTTATAGTATATGACCTGGTAGTGTGACCCAGTGAGTATCAAGACATTCTGATGTATAGTTTCAGAATAAAAGCCTGTCAAAGTGTCAAATATGACACATATTACACATGATTTTGGGCTCAATTTAAAAGGAAACGCCCTGTTATCAAGGAATAATTCCACTTCAGAGTGACAGTATATGACCTGGTAGTGTCACCCAGTTAGTATCAAGACATTCTGATGTGTTGTTTCAGAATAAAAGCATGTCAAATATGACACAAATTACATATGATTTAGGATTCAATTTAAAAGGAAACGCCCTGTTATCAAGCAATAATTCCACTTCGGGGTTATAGTATATGACCTGGTAGTGTGACCCAGTGAGTATCAAGACATTCTGATGTATAGTTTCAGAATAAAAGCCTGTCAAACTGTCAAATATGACACATATTACACATGATTTTGGGCTCAATTTAAAAGGAAACGCCCTGTTATCAAGGAATAATTCCACTGCAGGGTTATACTATATGACCTGGTAGTGTGACCCAGTAAGTATCAAAACATTCTGATGTATAGTTTCAAAATAAAAGCATGTCAAATATGACACAAATTACATATGATTTGGGATTCAATTTAAAAGGAAACGCCCTGTTATCACTGACTAATTCCACTTCAGGGTTATAGTATATGACCCATTAGTGTGACCCAGTAAGTATCAAAACATTCTGATGTATAGTTTCAGAATAAAAGCCTGTCAAAGTGTCAAATATGACACATATTACACATGATTTTGGGCTCAATTTAAAAGGAAACGCCCTGTTATCAAGGAATAATTCCACTTCAGAGTGACAGTATATGACCTGGTAGTGTGACCCAGTTAGTATCAAGACATTCTGATGTGTTGTTTCAGAATAAAAGCATGTCAAATATGACACAAATTACATATGATTTAGGATTCAATTTAAAAGGAAACGCCCTGTTATCAAGGAATAATTCCACTTCAGAGTGACAGTATATGACCTGGTAGTGTGACCCAGTGAGTATCAAGACATTCTGATGTGTTGTTTCAGAATAAAAGCATGTCAAAGTGTCAAATATGACACAAATTACATATGATTTAGGATTCAATTTAAAAGGAAACGCCCTGTTATCAAGCAATAATTCCACTTCGGGGTTATAGTATATGACCTGGTAGTGTGACCCAGTGAGTATCAAGACATTCTGATGTATAGTTTCAGAATAAAAGCCTGTCAAAGTGTCAAATATGACACATTTTACACATGATTTTGGGCTCAATTTAAAAGGAAACGCCCTGGTATCAAGGAATAATTCCACTTCAGAGTGACAGTATATGACCTGGTAGTGTGACCCAGTTAGTATCAAGACATTCTGATGTGTTGTTTCAGAATAAAAGCATGTCAAATATGACACAAATTACATATGATTTAGGATTCAATTTAAAAGGAAACGCCCTGTTATCAAGCAATAATTCCACTTCGGGGTTATAGTATATGACCTGGTAGTGTGACCCAGTAAGTATCAAGACATTCTGATGTATAGTTTCAGAATAAAAGCCCGTCAAAGTGTCTAATATGAGACATATTACATCTTTGGGTTCAATTTAAAATGGCTACACACCGATAAACAATACCCACTTAGAAAAAATAAAAATAAATCTGTGGGGCCCAAAACTGCAGGGGCTCAAAACCGCAGGTCTCCAGGGCTGCAGCCAGACCCTACACCGTAGCCATATAGCGGGCATGCATGTAACATGGGCCGACCATGCACACTGCGCATGCACGTGCACGCGCTTGTTGATTGACAGCGGAGCCGCAAAGTGCCGAGGAGGAGAGAGAGGAAAGGCCCCGTCAAGGCTCAATGGCGCACCTACAAATGTCTTCATAGGATGGTCGAAAGATGTCGAAGAAAGAGCAAGGGTAAGAACCGTTCTTTTTTAAAACCCCTCGTCAAAGACATACTTTTTTTTCGGTCAACATCACAAATACAATTAATGGCATTATTTCACCTTGAGTCATAAGAAAAGCTTTCCACCTGTTACTATATCAATTAGTGTTCCTTCTCTGTCATGCACAGAATAAATAAACAATGCTACATATGATTAAGTTGTAGTAAATAAACAGAACCTTTTCTTTTCGGCAACATCACAAATACAATCAATGGGATTATATCACCTTGAGTTGTTATAGGAAAACATTTCCGAAACGTTACATAAAAACAAATTTATTTTAGGTGAACTAAAAGTTAATTAAGTGTGTTTCCGTTAATGAGTCATTCTAAAATATACACGTTTGTGTCCTTTTTCTGTTTTGCACGGAATAAATAAACAATGCGTAATTATTATGAAATTATTATTATAAAAGGCTATCGTGTTTTGGTGAAATTCGACCTTTTTGTTGTAGTAGGCCTACATATTCAAATACATTTGTGCCAGATGTAGTAATGATTTCTTCTATGCAGAGAAACACAAAGTAAATGTTTTAGAATGAGAAGTAACTAATGGTGTGAAAAAAAGGAGTATTTTTTTCACCCATCCCCCACACTCTCTCTCTCTCTGTCTCTCTCTCTCTCTCACACACACACACAGCTTGTGAATTTAATTGAGTTAAACTTCCATTCCTTATTTATCATATATTATTGTTCACCTGGCAAGCATAAAAGTATACATTAACATATGCTTCAGAATTTAACATATTGGTCCTAATGTGAATAATGATAAAGTGCATGGTACAAAAACTTTCCTAAATATAATGCAATCTGACATCTGAGACCCATTGTGGCGTATATGCTACAAATGATCACGTTGTCTTTAGAGCGTCATAACTCCGTAATGGTTTGCGCTAGAAACATGCGGTTTATTTCCTCTTAAACTAGAGAAACGGGGCTAAACATCGGTACCCTGCTTCCCCATGTGAGCGATTTATTTCTGACAACAAAACGAATGCGTAAAGTTGTAAAGATGTGACTAGATGTGTCCTTGTTTCCGTGGCGCATTTCTCCGTTGTGTTTATGTATATCGATCATTATTTTCATCCGCCATCTTGCTCGTGACGTATAGAGTCATGTTTATGCATCGGACATTCGTATTGGCTCCCGTAGCGGCTTTTACAGCCAATCGGAAAGCCTGATTTACGCTTGGCCGTGAGTCGTTGTGTTTGCTCAAACGGGAGACACGGAGGAGTTAAAATCAGAGAAAAGAATGGTCAAAAAGTTACTGTAGTTAAAGAGAAAGCTAAATACATAAATTTAACAGAAGAAGAACACTTTATACACACATATTTAGGGCAGGGAGAGGAAAGGAGAATTGCTGGCAAAAAAAACGCCCATGGACACTACTCAAAAGAATATCCATATTTCATAGACAAAAGCAGTTAGAAGCTTCAAATAACTTCTAGCATAATCCAAACAAGTGTATGCAACTTTCTATGTTGAGCTTTTCTTTCGTTATAATGGTTTGCAGTGCTTTTTTTAATAAAATGTGTAAAAAATAAAATTTAAGGTGCGTTTTTATTTATTTTTAATTTATAGGCTAAAATCGCCTATTATAGTGTATATAAGTATTTATTGAGTGATACACACAGTTAGCTGAGGTTGTGCTGATTCTGGGGATGTGTATAACTTGATGATACTCTAAAAAATGACAATTTTATAGGCAATACACAAAAGTATGACAAGACGGAAAGTTCTCGATGTGGGTCTCAGAGGGTTAAAGACATAAAGTAAACCTTTTTTTAGTTTTAGTGCCACATCCCTTTCATGAAGATACTTTTTTTTAATCTTGACCTACAGTACATAATACAGTTAATCTTTGCATAAAAGACAAATAATTTAGTCCCTTTAATGTATTATAAAATTTTACACAAAACAGTAGGATTAAATGTTAAGTATTTGGGGCAGTAATGAATGTTTCTGGATGACAAGAATTTATGAAAATAAATCCTATGCCCAACATGGTTTAGCACAAACAGTAGGCCTACCCTTTGTCCAACTATGTCCCACTCCCTTCCGTAAAACTGTGTTATTGTAGTCCTTACTTTGTCTTTGATGCTGATTTAATTCTGGAATTTATTTGAGCAGGATGCACTCTACATAAAGAAAATGTATGATGCTATCGTAACATGTTCTTCTTTTTACATTTATATAGAGTCTACTTTTTCAAGTTATTTGGGGTGAGCAACTTTATTCTATAAACATTTTACAGTTACAATTTATGTCCAACATGTTCTTGATTTAACTCATATGGTTTATTTTTCAATAGAACAAAACAAAAGAAATCTCGGACAAACAGATTTCTAAAACATGTGAGGACCTGCAAAAGACTGGTATTAAACTAAACTCAAATTCCTTGGCTAGAGATGGACTGTGGGGTCAAGTTTGTACGGGACTTGGCATTCCTAACACAGCTAGCAATCGATACAGACTTCGAAGATCACATCAATCATCTCAAAAGGTGTGTACTTATATTGAGGTATTAAGTCAATGCTGTGTCATCAAATTTTGGGTGGCACAAAGCCTTACACTAAATGTTGGTTGTTGTCCTTCAAAGCGCACACCTCAATCGTATCCATCGCCACTGGCTAGTGGAACTGATGACCCTGGACAACAGTCTTCTCAGGTATTAAATCAACCCTGTCTCATCAAATTTTGGGTGGCACAAAGCCTTACACTAAATGTTGGTTGTCTTTCTTTCAAAGCGCACACCTCCATCGTCCCCATCTCCACCAGCTAGTGGAACTGATGACCCTGGACAACAGTCTTCTCAGGTATTAAATCAACCCTGTCTCATCAAATTTTGGGTGGCACAAAGCCTTACACTAAATGTTGGTTGTCTTTCTTTCAAAGCGCACACCTCCATCGTCCCCATCTCCACCAGCTAGTGGAACTGATGACCCTGGACAACAGTCTTCTCAGGTATTAAATCAACCCTGTCTCATCAAATTTTGGGTGGCACAAAGCCTTACACTAAATGTTGGTTGTTGTCCTTCAAAGCGCACACCTCAATCGTATCCATCGCCACTGGCTAGTGGAACTGATGACCCTGGACAACAGTCTTCTCAGGTATTAAATCAACCCTGTCTCATCAAATTTTGGGTGGCACAAAGCCTTACACTAAATGTTGGTTGTTGTCCTTCAAAGCGCACACCTCCATCGTCTCCATCGCCACTGGCTAGTGGAACTGATGACCCTGGACAACAGTCTTCTCAGGTATTAAATCAATGCTGCATGTGAGACATTTGTAATGATAAGTTACAGTTGATGAAACAGTTGTGTATACTTTCAGGCATTTAGTTGATAATAATAGTCCACAACAAATAAAAATACAAATATGTATTTATACAGCTTTATCCTCCCATTGCTACTTTGTTATTTCTCTAGATGTTTGTCCTTGTTTTGAATATTTGCTCTACACTGAGTTACAAATTAAGTCAAAATTCCCTTCTCTGATAAACATCTATACATTTTAATACACATTTACAATAAATAATTGATAACATTTTCTTTTACAGATGGTACATTCACATTATATTTTCATAGCTGTTTTCGAGATCTGCTTTTCAATGCTATTGTAATGCTGATTACTCTTAGCATTAACTATAAACTTGACTTTGACTAAATTAAATTAGTTATGGGCTGTGGGTCAAGCAAACGCACGGGGACCGTTTCTTCAGGGTAGCATAGAATACTTTAATGTCCGTCTCAACCATAGGACAACTGAGCACTCACCAACATGTGATAAATTATATCACTCAATATTAACAATCACCTATTAAATGCAAGGTGTATCCTGAAATATAGTTCCTGTTCTGAATTAAAGAAAATAATACAAATACTTGAATGAATGAATGAAATTATACCAATTCTCTAATAACTTTAAATTTAAAAATAAATCTCATCTTACACTATATTCAATATGTTCTTTACCATATGCATTTTATGTCAACACACACATTGCTACTCATGATTTTTCCTAATTTTCTATTTAAATACAAAGATTCAATGTCAACTTATTCTTAAATTACATATAGTTTTAAGACAAAAGAGTACACATATATCATTATTTATTTAGTGTATAAAGTCATGCAATACATTTCATTCTAACATTGTATATTTTCATTAGGTTACCGAGACCGACCTCGTGAGCGATGGATACATAAAGATTGAAGTCCCAAAGAAACCTACCTTTTTTTTTATTGAGAGAAAGGAGTGGGATGACATCAAAAGAAAACGGCAACGAAGAAGATTCAAAGGTCTTGAATGGACAAATCTTATTTCGAAAGGAATCAGGAGCATCCATCCATATTGCTCAATTCTTTTCAAAGGGCACACTCTCAAGGTTTCGGGGTCCCGAAAACCAGGCCCAGAATTTTGGTGTCTGGGATATTGCAGTTTTCAGGACTGCCCGGTCACTGTGACAGTCACTTTAGAGAGTGAGGAGGACCTAAAAGTCAAAGTGGACTTTCAGGGGGGGATGTGTGTCCACAACAAAACGGAACTGAAGAGAAGACCAGTCAGGGCAGGAGAAAGAAATGTCCGAGGGGAAAAGTTGCAGTCAAAGTTGCCTCGAGCCATGTACCTTGAAAATATAGGCCCTTTAAAGGAGGACGTACTGGCTTCTGGCTGCAGGGATGAGGCTCCCACTCCAAATATTTTGAAAACCATTTCATGGGAATTCAGGAAGAAAAGTCGCCTGCACAAAAATGAGATTTTAAGTCTCCAGGAAATGGTTAAAAGAAGAACCCATGCTGCAGAAGAAGTTCTACAAAAAGTACTTCTTCATCCAAAAGGGGTTCTCCTTTGGTCCCAAAGGAGCATTGACATATACCAGGAGCGATGTCGGGAGGACATACTTTATCTTGATGCTACAGGTAGCATCAAGAAGAAAGAAAAGGACTCTCCTCCCTTTTATGTCTATGAACTGGTGGTCAGAAATCCACAAAAAAAATCATCTCCACTACCAGTTGCGACTTACCTGACCTGTGACCACACCACCGCCTCAGTGACCTATTTCCTAGAGGCCTTTCAAACAGATGTCACAAGGGCTTATGGACGCAGAGGCATTCGAGCACCCATCTTCATCATGTGTGATGGGTCAATGGTTCTAATGCAAGCCATTTGTCTCACATTTGCCCGAAAAAATCTGCATGACACCATCAACGCCTACTACAGGATAGCCAGTGGAACAGCAACCAAGACGGACTTCGGGTTGCCTGTTCTCCATCGCTGTCTAAGTCACGTGATGAAGAACGCGAAAGACATGTGTCGAAAGTAGTAAGCATCAACTACACTGTCTTTTTCATGTTTTAATCCACATTAACTCATAGAATAATTTTGGAAAACACAGAAGGTCTCAGAAATAAAATACTATGTATCAGCCTTTTAATGCACAGGGTAAACACAACAGCAAGTTCAATTAGTTTCTAATACTCTCTCAGCATAATATCAACATGAACAAAATAATTAAATCCAAAAATGTTTTCTATTCTCAAAAGTACCAAGGTAGGATCTGCTCTTGCTGATCACATATTTGAATACTCTTAGCAGAGTGGCCTTGGGATTTTCTAACCTGAACTGTGCAAGTGAAAAACAAACTTGCTCAGTAAATGTCCATTAGACCTGCATATCATACATTCAACTAATATGGGGTAATGATTACTTGAAAACAATGTAATATTGTTTTTCAATTAAGGATTAGAGAAACACATTTTCTTAAAGATTTAACCTTTTTTATTTTTCTTCCCACAGTGCACCAAAACACTATCATCTGGCCATGCACACTTTTGGTTTGCTGACTACAGCTAAGTCCTTGTGTGACCTGGATGACATGTTGGAAAGTGCAGCGGTTGTATTTTCAAGTCCATCCAGTGGGGCCAATGTTCAAAAACATTATCAAAATCTGCAGTCTTGGCTACTAAAGAAAGGAGTACAAATTGAGGAGATAGTGAAGTCGCAGATTAATGTTGAGGATTTGAAGGTAAGAACCTTTGTTTTTTTTACGGAACACAGGCTTTCATCAAAAGCAACACACACTTGTGGGGAAATAACACAAGCGACAATATAGATCATGAGATATGAGAAGAAGTGCCATGACGTAAAGTAAAGGTGACTACAAGAATGTATCGGTTTAGAATTTCGGATCTGTTTCAAGGGACTGAGACATGCTCAATAATAAAGGGTCATATAAATAACTTCTTAGAAATAATTTCAGTCTATTTTTTTTATGTATCATTAGGTTAGACATCGGGTCTGTGTTATCTCAAAATTTGCACTACTAAACATTCAAAGACACTAGTAATCACTATTGTACAATGCACTTTAGGAAATCAAAGGAAACAACGACTTTGGAAAACACTGTGAAGAAGTTATTTCCAAAGCTTCGCTGGATGTGGCTGGAGAGCCAAACCCCTACCTCTGCAAAGGTTTATTTGCTCATCTGCGTAAATATATCCTCCCATATGCAGGACTCTGGACAGCAATAATGCTTGGCAAGTAATTTATAATCAAGCAAAATGTCTGTATTGAAATGAGAAAACTGTTTGGACAATGAATTTCATGCAAATAAAGTAATGTATTATATTTCAATGCTTAGGTGACCTTGGAAGACATGGCACAGGACAGGCCTATGTAGACTGCAGTAAGAGATACAATGTCCTGAGAAACCTGCAGAGACAAGTAATTCTGTCTTTCTTTCAAATAAATGTTAACTTTGTATGGATAACAACATGGACAGTCAAACACAATGTCTTTGTGTGATTCTTTTTTTTTTTTTCAGAACATAACAGAAGACAACAGGACCCAGGGTATCATGGAGAAGAGCCAGTGGGATCTCAAACACATCCGCTTCCAGTCAAACAGGCTGACTAGACTGGACGATTTTGTGGTGCAGTACCAGTCGACCCACATAGCTCTGCTGAAGGAGTATGAAGACTCCAAAACAGTTGCTCGGAGGAAGGTTGGCATAAAAATATCACTTATATATTTAAATTCAAGAGTGAGCTCATTCCGGGCACATGTGCAAAAATATTGACATCTAAATCAATTTATTGGATAACCTGTGGAGGTGTAAATTGATGATTCTTTGAGTAAAATGACGTAGAAGGTAAGGTATATTGTTTAATTTTGCAAGCTGACTTTCCCCATCATTGTCGTTGATTATCAGTCATTAGCACTTTACAAGTTAACTTTTACAAGTTGACTTTTTCCACAGTGCTGGAATTTCATGAAAGAAAACGTTTATCTGTTTATCTTTTATTCTGGTCAACAATTAAACATGTTAAGAAAATAAGTGCCAACTGACAAAAAGAAAAGGGAAATGTAAAATGTGTATGTAACCAAATTATTTGCTAGTTCACCTAATTGAAAAAGTTATGTGCACCAGTGTAACAATGTAAACATGGAGTAAGCCTGGAGTACTGTACTTCCTTTTAAGATCTTGTGCCAATACATGACAGTGATGTGTAATAAAAGTCGTCTCTTTAAAAATCTAAAAACACTATAAAAACTGGTGTACTGCAACTTCTACACTCTTAATAAGTAATCATGACTGATTAATATTATTGTTGTGCAATGTTGTAGAATCTAGATTTCTGTCTCACTGGTTCTGTAATTGCTCAATGACTGCCTCCATCTAAAAAAAATATACTTATTTGTGAAGACATTCAGAGTGGATACGGAGAAATGGAAGGAACGGCAACAGAAAAAGAGGGGGAGATATGTAACTCCAATCCGCAAGCCATTCACCTTCCAAAAATCAAAGGAGAAGGTATAGTAAATGTACCGTTGTAACTAAATTATGGCTTATTGCTAAACGAAGAATTACATTTCTGTTTGTTAAAAATTCTCAAAATGGTAGAAAGCAAGACTTCTAAAATATTTATATAACCTGATACATAACATGTTTACAGATTGATAGAGAGGTAACTGTTGTCACAGACGGTGACACTTTGGCATCACCACCACCACCACTACCACCATCACCACCACCACCACTATCACCAATGCCACCACCACTGCAGTCTCCAAGACAAAAAACAGCTCCAGTTCAACAACTGAAGAGGTTTTCAGTTAAACTGTCTCAGAAAATGGAAGTCTGTGTCTGGAAGGCCGATCTAACAGCATTTGTTGTTGATGCTGTTGTCAATGCTGCAAATGTGAACCTGCAACACAAAGGTGGACTTGCGCTGGCTTTAAGCAAAGCTGGAGGGCCAAGGATACAAGCAGAGAGTGACCTCCACATTCAGAAGTTTGGAAGATTAAAAACGGGAGAGGCCATTGTTACAGACGCTGGTAATCTCCCCTGTACAAAAATAATTCATGCTGTCGGCCCACAACTCAATCTGACTCCATCCACAAAGGCACTGTACAATGCAAAAAAAAGTTTAAAAAAAGCCATACACAGTATACTTAAACAAGTCTCAAAACACCATTTGAAGTCAGTCGCCATTCCAGCCATTAGCTCGGGTATCTTCAACATGCCCCTACCATTGTGTGCTGATGTCATAGTGGCCACAGTCAAGGACTACCATGAGAAGACTTCATTAAAGTCACCAAACCTCATAGTTCACCTTGTGAACCATGATGAACCATCAGTCAAGGAGATGGAAAGAGCATGTACAGACATACTTTCACCTCCCCCTTTGGAAGACGACCTGAAGACGTCAGAAGTTGACGAAAAGCAGGTAGGATTCATCTTCATGACTGATAGCAGTATTCTTAAACTGTATTTGAATATTCAACAGAAATTACTTCAGTCATTGCCCTATGAGCATATATCCTTGCATGTATTTTGAATATATATTTAGTGATAGGTTCATTACCTGAGGATGTACCATATATAGGTATTTTGTATTCCTGCTTTTTCGACTGGTGTTACGTTGACATAGCTCATTTATGAGTTTTACATAAGTTAAGGGAATTTAACTTACAGTATTTGAGATTGATTATATAGAGTCTTGTTTAATTCATCATTAATATGAGGGATATTATTGGACTATATAAGTATTAAAAATGTGAAAATTTGTTTTTAAGCTGAACTCGCTGTGGAAGAGGAAGAGCACCGAAGCTGTAGTTTCTTTGATCCCGGCCCTCACACAGCCAGGTCACAGTTTTGTGATCCATCACAGCGAACTGTGCTCGCTGAGACCTCACCGATGGCTGACAGGCGAGGTATTTGGTTGTTGTAACATTACCCACAATACAATGAAATATCAAAAATACATTTATGTAGACTTTATAGAGAAAAGTATTCCAAGTTCTGGGGAAAAAAGAATAACTTTCCATACCAATAAGATTGTATTTTTACATTGCTTATTTAAACCTGTGATTATTGTGTTATCTGCTCTATTTCTTGTGTTTTTCTGTCTTTATCTATGTTTTTTAATTTAGGTTATGGAGGGCCTCTTCCATCTCTATGCCAACGAGTGTAAACTTGGACAGAGTGTTTACATTCTGAACCACTATACAGCAGGTGTAATACTCTTTGGCAAACGAGACAGAATGAGACAACACAGCCTGCCAAGGGTAATGCTTGTTTTCAGTCCCCTGTCCGGATCTAAAAAAAAAAAGGCATTTTTATTAAGATTATTTTTTAGTATGACAGCATGAAGGTTTTGTTTTATCGAACTTAAGGATTATAATACATCCATTCATTTTTTTTTTTCAAAAGAAGGCCATACAGAAAACATAACAAACTTCAACTGAAAATAATCTATATATTTTTCATTACAGACTGACTTCAGCCCGTACAAAGCAATAATCTCCTTTGTGAATGTTGGCGGAGTACATTGGAAATTACTGGTCAGTGATTCTAGGCTGCCCGTCTGAAATCGTTTTGTGTTACTATACTTACTGTATGTGATGTTGTTTTAAATAACAATTCTTTTTTTTAGTACATAGTTCCTGCCACATGTTCAGTGTTTTTGGTGGATCCTATGGCAAATGCAACTGAGCAAGTGGATTCCACAAATGCTGCAAAAAGAATACGGTAGGTCATCAACTTTGTCGTAAGGTTTTATTTTACATTTTTGTAGATTTGCCTGAAGAAATCATTGTAAAATAATTAACACATTTTCAAAGATGACACTACCATCTGGAATCATATCATGCAACTTTTTTTAGTTAAAATGTTTCAATTAACAGAATAAGACAGAGGTCCTACAAAGCTGTCAATTAAAGCAGTTAATTGGCTTTGTGGTCCTCGTGCTTTACTGATTGGAAGGTTATTGTTTTTTAACCTGACATTGAGATTGTTATTGTATGTAGTTTGATACCATGTACCATGTGTTTTTACCAAGGGAATACCTGAAGATGAGAATGATCTGCCATTCAATGAATGACTGGGGGACTGTAAAGTGGAGAGGAGCAACCATGCCCCATCCTGTTCAACAGGACAGCAATAGTTGTGGGGTCATTGTCACCATGGTAATGAACACGTGTGATCTCAATTTCGATCCCTATAAATCTCTGTCAAAGTCAGTAGGAAAAACATGGTTTATCTGAAAATGGCTAAATAACAATTATCACCATGAATGAAACACTGATGGAAATTTTAAGTCTTTTAAGGAAGTATTGGCTAAATTGTTAAAGCAATTAAAATATTTTTTCTATATTCAAAGGATAAAGTCACTAGGACATATCCTAATGGATGAATGATACATAATACCAGTTTATCTAATACAGACGATTGTTGCTCTACTGAGATGGTGGTTGACAAGACGTCATCATTTTAACATGGTTGCCATGGGGGATAGTAACAATGCTGCATTGTTCTTTCACTGCATGTCCAAAATTACATTGTGTTTAATACCTTTCATGTCAGATATTCAGTGGGGCAGGCAGTGCCTTCATTCAATGTAAAAAAAAAAATATGAATGCATAACTAGGAAACATACATATAAATATGTACAGTATATAAGTTAAAGTCAAATAAGATGATGAATATATCATAAATTACAGTTATGACAAACAATTGTTGTGCATGATAAAAAGTATAACTCATCAATGTCCAAATAGTGAATTCACACAAAACATTTTTTTTATTGATGTTAATGCGATTGAAGTGAGGGAAGATTGTTGACAAATCCCTTGTATTTTATAAGTATTAGTATTCAAAAACAATGTTTCAAACATTACAAGCTTCATTCTGTATGTTGGTGTAGATGGCGAAGGCAGTGATGGAAGCATCTCCTGCATTGCCACTCATGTCCTTTGGAACATCCAAGAAGGAGATGGCTAATGCAAGGACTAAGTTCGCACTTGCAATTCTCAATGGTTCAGGTTTGTTAGTCATTTTTCTGTTTTCTTTATATGAGGTTGTTCATTTTGTTATGTAGTTAAATGCAATCAAACCCATTCAAGTAAACTACAGCCTCTAAAAGGGAATGCACACATATACAGTACATGTTTTGTAGTCCAAAGCGTCATTTATTTTATGAACAAATTCACCTTCAAATGTCACACACATAACTCACATTAACACATAATCCAATCACATAATCACAGGACTCATAATCAATTAACAGAACAATGAACATAACTAAGAAAACATCAATACAGTCAGCCGTTACTAAAACACAAACCAGACTCCAAACACTAAAGTTATACCAAAGAAAACAACCTATTCGGAACTTCGCAAAACTAGTCGTTACACAGTCACCGTGTGACTACATGATGGATTTGTCCTTGAAACTAATTCATTATCTGTTGAGTTGATGATAATTCATAATCGAGTTTGAGAAGATTCATATAAATTGATCCCAGCTGCCAACAAAATGGAATGTGTTGATATTAAGTGTGTGTAATATAAGAAATGTGTTTTCTTTCAGTGTTTGACATAGACAACCACTGTGCGATGTGCTCTGCCTCAAAGCCCCCAGGATCAGGGCCTCCAACTACGGATTGGGTTAGTTTTCATTTTTTCTTGTACATTTATGATTTGGGGTATATTGTATGATAATATAATAAAATCTATTGTTTGAGTATTCCTCAAACTTTTTCAGACAAAGGAAAACTGTAAACAAGGTTGCGGACCACCTAAATTCCCTACATTCCTTCAAACAATTGTCCTAAATGGCCTCTTATTCCTGACAAGATGATAAAGATATTGTCTTTGCTTATTTCATTTTACAGATAATGTGTGACACATGTCAAAGGTGGTACCACGAGCTGTGTCTGGGGATGGATAAAGAACAACTCCTCCAAGCAAGGGCAAGCAAGTGGGATTGTGTCCTTTGCAATTAGGACCACATTTTTTACTGGACATTGAGAAAGTATCTTTATTATTTTTGTTTTTTACGTATTTATTACTACCCTGCCTTCGCCCAATGACAGCTGGGATCGGCTCCAGCCCCCCTGCGACCCTGAGTGCAGGATGAGCGGTAGACAATGGATGGATGGATGGACGTATTTATTACTTACTCAATTTTTGGTTACAGCTCATGTTCTAAAGTTAAATGTTTGTTGTCAATGTACAAAATAAAAAAAATACATTTCTAAACATGGTCTTGATACTGTGTCACACTATAGGGTCCAATACTATAACTGAAGTGGAATTACTCTGTGATAACAGGGCCCAAATCATATGTAATTTGTGTCATATTTGACATGCTTTTATTCTGAAACAACACATCAGAATGTCTTGATACTAACTGGGTGACACTACCAGGTCATATACTGTCACTCTGAAGTGGAATTATTCCTTGATAACAGGGCGTTTCCTTTTAAATTGAGCCCAAAATAATGTGTAATAATTCTCATATTTGACACTTTGACAGGCTTTTATTCTGAAACTATACATCAGAATGTTTTGATACTTACTGGGTCACACTAATGGGTCATATACTATAACCCTGAAGTGGAATTAGTCAGTGATAACAGGGCGTTTCCTTTTAAATTGAATCCCAAATCATATGTTATTTGTGTCATATTTGACACTTTGACATGCTTTTATTCTGAAACAACACATCAGATTGTCTTGATACTGACTGGATCACACTACCAGGTCATATACTATAACCCTGAAGTGGAATTATTGCTTGATAACAGGGCGTTTCCTTTTAAATTGAATCCTAAATCATATGTAATTTGTGTCATATTTGACATGCTTTTATTCTGAAACAACACATCAGAATGTCTTGATACTAACTGGGTCACACTACCAGGTCATATACTGTCACTCTGAAGTGGAATTATTCCTTGATAACAGGGCGTTTCCTTTTAAATTGAGCCCAAAATCATGTGTAATATGTGTCATATTTGACACTTTGACAGGCTTTTATTCTGAAACTATACATCAGAATGTTTTGATACTTACTGGGTCACACTAATGGGTCATATACTATAACCCTGAAGTGGAATTAGTCAGTGATAACAGGGCGTTTCCTTTTAAATTGAATCCCAAATCATATGTAATTTGTGTCATATTTGACATGCTTTTATTTTGAAACTATACATCAGAATGTTTTGATACTTACTGGGTCACACTACCAGGTCATATAGTATAACCCTGCAGTGGAATTATTCCTTGATAACAGGGCGTTTCCTTTTAAATTGAGCCCAAAATCATGTGTAATATGTGTCATATTTGACACTTTGACAGGCTTTTATTCTGAAACTATACATCAGAATGTCTTGATACTCACTGGGTCACACTACCAGGTCATATACTATAACCCCGAAGTGGAATCATTGCTTGATAACAGGGCGTTTCCTTTTAAATTGAATCCTAAATCATATGTAATTTGTGTCATATTTGACATGCTTTTATTCTGAAACAACACATCAGAATGTCTTGATACTAACTGGGTCACACTACCAGGTCATATACTGTCACTCTGAAGTGGAATTATTGCTTGATAACAGGGCGTTTCCTTTTAAATTGAATCCCAAATCATATGTAATTTGTGTCATATTTGACACTTTGACATGCTTTTATTCTGAAACAACACATCAGAATGTCTTGATACTCACTGGGTCACACTACCAGGTCATATAGTATAACCCTGCAGTGGAATTATTCCTTGATAACAGGGCGTTTCCTTTTAAATTGAGCCCAAAATCATGTGTAATATGTGTCATATTTGACACTTTGACAGGCTTTTATTCTGAAACTATACATCAGAATGTCTTGATACTCACTGGGTCACACTACCAGGTCATATACTATAACCCCGAAGTGGAATCATTGCTTGATAACAGGGCGTTTCCTTTTAAATTGAATCCTAAATCATATGTAATTTGTGTCATATTTGACATGCTTTTATTCTGAAACAACACATCAGAATGTCTTGATACTCACTGGGTCACACTACCGGGTCATATACTGTCACTCTGAAGTGGAATTATTGCTTGATAACAGGGCGTTTCCTTTTAAATTGAATCTCAAATCATATGTAATTTGTGTCATATTTGACACTTTGACATGCTTTTATTCTGAAACAACACATCAGAATGTCTTGATACTCACTGGGTCACACTACCAGGTCATATACTGTCACTCTGAAGTGGAATTGTTGCTTGATAACAGGGCGATTCCTTTTAAATTGAATCCTAAATCATATGTAATTTGTCTCATATTTGACACTGACGGGCTTTTAGTTTGAAACTATATACCAGAAAGACTTGAAACTTCCTGGGTGGCAATATGAGGCAGTGTACGTCTACAATAACCTTAAGTGAAATTAGCATGTGGAAACATGACCTTGTTAGAAATTCCAATAAAAAACGATTGGTTTAAGATTACAATTGTCAATTATTTGAGCCTTTATTTTGAAAGTACACAACGTCCGTACATTTCCGTTGACAGTATTTTGCTTTCGTGACAGTCTTTCGCTATGTACCCGACGAATGCTTTTATTTTGAAACCAGTTTTGAGACGCTATTACCGTAAAGCTACTATAAACACGTACAGCATAAAACTGGGTCGGCTGGCTTGACTGTCGTTCCCGATGTGTCGGCTGGCTTGACCGCAGTAAAATGAGCGTCATGCGCGAATGAAGCGAATGACGCGAATGGCGCGAATGACGCGAATGACACTAAAAAAGTCCAAAATTATCAAGCGGAGCGATACACGCGTCTGACGCGATTGTATTCGCGTCTATCGCGTTCGGTGTGAACGCGAGTTTACGGTTCTCCGGAGCGGATCCGCGGGGGCCGCCCGCTGCCCGGTCTGATTGCCTATTTACGGACAGGATTCCGAGCGTTTAGAGGCTCACGGACTCACGGACTCTGGCATCGGGTACCCCGAGGCGGAGGAGGAGGGTCCGCCGACGTGACCCGCCGGCTCCCCGCCGGCTCCCCGCCGGCGCTGCCCTCGTTTCCCCCGCTAGAGCAGCACCGGTTCAAAAATGAGCGTCATGCGCGAATGAAGCGAATAATCCAAAATGATCAAGCGGCGCGCGTCTCACGCGATTGTATTCGCGTCTATCGCGTCCGGTGTGAACGCCGCATAAGCGTGGCCGTGTGCTGGCCGGTGCTGTTGTGAGCTTCAAGCGCTTTTCACACAGCATTGAGGGCATGAGGACCCACTTTTCGGCCGGGCTCGATTGCCTATTTACGGGCAGGATTCCGGGCGGCGCGTGTTTACCGTCCGCCGGAGGGTCCGCACGTATGGATCCGCGGAGCCGTGTGCTGCCCGGTGTTGCTGTGAGCTCCAAGCGGTTTGAGGCCCGACTTCCCAGGTACTGGATGGGTGAACATAACTCTGCACATAATTGGTTGCATACTGAAATGTGCCCAATATTTCATTTAATTCTGATGTTATTCTTATCTTGTTTATTGTTAAACTAAAACGGGTCCAAGTTTACATAAAACAAGTTGCTACTGACTTTTCAGTATCAGAAAGCACTGTCCTGGTTTACATAAGACATGTTATTAATGTTCATGCACTTTAATGTGTCCAGCTGGACAGTGTTTATTCATTTGTACATTGTACGAAGTTTTGGAATTTATTTTTTATGCATATTTTTTTCTTTTTCAGTCACATATCGTGAGTTATCGTTGATGAAATTTCTTGCAATATATCGAATATCGCAGATATCGTGTATCGTGATATTATCGTTATCGTGGGCCAAATATCGTCACAGTATCGAATCGTGAGTTACCCGTATCGTCCCACCCCTGCTCATATATCTCGAGGCAGCAGACGTGGAGGAGGAGTTGCAGCCATTTTTGATTCAAGCCTGTCAATCAATCCTAAGCCAAAACTAAACTATAACTCATTTGAGAGTCTGATTCTCAGCCTTTCGCACTCAAACTGGAAAACAATGCAGCCAATTCTGTTTGTTATTGTGTATCGTGCTCCTGGTCCATACTCTGAATTCCTATCTGAATTCTCTGAGTTGCTATCAAGTTTAGTCCTTAAATCAGATAAAGTAATCATTGTGGGGGATTTTAATGTCCATGTGGACGTTGTAAATGATTTACTTCCTTAATAGATTCTATTGGCTTCAGTCAGAGTGTACATAAACCGACTCACTGTCATAGCCACACTCTCGACCTCGTCTTATCTTATGGTGTTGAAATCGAAAACTTAATAATCTTTCCTCAAAATTCTTCTTTATCTGACCATTACTTGATAACCTTTGAATTATTGTTGCTGGACTTCACTCCTCTAGGAAAAAGCTACTACTCTCGGTGTCTATCGGATAGAGCAGTAGCTAAGTTTAAGGAAGTAATTCCGCCAGTCTTGAGTTCACTTCCATGTCTTAATGAAACGGAGGACTTTTATGTTAATCTTAGTCCCTCCCAGATCAATTCTCTTATAGATGAATCTGGAAGCCTACTGCGAACGACTCTCGACTCTGTTGCTCCGCTAAAACAGAAAACTATAAAGCATAGGAAGTTAGCTCCCTGGTATAACTCCCAAACTCGTAAATTAAAACAAAAACTGCGTAAACTTGAAACCATCTGGCGCTCCACCAAACTGGAAGAATCCTGCCTAGTTTGGCAGGACTGTCTTAAAACGTATAAGAAGGCTCTCCGTAATGCCAGAGCAGCCTACTACTCATCTTTAATAGAGGAAAATAAAAACAACCCTAGATTTCTTTTCAGTACTGTAGCCAGGCTGACAGAGTCACAGCTCTACTGAGCCATGCATTCCTAGAGATCTTAGTAGTAACGACTTTATTAACTTTTTTAATGATAAAATTCTAGCAATCCGCGACAAAATTACTTGCATCTTGCCTTCAATTGGAACCGCGTTACCCTCAAACTCAGGAGTTTTAGAACTAGCATTAAGACCTGATATATAATTAGACTGCTTTTCTCCAATCAACCTAAACCAACTAACGTCAATGATCTCTTCTTCTAAACCTTCAACCTGTCTCCTAGACCCGATACCAACCAGGCTACTGAAAGAAGTCTTACCCTTAGTTAGCGCGTCGCTATTAGATATGATCAATGTGTCTTTATTAACAGGCTATGTGCCACAGTCATTTAAAGTAGCTGTAATTAAACCTCTTCTTAAGAAGCCTACTCTAGATCCAGGGGTTTTATCAAACTACAGACCAATATCAAATCTTCCTTTTCTCTCTAAGATCCTTGGGAAAGTAGTCGCCAATCAACTGTGTGACTTTCTCAACAATAACTTGAGGACTTCCAGTCAGGATTTAGAGTACATCATAGCACAGAGACGGCTCTGGTAAAAATTACAAATGACCTTCTTATTGCTTCTGACAAAGGACTGGTTTCTGTACTTGTTCTGCTAGATCTTAGTGCTGCATTTGACACCATTAACTATTTATCCAATCGATCTCAGTTTGTGCATGTCAATGAAAAATCCTCCAGGCACACTGAAGTTAAATACGGTGTTCCTCAAGGTTCTGTGCTCGGACCAATTCTTTTCAACTTATATATGCTTCCTTTAGGCAACATTACGATGGAGTTGGGGCGGTCGGTGGCGCAGTGGATAAGGCAGCCGCCCCATGTACGGAGGCTCAATTGTACTCATTCACCAATGATTTTCCCTTGGCATTAAAAACAGCTCGCATGACAATGTATGCCGATGATACGACAATTTATTTAGCTGAAAGAACGATTGATGGATTAAATAGAAATTTAAGTGAAGAAATGAAGTTGGTTTCTGAGTGGGTTAACTGTAATGGATTAATTTTGAATGTGTCTAAGACAACTAGTATGGTTATTGGATCAAACTATTCACTGCGTTCAAACCCAGTGTCAGACTTGGGAATGGAGGGAGGACTCGGATGCAGGGCAGTAGCAGTAAAAAAGGCTTTTATTCTTTAACATAAAAAGTATAAACACAAAATCACTCCACCGGGAGGAAACAAAACGAGGCTACAAAAAAAACTACAAAAATACCAACTTAACTTAAGGTGACGTAGAAGGTGACATGGAACGTGACGTGGAACGTGACGTGACGAGAAACAGGAACGAACTGGCACAAGACAAGGGGAGACGCAGACTTAAATACACAGAGGGATAACGAGCAACAGGTGACAACAATCAGGGACCAGGGATGACATAAGACCAGGGAACACATGAGGAAGGGCAAGTGACCTGAAACGAGAAGGGAGTTATTTTCAAAATAAGACAGGAAATGACAAAACAAAAACCCAAGACGAGACATTACCTCACCGGCGTGACAGTACCCCCCCCTTAAGGGACGGATCCCAGATGTCCCTATGGTCCATGATACGTAGGGCGGGTGGAGGGGGCCAGGAGGAGGGGCTCAGGAGGCCGGGCATGAGGGCGACCCAGCAGACGGGGTCGCTCAGGAGGCCGGGCATGAGGGCGACCTAGCGGGCGGGACCGCTCAGGAGGCCGGGCATGAGGGCGACCTAGCGGGCGGGACCGCTCAGGAGGCCGGGCATGAGGGCGACCTAGCGGGCGGGACCGCTCAGGAGGCCGGGCATGAGGGCGACCTAGCGGGCGGGACCGCTCAGGAGGCCGGGCCTGAGGACGACCTAGCTGACGTGGCTGCTCAGGAAGGCGACGTGGAGCAGGCATAGGACGACCACCGGTCGGAACAGGAACGGGTGACGAGCGGACCTCCCGAAGGCTGCGTGGAGCAGGCGTCGGACGGACCCCCGTCTGGACAGGAACGGGTGACGAGCGGACCTCCCGAAGGCTGCGTGGAGCAGGCGTCGGACGGACCCCCGTCGGAACAGGAACGGGTGACGAGCGGACCTCCCGAAGACTGCGTGGAGCAGGCGTAGGACGGCCCCCCGTCGGAACAGGAACGGGTGACGAGCGGACCTCCCGAAGACTGCGCGGAGCAGGCGTCGGACGGACCCCCGTCTGGACAGGAACGGGTGACGAGCGGACCTCCCGAAGGCTGCGTGGAGCAGGCGTCGGACGGACCCCCGTCGGAACAGGAACGGGTGACGAGCGGACCTCCCGAAGACTGCGTGGAGCAGGCGTAGGACGGCCCCCCGTCGGAACAGGAACGGGTGACGAGCGGACCTCCCGAAGACTGCGTGGAGCAGGCGTCGGACGGCCCCCCGTCTGGACAGGAACGGGTGACGAGCGGACCTCCCGAAGGCTGCGTGGAGCAGGCATGGGACGGCCCCCCGTCGGAACAGGAACTGGTGACGAGCGGACCTCCCGAAGGCTGCGTGGAGCAGGCACGGGACGGCCCCCCGTCGGAACAGGAACGGGTGACGAGCGGACCTCCCGAAGGCTGCGTGGAGCAGGCGTGGGGCGGCCCCCCGTCGGAACAGGAACGGGTGACGAGCGGACCTCCCGAAGGCTGCGTGGAGCAGGCGTGGGGCGGCCCCCCGTCGGAACAGGAACGGGTGACGAGCGGACCTCCCGAAGGCTGCGTGGAGCAGGCGTCGGACGGCCCCCCGTCGGAACAGGAACGGGTGACGAGCGGACCTCCCGAAGACTGCGTGGAGCAGGCGTCGGACGGCCCCCCGTCTGGACAGGAACTGGTGACGAGCGGACCTCCCGAAGGCTGCGTGGAGCAGGCGCGGGACGGTCCCCCGTCGGAACAGGAACTGGTGACAGGCGAACCCCCAATAGGCTGCGAGGAGCAGGTGTGGGACGGTCCCCTGTCTGGGCTGGTGCCGGACGATCCTCCGCCGGGACTGGTGACGGACGGGCCGCCGACTGAAGACCACTGGAGAGTGTCGACCGGATCGCCGACTGAAGACCACTGGCAGGTGTCGACCGGACCGCCGACTGAAGACCACTGGCAGGTGTCGACCGGACCGCCGACTGAAGACCACTGGCAGGTGTCGACCGGACCGCCGACTGAAGACCACTGGCAGGTGTCGACCGGACCGCCGACTGAAGACCACTGGCAGGTGTCGGCCGAGCCGCCGACTGAAGACCACAGGCCGAGACAAGGGCTGTGACCGAGGCGTGGGCTGGATGCTTGGCTGTGGCTAAGGCCTGGGCTGGATGCTTGGCTGTGGCTAAGGCCTGGGCTGGATGCTGGGCTGTGGCTAAGGCCTGGGCTGGATGCTGGGCTGTGGCTAAGGCCTGGACTGGATGCTTGGCTGTGGCTGAGGCCTGGACTGGATGCTTGGCTGTGGCTGAGGCCTGGACTGGATGCTTGGCTGTGGCTGAGGCCTGGACTGGATGCTTGGCTGTGGCTGAGGCCTGGACTGGATGCTTGGCTGTGGCTGAGGCCTGGACTGGATGCTTGGCTGTGGCTGAGGCCTGGACTGGATGCTTGGCTGTGGCTGAGGCCTGGACTGGATGCTTGGCTGTGGCTGAGGCCTGGACTGGATGCTTGGCTGTGGCTGAGGCCTGGACTGGATGCTTGGCTGTGGCTGAGGCCTGGACTGGATGCTTGGCTGTGGCTGAGGCCTGGACTGGATGCTTGGCTGTGGCTGAGGCCTGGACTGGATGCTTGGCTGTGGCTGAGGCCTGGACTGGATGCTTGGCTGTGGCTGAGGCCTGGATGCTTGGCTGTGGCTGAGACCTGGACTGAATGCATGGCTGTGGCTGAGGCCTGGACTGGATGCTTGGCTGTGGCTGAGGCCTGGACTGGGTGCTTGGCTGTGGCTAAGGCCTGGGCTGGATGCTTGGCTGTGGCTAAGGCCTGGACCGTTGGCTTGGACGGGCGGGCCTCCGCTGGAACTGGTGACGGACGAACCCCCGTCAGAACCGATGAGCGCAGAATCGGGGAGGCTCGCTTCCTCGTGCCGCCCCTCCTCGAGGCCGGCAACCGACGAGCCAACTGCCGGTTAACCAGCTGGACGCTCCTTGGCCCTCCCCGGGCCAGGCGAGTACCCCAAAACGGGTCAGGGCCGGAGCCGGGAAGCTGTGCGTTGGCTACAACATAGTCTGGTGGCATGGCTGTGACTGAGGATGGCTGGAGCTCAGGGGTTAGGAGGAAGCCCCTGACCCAGGCAGGCAATGAGCCCCTGAGCCACGGGCTGGCGGAAACCAGCTCCCTCGCCAGGGCCGACTGCCTCTCCTCCTCTCCCTCAGCATGCCGGTGCTCGGCCTGGAGACACTGGAGTCTATAGGTAGCCTCCCGGAGCTCATGCGTTGAGCCACATAAAAAAAAGGCTGCTAGGTCCATATTTCTTAGCTGCTGCTCTGCTGGGTCCTTACTGGCCAGTTCGTTCTGTCAGACTTGGGCATGGAGGGTGGACTCGGATGCAGGGCAGTAGCAGTAAAAAAGGCTTTTATTCTTTAACATAAAAAGTATAAACACAAAATCACTCCACCGGGAGGAAACAAAACGAGGCTACAAACAAAACTACAAAAATACCAACTTAACTTAAGGTGACGTGG
The DNA here is from genome assembly GCF_963514095.1 of Eutrigla gurnardus. Lineage (NCBI taxonomy): Eukaryota > Metazoa > Chordata > Actinopteri > Perciformes > Triglidae > Eutrigla > Eutrigla gurnardus. The sequence continues at coordinate 293,292 of NC_139917.1, read as the reverse complement.
AACGTGACATGGAACTTGACGTGGAACGTGACGTGACGAGAAACAGGAACGAACTGGCACAAGACAAGGGGAGACGCAGACTTAAATACACAGAGGGATAACGAGCAACAGGTGACAACAATCAGGGACCAGGGATGACATAAGACCAGGGAACACATGAGGAAGGGCAAGTGACCTGAAACGAGAAGGGAGTTATTTTCAAAATAAGACAAAAAAAAATGACAAGACAAAAACCCAAGACGAGACATTACCTCACCGGCGTGACACCCAGAGCTTAATGTGATGATCAATAACAAATTAATTAAACATGTGAAAGAGGTCAAATTATTAGGAATCATCATAGATCGTACATTATCATGGGACATGCATATTAAGAGGATAATGCCCTAAATTGGAAACATTCTTTCAATGATTAGGAGATGCTCTAAATATCTAACAACACAAATTACTAAACAAGTCATTCAAGCACTGGTTTTGTCACATATGGATTATTGTACAGTTGTTTGGTCCAATACCTCACTAGCCAACATCAGAAAACTGCAACTTATACAAAATAAAGCAGCACGTGTTGCACTTATGTGTGGAATAAGGTCGAATATTTGTCAAATGCATGCCAGTCTTGGTTGGCTGGATGTTAAGCACAGATTGTCATATTTGTTGATGGTTTTTCTTAAAAATATAATAACAACTAAAATGCCATACATTTTGTATAGAAAATTGTCTTTTAGTTCAAACATACATAATTATTCAACTCGACATGCTGCTGGAGGTTATTTTATTTTACCCAGGGCACTCTCTCAAGGTACAGTGTTATATCGAGCTATGAAGGAGTGGAATGCCCTTCCGAATTATGTCATACAACAAAGAAACATGGTTAGTTTTAAAATGAAACTAAGAGATTATTATTTTGATCGCAATTTCGACCATTAGTAGCCTATTTGTAAATTGGGTCCTGGTATCCTTGTTGTGTAGTGATTCAATGTAGGAGCGGGTAACATATGTTAAGTGTTTGTCTTGGATGTTTTGTTTTTGTATTGAGTATGTGTTTTCTGTATGTATTTTATGTTTTCTGTATTAATGTGTTGTGTGTTAATGGTTTGTATTTGTCATTTATTATGATGAAAAGACCCCAGGAAGAATAGCTGCTGCGTGGCAAAAGCTAATGGGGATCTAAATAAACTAAACTAAACTAAACTCAGCCTCGGCGCGGAGATCAGTGGTTCGACTCCCGGCCCGGCAATCTCTTTCGCGCATGTCTTCCCCCTCTATCTCCCCTTTCCACACTGTCTCTGTCTGCATAAAACAATAAAAAAAAAACGCTTGCATGGCACTCCAGCCATAAAAAAAAAAAAAAAAGAAACCTTGGAGTTATCTTTGATCAGGACCTGTCCTTTGACTCGCATATTAAACAAACCACGAGGACAGCCTACTTTCACCTGCGTAACATTACTAAAATTAGGCCAATGCTGTCTCAAAAAGATGCAGAAAAACTTGTCCATGCATTTGTTACCTCAAGGCTGGACTATTGTAATTCTTTATTATCAGGCTGCTCTAATAAATCTCTTAAATCTCTCCAGCTGGTCCAGAATGCTGCAGCTCGTGTTCTGACTAAAACCAGAAGAAGGGATCACATTTCTCCTGTATTAGCTTCTCTGCACTGGCTGCCAGTAAAATCCAGAATAGAATTTAAAATCCTTCTCCTCACTTACAAGGCTCTTAATGGACTGGCACCATCATATCTTAAAGAGCTCATTAAACCCTACTGTCCTCCTAGAGCGCTCTCAGAATAAAGGGTTACTTGTAGTTCCTAAAGTCTCCAAAATTAGAACAGGGGCCAGAGCTTTCAGCCATCAAGCTCCTCTTCTGTGGAACCGTCTTCCGGTTCTGGTTCGTGAGGCAGACACTGTTCCCACATTTAAGAGTAGGCTTAAAACCTTTCTCTTTGACACTGCTTATAGCTAGGGCTGGCTCAGGTTTGCCCTGAGCCAGCTCTTGGTTAAGCTGCTATAGGCCTAGACTGCTGGGGGATTATAGTGGCACACTGAGCCTCTCTCTCTCTCTCTCTCTCTCTCTCTCTCGCGCTCTCTCTGTGTATGTTCCCCCGGAGTCCCTGTGCTCTCTTGCCTAGCAGGTCTCCCTGGACCGTGGTGGAACCTGATCCGGACTGCACCGATGTTGTGGTCTTGTTTGCCTCTTACCGCCTGTATTTTTAATTAAAGTAATTGACTAAAATCGGCATCTCTACTGTCACTAACTTGACTACTCCCGGGATCACTCCCGGGAGTCTGGCTATGCTTTCTGGTCCAGCAGAGTCCACTGAGGTCCTGACCGATGCAGACTGCTAACTGGCCTGATGCTGGAAACACCACATTGTAGTTCCACCTGCCCGCTGTGTGACTGCTCAACTACTCCTGCTTTCTGGTCTACGGCGACGTGGTTGGGATGGATCCATCTCGGTGTGGCTGTGCCTGCTGCCATGGACTACTACTGTTGATACTATTGCTTCTGTTAATACCACCACTACTGTTAATGCTACTACTACCATACTACCAATACCAAATGCAGTTGGAACCCAAGGGCCTGGGCTGCACAAGATTTCTGCCTAAAAGCCTATTAAGGCAGTTTTTTCTCGCCACTGTCGCTGTAACGCTTGCCCCTGGGTGATGTTGGGAATTTGAAATTGTGTTTTTAGCGTATTCTAGTCCTGCTCAATGTGTTAAGTGTCCTGAGATGACTTCTGTTGTGATTTGACACTATAAATAAAATTGAATTGAATTGAATTAGTAGGCCTACCTCACATGGAGCTAATCCATTGAACAAGTCTGCTGCCTCAGTCAAATATTCAGTCAACATCTCCTCTTGCTGTTCATCAAAGACTTTTTGACTGCTGTGATAGCCAACACTGGGTCGCTTTCCTGACCTTTGTTCCTGGAGGGAGAGTTGCAGGTGAGGCTAAGGTTAGCCAAATTCGACCTTAATAGGATAAGTGATCAGCTTACCTAGTTCTAAAATAGTCTAAAATAGTGTGATATAGGACCTTAATAGGACACTAGTTAACTAACTGACCCCAAATTGAAGTTCAAAATAGGACTCTAACATTAGTAATAGGATTGGACGAGGAAGACTTTGTTGAAAATAGACAAGCACTGCAACTGGGTTAAACGAAGGTAAATCATTGTGAATCTGTCAGTATGCTTTTCTTTCGAGACCTTGCAGGCCTCGAAGGGGGGAATTATGAGGTATCTGTTCATTTACACATTCTGAGATATGATTTATCCAGAAATGATTGCTTCTCTGCATGAAGCTTTAAGGCATGTGAATTGTTAAGGTTAAACTATCTGCAGGCTGCCTTAGTCATAAATCAGCCCTGTGTGTGTGTTAAAGCTGGCTACAGGATGCTTAGGCCCTACTTGGAGCTAAACCAGTTCTGGGCCAGTGGCAAGAGGGTCAGAGCAGGGGCGTCAATTGGGTATGGCAAGGTATGGCAGCTGCCACACCTTGGCTCCAGGGGAAAATGTAAATATTCGTTTTTTTTAATACATTTATGGAATTACTCTGTGTCAATTTGTATTAATTAATCTATTATTTAATACATATAAATTAACTACAAGTGAAAATCAGAACAACACAATCGATTTCTCTAGATATTATCTGTCCCAACACTTGTATCCCCCCTCCATATCTTGAAATGTGGTATCTCCCAGCCCCCCCCCCTGACGAGATGACGGAGGTCAGAGCTGGGTCATTATTGTTATCGCGTTTTTGTTTTGCTAAGCTAATTAACTAAAATGAAAAGGAAGCAGATAACTTTAGAATCTTTTTTATCAAAAAAAAAAAGGCAGGTGATGGGTCCAATGTTGCCCCAGCAGCGGAGGGAGGAGGACCAGGTAGTGAAGGCAGGATTCAGGCTGTCTCTTCTCCCTCCCTCCCCTCTTTGCATTTGGACTTTATCAGTTTTAAGTTGACCTGGTATGTTCACGTAATATTGTTGCAATTACATAGTGAATGAAGTGAACAGAATGAGTGAAATTGTGTTTGTCAGAAAGGCTATTACTGCTATATAATGTAATGGCGCATTTGACTGAATTGATTGATTAACGTGCATAGTTAAGTGTTTGTGTCCATAGTTATGTTAGCGGAATGTGAGTGAGACTGTTTGAAAAAGTTCAAATTTTCCTAACCACACAGATAAGCTACATAGCAGACTTGTCACTTTTGTTATGATTATTTGCTGGGCATGTATATTGATTGATACTGTAGTTAAGTCATGTGACTAGTAACCTAGGGTACTAGGGCTGTAGCGATACACTAATCTCACGATACGATACGATATACGATATTCAGCTCACGATACGATATAAATCACGATATTCAGTCAACGATACGATTCGATACGATTCGATATAATTCGATACACTTACATCATTTTCTGAAAGATTTAAAAGGTACAGTGTGATTTTGGTGACATCTTGTGAGTGTTCCATTTACTTGGATTGAATTAATATCAACTGAAAGAATCAATTACACAATATATGGCTCTGACTGGACAGAGAGTCTCCAGCTTGCAAATGCTGGACAAAATAAATCAAATATGTGGTGAGAAAATAAGTTACATTTATTGAAGTGCGAACTGTAACTTACAAAGCACACACACACACACACACACAGTGGCGCCGCCAGCCGGAATCCTGTACACTGTGCGTACTTTTTTTGAAGGTGGGCTAGATATTTACATTTCAGCGGGTGACACCAAACAACGTCTGCCCAAGCAAGTCAGAGCTTTTCTTTCTCTCACACAGTGACCTGGAGAGACGCAGCCGCATTTGAGAGGACGATCGCGCGTGTTGGTCCCTCTCCACTACACAATACAGCTCGGCTCTAGTCTCGTCACCTCTCTGCTGCTGAGCACTGTGGGCCGAGCCGATGCATGTCTCTCTCCCCGGGCCGGGAGAGTTATCATACCGTACTGTGCGTGTGTCCAAGCGTGTGTGTGCGTGCGTGGAGTGCTCACAAGCGTGCGCTTGTGTTTAGGGCGGGGATGGAGGGCACAAAAAAAATATTTGCACCGGGGCCTATCACCATGATATACGTTGTATTTTGCCGTTTCTGTGCGTACATTGAAATTTAATCCTGGCGGCGGCGCCACTGCGCGCACGCGCGCGCACACACACACACACACACACACACACACACGGCTGGCTACGGGGCGGGGGGTGGAGTTTTGGGTGTCTACAGTAATATGGCTTATTAATTTCATGAGGTTATTTACTTACCCAAGATGAAAAATATAGCTCTGAATGAATAACAGCTTAACAGAAGCACTTGTCGACCGTCGCGGAGAAATACGCGTCTGGTCTGAACTGAGGGGCAGCGGATCATGTGTGATTTTCGTGGCCGTGACGCTTTGCAGCAGCTGGTGTGAACCTGGCGTCATGCCGGCGTGAACCGGGCGGCCGCTGAGGCACCGCGAACGAAGCACGCTTCCTTTCGCCTTTGTTAACTGATAGTGCATGTCAGGGATTCGGACAAGACGTGGACTCGAAAAAGGGAGGTGAGGACCCAAATGCAGTTGAAAAAATTATTTATTTAAATTATTAACTAAATACAAAACCAAACTAAGACTAAAACAAAGTATCAAACAAAGAAAACCACAAGGGCAAAAACGGTCATCAACGAAACACTTACGAACAAAACCAAAACACGAAGGGACACGGGAGGCAGGACGCAGAGACAAATAAACCAGACGTGGTGCAACATGCAGGGGGTGACAGCGACAGCAACATCGACAATGAACCAACGAGAGACAGGGGAAACACACAGGCTGTATCCGAAACCGCATACTACCGTACTGCCTACTACATACTGCGTTAGTATATACTGTATACTGCGTACTGAATGTGGGATTCAGTATGCTACTTCAGCAGACCGACGCCGTTCACACCGCAGTATGCAGTATGCAAGTTTCCCAGAATGCATTTCGTGGCGACCGGCAGCGGTAGTTGTAAAACAGGCGAAAAGCTGTTTTATTTCCCGCTGTAGCGCTGTTATTATGTCACTTTATTACATTTTTATATTTTTTCATGCGAGAAAGTAACCGTTTAGATCCCCAATGTGCGGTTAGTTTACCCAAATGACGGCTGTTTAGTAATTTGCCTCGATGTTTTCGGAGAAGTGAAGCTCCGGAAGGAGCGGGTCGTCTCAGAGGCAGCAGCCCGTCTCCAGAGGTGTTCCGCCGGCCAACATGCGTCGTCGTCCCGGGGGAGACAGCAAGCCAGTTATCTTAACCGCTGTTTGTAGTGGACAGTATACAGTATATAGCGCTGTCTCGGGAGCTCTGCATGTACAGAAATCACCAAATATTCATAAAAAAAAGTTTGAATTAACAGAGTACTTTTTTTCATTTCATATGTACAACAGCCTGGATTTCTATTGTACCTATATAGCGTTCGTCACAATAATCAAGTAGCCTATGCACTGTACTTATGTAAACAAATATAACAAATATAAACGCCGTACTGCTCCGGCGTTTTTTTTTTGTTTTTTTTTCGTCCCAGCTCCGGCGTTTGTATTCCCCTGGAAACGCTCTCTTGCTCCGTCATTACTCGATTTATCCAGGCTCCAGCGCATTGCATTGTGGGAAACAGTAGGCAGAGTAGACTGGTCGGATGCATACTGGAAATATTCTCCGAATCAGTACGACATCCGGGAACTTTTCGCATACTGCAGATTTTGCTTTTGTTTGCATACTGCATACTGCATACTACATTTTGGCCAAATCAGTACGTACTAGCAGTATAGTATGCGGTTTCGGATACAGCCACTGACTATATACACAGGGAGGCAGGGAGCTGACGAGGAACAGGTGAAACACATCAGGGCAGGCATGGTAATCAACACGAGAGGGTGGGGGAGTCAAGACAGCGGAAATAACAAGGACCAGGAAGTACGAGACAGGAAATGACACTGAGGACAAAATAAAACAGGAAATCAAAACCCAGGAAACAGAACATGACAAAAACACAGATCATGACAGTGCAGTTCAGACCAGACGCGAAGCGCCGCGATCCTGCGCGGCCGTCTCTCGGCGCAGCGAGCAGAGTGCCAGGGGGATTTGAATGGGACTTAATGTATCGATACTCGTGGCTAAAAAATTGATACTTTCTGTGGAAACAAAATATCGATTTATATCGCAGAATCGATAAAATCACACAGCCCTAATAAGTACAGATAGATGGTCTTCCTAGCTTTAGGCTTGCAGGTCCCAAGGGTGACAGCAGAAGATTTAGATAACATATAGAAGGTAAACTATCCCAGCCTATTAGGATGGTTTGGAGGCTCCTCATCCCTTGTTGGATGGATGGACTCTCAATCCATCCAAGATGACCAATAAGGAGAAGAAGGTAGGTCCAGGTGAAAAGGACTTCAAAAAGGCACGCGCACGCAGAAAGTGAGGGTGGTTTTCGTGTGGATCTCCTAATCGAATGCTCAGTAGGATTTCCAGGTAGAGCAGTTCATTAGGAACTTTGCCCGAGTTTGGAGAAACTAGGTGTTGGCCAACCTGGTCTGATGCAGGCTTGAGAATTCTGTTTCAATAAAGGTTGCTCTATCAATCCCACCCAGCCTGTCTCAGCGGATTCATTTACTAATCAAACTTCACACAGATCATTGAGGAAGAGAGCCCAGAAACAACAAATTGGCGTCACGGACAAACAGTTTTTGACAACTTGGGCACATGTGGAGGACCAGGGCTTGACTTTCACCTCAGCCGGCTAACAAGGTGAGCTTTTTCGCTCTATTGGGGTCAAACTCGAGTACTGGTCAGACTGTGTGTGTTTCCCAAATAGCTGTCAGGCTGAAAATTACCTAAATGCGGGGGATTGGGCATATAGGTGTTTAGTTTGTTGATATGGATCTGTCTAAATTTGTTAGTTAGGAACTTTTGGGGGTATTAATGGAAAAGTAATGGGAAAATCTGTTTGAGATTTTGGGGTATTACTGTGAGAAATGGGAAAATCTGTTTGAGATTTTGGGGTATTGTTGTAAGAAATGGGAAAATCTCTGTGAGGTTTTGGGTAATTAATGTCAGACAAGGGTAAATTTCGTTAGGAGATTTTGGGGTACTTATGTCAGGAAGACAGACAAGTTTTGGAAAACGTCAAAGTAGTTTTGACAAGACAAATTTGTTGAGGTTTTGTGTCTATGAGATATTACTGTCACGGAAAAATGTAAAAATCGTAGTTTTGACACAGGGAAATTGTGTTGGGAGATTTTGTGTCTATGAGATGTTGCTGTCAGGAAGACAGATAAGTTTCGGAAAAACGTCAAAATCGTAGTTTTGACACAGGGAAATTGTGTTGGGAGATTTTGTGTCTATGAGATGTTGCTGCAAGGAAGACAGAAAAGTTATGGAAACATCAAAATTGTAGTTTTGACAAAGGCAAATTTTTCTTTTTGGGGGCCGGCCCGGTTGTGTGTCTGTGTCTGTGTCCCTCTGTGTTTTTCAGTGTTTGTTGTGTGCTGCGCGGGCGTTGAGTTTCAGTAAAAGGTGATGTGAAAATTGTTGGTCCAAAGGTTTAATTTTGATTAAAATATATGCTTAAATACGCATTAAATACAATATGCTATATACAATACATAAGTACTGTAATTGGTAACATAACATACAAATGGTGTAATAAAGAATGTGCTAATATAGGATGTTCAAACAAAGTTTTCAGTGATGGTGCACAACCAATGTGTTTTATTACCTTCAGCCTAGCCTGTCATTATAAATCAACTTAGCTTGTCATTGTGAATCTGAGTTAGGTCTCAGTAGGCCTGGATCACAACAGACTGGCAAAATAACATTACAACGTATAGAACTATATAAATCATACAGAGGAATATTATTTGGGTTGAATTGGCGGTATACAGAAATATATGTTTCCTGGAATAATTCTTCATCTGACTTAAAGTTGCTTTCATGTGGTTTGCCCCAAGGATCAATCTTGGGCCCTTTACTGTTTCTTATTTATGTAAATGACCTACACATGTCATCAACTAAAGCATATTTTATTCTGTTTGCAGATGACTCCAATATTTTTTTATCTGGTAGGAATGGACCTAAATTAATATCAGAAATGAACGCAGAATTGTGTAAAGTTGACTTATGGTTTAAGGCAAACAAATTGTCACTTAATATAAAGAAAAGCTTGTATATGTTATTTACTCCGAGAAGTCTACACTCAACAAACTCTCTTCCTAATGTTTATATTGACAACAACATCCTGGAAAGGGTCACGGTAACAAAATTCTTAGGTATCTTAATTGATGAAAATCTTACTTGGAAGAGTCATATTCTGTCTATTTCTAACAAGATTGCTAAGAATATTGGAGTTATCAGAAGAATATGCCATCTCCTGCCTGGTAAAATCGTGATTAATTTATATTATACGATGATCTATCCTTTCATTTCATATTGTAATATTATTTGGGCAAGCACTTTCAAGAGCTCTCTCAACTGTATTCTCATTTTACAAAAGCGATTCATCAAAATGATAACATTTTCTAGCAGATTTACTAGATCCACACCTCTGTTTCAATCCCTGAGTATTCTTCCTGTTTTTGCTGTAAATACTTTTCAAATATGTATTTTTGTTTATCAATCTATTCACAAGTTACTTCCAATTTGTTTCCAAGCTGTATTTCAGTTCAATTCCCAGATTCATAATTTCAATACTAGATCAGCAAATAATCTTCATCCCACCTTTTTTAAGTCTACTTTCTCTCAGTTCTCAATCAGATTTAGAGGTCCGCATTTTTGGAATGCATTACCAATCCACCTTAGAAACTGCACAAGCATAAATTCATTTAAGAAACAAATAATTCACTTTCTATTGGCCCAATTGAGCAATGCATAATTCCACATACTTTTTACATCACTTTTGTTTTTCTCTCTCTCTTTTTCTAATTGTTTTGTTTTTCACATGACGGTAAACTGAATTTATGCTGAATGTTTATCTTTATACATTTATGTTGAATGCTTATCTTAACAAATGTATGTCAAATGTTTATCCTGAATTTTCACACAATATTGATTTTCTCTTTTTTAATTGTTTTATGTTGTTTTTTCATTCTGTAAATTAAATTTATGTTGAATGTTTGTCTTTTGGAGGACCACTTGACAAGCCCTTAGGGGTTTTTTTGGTTTCTCCAGCACATTTGCTTTATCTACTGTATACTTTGTATGTCTCTTGTCGTTGTCGTTCCACTTTTTTAATATGCTGTTTTATACATCTTTTATGTGCTAAATAAAATACAAAAAAAATAAAAAATATGAAGGATTCGTAGTATGGAAATCTTCTTGTAAATAAAACAAATACAAGGCACAAAATAGCATTATTACTCACATAAAAAGAGTACTCACTACAATTGTGAGTTTGTTAGAAAGATATTTTAGCTGAAATGGACCTAGAAATTATGTAGTTGAAGGTTTTTCGCTACAACAATTGGCGAGCCCAGCCAGGAGGACTGGTCCGGCACACAGCCTGCGGCGGAGGACTGGGAGGACAGGACGGCGGTACTCGGGGGCCCACATCTACCGCTAAGGTCAGATAAAGATTTTTCTTTTTTTTTACGAGTGGCGCTGTCCACTCCTCCCAGCCCACAAGTCTAATAAGTGGAATAATATGGTGTGTTGCAAGAAATATGGTAATAATGAGAATGATGCATAATATATCGCAAGAAAATAATACTAACTCACTGTTTAATCAAGTAAATGGAACTGGGAAGGGGGAGTAGAGAAATTTAAAGCTCAGCTGAGGATAGATGTAAACTGTAAAAACTCCTTCAGTGGTACTGTCCATATGACTTTACTTTTTAAAGTATTTTTATTGCGATAAATTAATTAATCTTCTTTTTTTGTTTTTTTGTTATGTAAAACTTAAAAGTGGGAATTCTTTTTTTCTAGCATAAAATTGATTTTACTGGACTACCCTATAAATAGATTTTTACAAAACTCAGTTTAACAGCTTCTATCAGAAGTAAAACTCAACAGAGCAAGATCCCGCCCATGCACTTGAAGCAAGAGTCTGGGCCAGTCTGGGCATGTTACGGGCACGTTATCGGTTAACAGTTAATTTTTCACTCTGGACCACACCATCCACGGAGAGGACCAACGTACAACGGACAACACACGGATTTTAGGAGTGACGGTACTTTTTACAACACATGTAAGTAACTACTTGTTTTGTTTAAGGTTCGATTTTAAGCGAATTACTGTGATTGCATGCAAAAACACGTCTCTCTTTCCTCCATTTGCCAATTTAGCTGTCGCGGTCACTAGGCCTTAACATACCGCCACAAACACCTTACCAAATGTGCTCTAATTTCAAACCACTCGTCAACTTTAGCTAAATGGCCTACTGTTATGTAGGCTATCTCACCCCTTTTTCGGTTAGGAGTCCGACATTTTTACTACATTTGCCGCTCTTTTCAATAACGTTACAGGCCTGACAAGCAGGCCAGACCAAAAAGTCCCTTTCCTGCAAGTAACCAAACTTTTGAGATGGAGTTAAAATAATCATTAGCCTATATGTTATTAATGTAGTCTAATGTGTATGCAGGCATTTCATTTTTGTGTGAGAGTGTAAGTTACTGCGTTTTGCGGTCATGCCTGGTCAAGCGTTACACACTGTTTGGAAGTCTACAACTGTATTCAGTCCGACCACAAGCAGTGATGAAACAATATTGTGATCTGGTTTTCCGTTATCCGGTAATTACGGGACTTTTACTGGTAAAATCTGCCGAAGTCCGGTATTTTTTAACTCCTCTGTCCGGTGAAAATATGTCAGGGCTTTCCACCAGCATCGGTGTTATGTCGAAGTCTTTTCCCTTGTCAAATGATGTTCCCCTCGTGTTAGAATGGTGTTTTCCGAAGCACCCCCTCTGCGGTTGGGGTTATAAATTTTAGACATTTATCAGAGCCTGAGCACTAACATTTGTCAGGATGTTTTACTTGTTTGTTCCATGAAAGTTTTATAGAATGCTGCAAGGCATAATTTCTGGTGTGTAAATTGTTTTCATGTTATTCACGCACAAGTGTTCAAGTCATTGTGTCAAAAGACACTATTCTTAACGTGTTCTGCAAGCTGCACTTTATGAGTGGTCAGATGTCACATGTAATGTTTCATGTAGTGATTTAATAAATCTTGAAAATTGATATCGCTTCACTATTTGTTAAATGTATGGTAATTTTAACTGATTATTTGAAGCAGTTAACAGTCAAAATTCATATTTTTTCCTTTTAAATAATAATAATAATACATTTTATTTATATAGCGCTTTTCACAGATGCTACCTATTTTAATTAAGTTTGATTTGTTTAACATGCTAACATTTTTGACATTCATTTGACTAATTTAATGAATTTCTTGACTGTTTCTCATAGCCTCTATAATTATTTCACTGAACTTGCAAAAAGTGATTGGAAAATGTTACCTTAATTTTTTTGAGTTATATCTACGCAAGAGTTTTAAGTCTGATTTGCTTAGCATGCTTACATTTTTGACATTGGTAATACTCAATTTCTTGGCTGTTTGTTATCAGCTCTACTTATTATTTTAGTATGTAGTGAAATGCATATTATGAAGTTTTCCCAACTCAAAATATAAATTATTTCACTGAACTTGCAAAAAGTGATTGGAAAATGTTACCTTATTTTTTTTAAGTTAGATCTACGCAAGAGTTTTTACAGTGTATGTTAATGTCTTTCATTTATGTTGTAAAAGAACTGAAAAAGTCTGAATTGGAAGATTTTTTGGGGTGATCTAGACTTACGAGTTCTGTGTGAAAATAGAGGATTTAGTGTCGAGGGAGAACTTCAAAAGGGTAGGTTGTCGCCTTTAGGCATCGGAACAGTTCCTAGGGCAGGACTGTTGCCGATAAGCTGATAAGCTGATAAGATATAGGAACAGCACCTAAGAAAGGGCTGTTGCCTATATGTCTGTTATTTAATGTCTGTCGTTTATGTTGTAAAAGAACTGAAAAAGTCTGAATTGGAAGATTGCTGGAACCTTTTTTGGGGTGATCTAGACTTAAGAGTTCTGTGTGAAAATAGAGGATTTAGTGTCGAGGGGCAACTTCAAAAGGGTAGGTTGTCGCCTTTAGGCACCAGGGATAATTCGTGAGTAGAATTATAGGCTGATAAGATAAGATACAGTGCCGATAAGAGGGCTGGAGACTGATCAGATATAGGAACAGCGCCTACAAGAGGGCTGTTGCCTGTAAGAGTAGCTACATAAAAGTACATAAAATGTACATAAAAGTGCGCAAAGTGACAAAATATGTGATATGCTGTCGGGAAATAGAGGAGAGCAGGAGTGCAGTGTAAATAAAAAAGGGAGTAAAAGTTATAGAGTAAAAGTAAAAGTGGTAAATAATAATAATAAAAGTAGAGAAATCAAATAAGCAAGAATTAAGAGAAAATTAGTTAAAGGTGAAAAGGGCATAATCAGAGAAATAAAATGAGTAAGAATTAAAAGAAAAATATTTAAAAGTCCGTCTAACGGCTACCGCTTTGTCCTGTACGCAGGGTCGCGGGGGAGCTGGAGCCGATCCCAGCTAGTTATTTAAAGGAGGAAAGTGAAAGGAGTTATGTAAAGGTCCGTTTGTCGGCTCCCGCTTATCCTGTACGCTTAGTCGCGGGGGAGCCAGAGCCGATTCTAGCAGTAATGATTTAAAGGAAAAAAGGAAAAAGCAGAGAAAATAAGAAAAGTAAGACATTAACTTAAAGAATAAATCAACAGGCGGAGGGCCAGATTAGGAGAAGGCCAGCGGAAAAATAATAACACCGGACCAAGATAGTAGGCTACAGCGCCGTCGGGCCGCTGCACCCAGCCAGTGTAAAAGAAAAAATGGGTACAAATTACAGTACACAGTCGGAAGGACTGACAGCAGTTGAATTGGTAATGTTGAAACACCCAAGACAAAAAAAACAAATTAAAAAATGCATGACAAAGTGGCATAGAATAACATCAGGAGGCACAAGATGGCCAGTGACGGGAACCTTTGATCTAGATTACTGTGACCGGGTGGAATCGGAGTTATGAGATAAAGACAAAAAGAATGATAAACGACACCAACGAAAGAGAATAAGTTATGCGGAGCAGAGAGATGTGCTGCAATATTTAAAATAGAAGAAACACATAAACACATGGCAATGCAACAAAAAATGGAGCGAAATGGCATGAAGCCGACTGCTCCAGGTCCGGAAACGCAGACACCACCGTATGCGCCTGTGGAGGGAGCTGGACAATTCCCACAAATGCAGCGAGGGACAGAAGTGGATGGGAGAATAAGCGGGACAGTGACGGTAGAGCTGAGGAGAAAGACAAAACAACAGAAATTAAAGTCACACACTAACACCAACAAACTAGCATACAGCCGAGGTCAAAACAGCGAGCCAAGAACCCCAGCTGACTCACTAGACTCCGAGCTGGAGGAAGATTTACATAGAGAAGAAAATGAGGCTAGCGATAATATACCAGATTTAGACCAAGAGGAATTCCTGGAGACAAGAGACAGCGGAGAACAACAACGGCAATACAGTACACTACAACAACGGACACCACTAGATCAAGAGGAGGGGATCTCAGGAGAGGAAGGCCTGAGAGAGAGACAGCAGCTGAGCACCCCCCCCCCCCTCGCATGAAGAAGTGAGAGCAAGAAAGGAGGGGCAAAGCCTCGTAAACTAGACACACAACAGAGAGCACATTCCTACCCAAATACAGAAAAAACAAAAGTGATGAGAAGGAAAAAACATTCTCAAAAACCATACAGCAGTGATATAATAGGAAAAGAGATGACAAGGCTACAACAACAAGACGAGAGTCTTCGGAGACGACTGGAGGAGGTGACGCATGAGCTGGAATGGAAACTACAGGAAACAAGGAAACTACAAAGAAACGCAACCACGTCACCACAGAGGCGGACGTACAGCATGGATCTAACTATCAACGGAGAAATAGACGAAGAGCAAGGGGAGGAGGACTTGCAACTGCGGGGGAGGACCCTCCCGAAATACCACAGTACTGGCAGAATGCCCAGTAGTAACACACAGTACTACAGAATATCATGTGATGAGGCGAGAGAGGAGAATGAAGAGGAAGGACAAAAGATGGGACCCCTGCTGGCCAAAGGGCCCGAATCAGGCAGAGAGATATGTCAGCCACAAGGACTGTCAGCACTGGTGCTGCTCAAGGGTGTGTCCTGTCCCCTCTATTGTTCTCCCTCTACACCACAGGTGTCAAACTGATCCAGTAAAGGGCCGCTGTGGCTGCAGGTTTTCATTCCAACCAAGCAAGAACACAGCTGACTGGACTTATTCAATCAACTGAATTGTCTTCACACAGTTGATTAGTTGGATCAGGTGTGTTCTTGCTTGGTTGGAATGAAAACCTGCAGCCACAGCAGCCCTTTACTGGATCAGTTTGACACCACTGCTCTACACCAACGACTGCACCTCAGGCGACCCGGCTGTCAAGCTCCTAAAGTTTGCAGACGACACCACTGTCATTGGTCTTATCCAGGACGGTGACGAATCTGCTTACAGACTGGAGGTTGATCGGCTGGTATCCTGATGCAGCCAGCACAACTTGGAGCTTAACACTCTAAAGACTGTGGAGATAATAGTAGACTTCAGGAAACACCCCCCAGCACCGCCCCCCCTCACAATAGCAAACAGCCTGGTGTCCAGAGTGGACCTGGGAGTCACCATTTCCCAGGATCTGAAGTGGGACCACAACATCAGAGCCACACTTAAAAAAGCCCAGCAGAGGATGTTCTTTCTAAGGCAGCTGAGGAAACATGGCCTACCACAGGGGCTTATGGCCATCTTCTACACAGCGGTCATTGAATCCATCCTCTGCACCTCCATCTCAGTCTGGTTTGGTGAGGCCACAAAGAAAGACATAAACAGACTCCAGCGCATCATCAGATCAGCGGAGAAGGTCATTGGCATCCCCCTGCCCTCCCTTCAGGACTTGTATCTTGCAAGAACCAAAAAGCGGGCTGGGAAGATTATCAGTGACCCCAATCACCCCGGGCACCACCTCTTTGAACTCCTCCCCTCTGGCAGACGCTACAGATCACTGTATGCCAATACTTCCAGACACAAACACAGCTTCTTCCCCTCTGCCATCAAGCTAATGAACAGCTAGTGCCCTTGTACTGTACACTGTTGCACTGTACACTGCTGCCCTCCCTTCCACTACATATTCTGTACACATTCAGCCCATATTTATATATGTATGCATAATTAATATACTATGTATATTTTGTACATAAGATTGTCTATCTTACCTATGTGGAAAATGTCTTTATTGTTGTGTGTATGTATGTGTATGTTTGTATGTACGTCTATTGTCTACTGTCTGAGAGAGTGTCCACTCTAACGGAGTCAAATTCCTTGTATGTGTGCATACTTGGCCAATAAAGCTGATTCTGATTCTGATTCTGATGCTAGACAGAGTTCAAAACAAAAAATACATGTTTGTGGTCATCTGTAGGTTTAGTAGATGGGTTGAAGCATGCCCCACAACTAAAGCTGACCACAAATCTGCTGCTAAGTTTCTGTGTACAGAAGTATTTCCAAGATTTGGTATGCCAGATACAAAGTGATACAAGAAATGTTTAAAATGTTAGGCATACAACAGAAGTATGGTTGCGTATATCATCCACAGTCACAAGGCTCTGTGGAACGAGCAAACGGTGTGTTGAAGAACAAAATAGCCAAAATCATGGCTGACAGCAATGGCAGGCTCACCTGGGTGGATGCTTTGCCATTAGCATTGATGGCTATGCGATCACAAACTAACAGACTAACTCACCTAACCCCACATGAAATGCTCACTGGCCGACCAATGCCGTTGCCACAATGTAGGGGCCCCCAAGAAGGGCCATCACTCTTACAACTTGAACGAGAATTGGGTGACTATTTGAAAAGTTGAATTCAAATCCACAGACTTGTCTTCCAACAGGTGAAAGAGGCCAATGGCAAAGACGATAGCAGAATCCCGTTGGATGCTTGCCAGACCCAAGTGGGGGACCAGGTGTTCATACGAGTATTTAGACGTCATTGGCACGAGGCCCGTAGAGAAGGGCCATTTAAGGTGGTACTCACTACACCCACTGCCTTAAAAGTTGAAGGTAAGAGTTTTTGGTACCATCGTAACCACTGCACCCGTCACCAACCTCCTAACCCGCCTGGCCGCCTGCCTGAGCATGCTGAAGGGGATGCGGAAAGCACCCCGCGCAGCGGTCCATCCAGTTCACCTCAAGGTGAAAGACGGTCAGCCCGCCTACAGGCTCGGCGTGCAACTTCTTGTCATAAAGGTACTGACAGCAGCAATGGGCCAGCCACAGAACATGACTCTGCCAGTACGGCCGATAAGGACGCCCCAGAGAGTGTCCAAACAGGGCCATCGGGTGTACGAGACACCGATTGCACGCCCACAATTACCTTCAGATCAGACCCGGAATAGTTTGTTTGCTGTCTTTCTTTTTGTGCTAACCCTTTCAGGTTTTGCAAGGGGGGAGGATGTCCTAATGACCTCTCCGTCCCTAGCAGCCGCTAATAACATCCCACATGCTAAGTGTGCATTGGCTATGGTCACATTAGCTACTGACAAAAACCTACTAACAAAAGGAAAAGTGCAAAACTACCTGTATGTAAAAACTGACACCTATGATTATGTACTAACCATTGACATCACAACAGCTAACGCTCCAAGCAAACACTGGGTGGGACTACCCGCACCACTGAATGCCAAGAAGAAGGGATTGTGACAATGCTAGAGAGAGACTTCTCTGACGGTAAGCGCTTTGCGTCATTTCCTGTTTCTCCGTGATAGTCGATACAGGCTGTGTTTTTCTCTCTAGCCTAACTCTGTTAATTTAACGTAGTTTCCCTGTTCAGCGGCTTACTACCGCCAAGTTTAAACTAAGCACACGCTATCCCTGCTTCAGCAGACACATCGCTCACTCTCTGAGTTGCCTCGCTAAATTTACTGTTGTTTTTACGCGCTATCTCTGCTAGCTACTTTAGCATAACATCTAGCCTAGCGGCTACGATGGCTTCTCTCTTTCCCTGTCCTCCATGTGTCTAATGTTCAGCTACTACTCTGCCTCCTTTACTGATAACGGTACATGTAATAAATGTAGTTCACTTTTTGCTTTGGAGGCGAGGATAAATGATTTAGAAGCGCGGCTCCGCACCAACAATCCTCCGTCGGCTGCCGCTGTAACCAGCCAGCTAACGCTAGCTGTACACGGTGCGGACCTACATAGCGTAGCAGCTAGCCGTCCCCCGGCAAACCCCGAGCAGCCGGGAGGCTGGGTGAATGTTCTAAACCGAAGCCCACGGTTAACCACCATGTTCACGTTTCCAATCGATTTTCCCCACTCAGCGACACACCCGCTGAGAAGCCAACTCTGGTCATTGGTAGCTCCATAGTGAAACACGTGAAAATAGCGACACCAGCAACTATAGTCAAATGTGTCCCAGGGGCCAGAGCAGGCGACATCGAAGCTCAATTGAAACTGCTGGCTAAGGATAAACGTAAATACAGTAAGATTCACGTCGGCGTTAATGACACCCGGTAATTGGCAGCCTTTCTGGGGAAAACCTGGTCTGATCAGGAGAGATGGCATCCACCCCACTTTGGATGGAGCTGCTCTCCTATCTAGAAACATCACTGATCTCATTGGTAGTCCTAGAACATGACAAACCAGTGTTGAGACCAGGAAGCAGAGTTGCAGTCTTTCACACTTCTCTGCGCCTCCTTTAGAGCAGTCACCCACCCAAAACCAAAACCACATAAGAACGGTGTCTGTCCCCCGACCAACCAAATTAATTAGGTCAAACAGAAGAGAGATTTCACATGAAAACCTAATAAAACTTAACACTTCCGATGTAGTAAAACAAAATAAGAGAATGAAATGTGAACTCTCAAACATTAGATCTCTCTCATCCAAAGCAGTATTAGTCAGTGACTTAATATCAGATAATCATATTGATTTATTCTGCCTGACTGAAACCTGGCTAAACGAAGCTAGTCCTCCCAGCCATATTAATACTCATATATCTCGAGGCAGCAGACGTGGAGGAGGAGTTGCAGCCATTTTTGATTCAAGCCTGTCAATCAATCCTACGCCAAAACTAAATTATAACTCATTTGAGACTCTGATTCTCAGCCTTTCGCACCCAAACTGGAAAACAATGCAGCCAATTCTGTTTGTTATTGTGTATCATGCTCCTGGTCCATACTCTGAATTCCTATCTGAATTCTCTGAGTTGCTATCAAGTTTAGTCCTTAAATCAGATAAAGTAATTATTGTGGGGGATTTTAATGTCCATGTGGACGTTGTAAATGACAGCCTTAGTGTAGCATATACTTCCTTAATAGATTCTATTGGCTTCAGTCAGAGTGTACAGAAACCAACTCACTGTCATAGCCACACTCTCAACCTCGTCTTATCTTATGGCGTTGAAATCGAAAACGTAATAATCTTTCTGTCGCGGGGTTCTCGGGGGAAAATGATGGCGTAGTCAGCAGGGTTGCAGTTCAGTGAAGTTTATTCTCACCTCCCAAATATCCAAAAACAGTGCAGTGATATTCACAGTCCAGGCTATTTACAAAAATATTTACAGGAAAAAAAATAGAAAAACACACAGGAACGGAGTCCAACTGTGACTCCACCACAATCTCCAAGAAATACTTTTTCCAACCAACTCCACACAGCGCCTTCCATGCACTCTCCCACCTCTCTTGAACCTGGGCAGAATTACCTTCTTTTAAATCATAAGCCCCTCCCCGTGGGCGTAACACACAATAAAAAAAGAAAACTTTTCCCGCCGCGTCCCCTTTAAATTTTCCAGGAAACATCAGCCCTGTTTTGCTGACGCGCCTGCGGAACCCGGAAGCACAGGCAAGACACCAGCGTAGCGTCCACGGCGCGCCCCGCTCCGGGCGCCCCTCCCGTTTAGAAATGTGTGGTTCGGTGAGTGTGCACCCTCCTCCGAACCACGAAACCGATTAGAACAAAAGAAACAAAACGCCTAGCGTATGTGGGTATGTGCGTGTGTGTGTGCGTGTGTGTGTGTGTGTGTGTGTGTGCGCTCTGCCGGCGCTCAGTGACGGAGCCGCTCCGTCACACTTTCCTCAAAATTCTTCTTAATCTGACCATTACTTGATAACCTTTGACTTATTGCTGCTGGACTTCGCTCCTCTAGGAAAAAGCTACTACTCTCGGTGTCTATCGGATAGAGCAGTAGCTAAGTTTAAGGAAGTAATTCCGCCAGTCTTGAGTTCACTTCCATGTCTTAATGAAACGGAGGACTTTTATGTTAATCTTAGTCCCTCCCAGATCGATTCTCTTATAGATGAATCTGGAAGCCTACTGTGAACGACTCTCGACTCTGTTGCTCCGCTAAAACAGAAAACTATAAAGCATAGGAAGTTAGCTCCCTGGTATAACTCCCAAACTCGTAAATTAAAACAAAAATTGCGTAAACTTGAAACCATCTGGCGCTCCACCAAACTGGAAGAATCCCGCCTAGTTTGGCAGGATTGTCTTAAAACGTATAAGAAGGCTCTCCGTAATGCCAGAGCAGCCTACTACTCATCTTTAATAGAGGAACATAAAAACAACCCTAGATTTCTTTTCAGTACTGTAGCCAGGCTGACAAAGAGTCACAGCTCTACTGAGCCATGCATTCCTAGAGATCTTAGTAGTAACGACTTTATGAACTTTTTTAATGATAATATTCTAGCAATCCGCGACAAAATTACTTGCATCTTGCCTTAAATTGGAACCGTGTTACCCTCAAACTCAGGAGTTTTAGAACTAGCATTGAGACCTGATATATATTTAGACTGCTTTTCTCCAATCAACCTAAACCAACTAACGTCAATGATCTCTTCTTCTAAACCTTCAACCTGTCTCCTAGACCCGATACCAACCAGGCTACTGAAAGAAGTCTTACCCTTAGTTAGCGCGTCGCTATTAGATATGATCAATGTGTCTTTATTAACAGGCTACGTGCCACAGTCATTTAAAGTAGCTGTAATTAAACCTCTTCTTAAAAAGCCTACTCTAGATCCAGGGGTTTTATCAAACTACAGACCAATATCAAATCTTCCTTTTCTCTCTAAGATCCTTGAGAAAGTAGTCGCCAATCAGCTGTGTGACCTTCTCAACAATAACAGTCTACTTGAGGACTTCCAGTCAGGATTTAGAGTACATCATAGTACAGAGACAGCTCTGGTGAAAATTACAAATGACCTTCTTATTGCTTCTGACAAAGGACTGGTTTCTGTACT
Organism: Eutrigla gurnardus; assembly: GCF_963514095.1. Lineage (NCBI taxonomy): Eukaryota > Metazoa > Chordata > Actinopteri > Perciformes > Triglidae > Eutrigla > Eutrigla gurnardus. The sequence continues at coordinate 271,933 of NC_139917.1, read as the reverse complement.
TGTCCTGCTAGATCTTAGTGCTGCGTTCGACACCATTAACCATGAGATTCTAATATGTAGACTGGAAAAATTAATTGGCATCAAAGGAACCGCATTAAGCTGGTTTAAGTCCTATTTATCCAATCGATCTCAGTTTGTGCATGTCAATGAAAAATCCTCCAGGCACACTGAAGTTAAATACGGTGTTCCTCAAGGTTCTGTGCTCGGACCAATTATTTTCAACTTATATATGCTTCCTTTAGGCAACATTATTAGAGGACACTCTATAAACTTCCATTGTTATGCTGATGATACTCAGTTATATCTATCGATCAAGCCTGAAGAAACCAATCAGCTAGTTAAACTCCAGGCATGTGTTGATGACATAAAATCCTGGATGACCTGCGACTTCCTGATGTTAAACTCCGATAAAAACGGAAGTTATTGTACTTGGGCCTAAACTCCTCCGATGCTCGCTGTCTAAAGATATAGCGACTATTGAGGTGATTGCCATCGCCTCAAATGCTACTGTAAGAAACAGTGTTGTTGGAGTTATCTTTGATCAGGACCTGTCCTTTGACTCGCATATTAAACAAACCACGAGGACAGCCTACTTTCACCTGCGTAACATTACTAAAATTAGGCCAATGCTGTCTCAAAAAGATGCAGGAAAACTCGTCCATGCATTTGTTACCTCAAGGCTGGACTATTGTAATTCTTTATTATCAGGCTGTTCTAATAAATCTCTTAAATCTCTCCAGCTGGTCCAGAATGCTGCAGCTCGTGTTCTGACTAAAACCAGAAGAAGGGATCACATTTCTCCTGTATTAGCTTCTCTGCACTGGCTCCCAGTAAAATCCTGAACAGCATTTCAAATCCTTCTCCTCACTTACAAGGCTCTTAATGGACAGGCACCATCATATCTTAAAGAGCTCATTGAACCTTACTTTCCTGCTAGAGCACTACGCTCTCAGAATAAAGGGTTACTTGTAGTTCCTAAAGTCTCCAAAATTAGAACAGGGGCCAGAGCTTTCAGCCATCAAGCTCCTCTTCTGTGGAACCGTCTTCCGGTTCTGGTTTGTGAGGCATACACTGTTCCCACATTTAAGAGTAGGCTTAAAACCTTTCTCTTTGACACCGCTTATAGCTAGGGCTGGCTCAGGTTTGCCCTGAGCCAGCTCTTGGTTAAGCTGCTATAGGCCTAGACTGCTGGGGGATTATAGTGACACACTGAGCCTCTTTCTCTCTCTCTCTCTCTCTCTCTCTCTTGCGCTCTCTCTGTGTATGTTCCCCCGGAGTCCCTGTGCTCTCTTGCCTAGCAGGTCTCCCTGGACCATGGTGGAACCTGATCCGGACTGCACCGATGTTGTGGTCTTGTTTGCCTCTTACCGCCAGTATGCAGACTGCTAACTGGCCTGACGCTGGAAACACCACATTGTAGCTCCACCTGCCCGCTGTGTGACTGCTCAACTACTCCTGCTTTTTGGTCTACGGCGACGTGGTTGGGATGGATCCATCTCGGCGTGGCTGTGCCTGCTGCCATGGACTACTACTGTTGATACTATTGCTTCTGTTAACACCACCACTACTCTTAATGCTACTACTACCATACTACCAACACCAAATGCGGTTGGAACCCAAGGGCCTGGGCTGCACGAGATTTCTGCCTAAAAGCCTATTAAGGCAGTTTTTCTTGCCACTGTCGCTGTAACGCTTGCCCCTGGGTGTTGTTGGGACTTTGAAATTGTGTTGACTCTTGAAAGTTTGAGCATATTCTAGTCCTGCTCAATGTGTTAAGTGTCCTGAGATGACTTCTGTTGTGATTTGACACTATAAATAAAATTTAATTGAATTGAATTGAATTGAATGCAGGTAACATGCACCAACATTTTGTGTCAAGAAATGGACACAAAACAGACAATGACAACAGTAGAGGCCAATAAATGGATTCGGCTGGTGAGTAAACGAGAAAAACGAGATTTGACCAAACTAACAACCTAGCAATGGGACTCCAACATGTTTCAACAATGGATAACATACTCAGCTAAACCAATGTATAAAGCACACAAGAAAGAGCGACAGGAGTGTATTGCCTGTTACAATGCTAAACAAATTCTACAGCTCATGCCACTGCCTGGAAGTAGCATAGGAAGCTGTCCAGAGATAGCTGAATGTTTTGCCTTCTGTGCAATGATCATGGCAGGACACTTAAATGGATGGAGTGAAAAACTCAAGAATATGTCCATATAGACAAAAAAAACAACAGAATAACAATGAAGTAATAACAGCATTACCAGCTGTTGTACGCAAACCAAATTATTTGATTTTCCCTTTTTGTTTAGTACGAGGGGAAGAGTTGGAGAACCTGACCCAAACAGACACCCCGATCATGACGGACGTGGCAGGACTGGTGGAATGCAGAAAAGAGACCTGGTATTCAACCACCAGAATGGTTGGGAGTCGCTTTCCACAGGTGCGTGACCAGGGAGGACAGCCGATCTACATTACCAGAAGCAAGAGTGGATCCACAAATGCCAAATCAGCCGCCAGCGGACAACATGTTCAACCCTCTCAGTCCGGCCAGTGAGGACAGAGGAAGCCCCTCACCAGGGAGGCCCATGCAGCAGGATGGATTTGGCTCAAGTGACATGGACCAACTGAACAAAGTGTTGGAACAGCCGTTAGGTACATGGTCAGCGTACCGCAAGGTAGAAAACAATAGGCAACTTGTCTAAAGACAACTACATCAACACAAAGAAACACCTGACAACCCAAGCACAAGTTGAAATGGCCAGAAGCCGGAGGAGATCATACGAACGCAGACAAAGGGTTAAGATTCAAGAATTAAAAACATCTAGGAGACTGCTGATGGATGAGATGGCCCAGCTGAGAGAAGAGAATGCAGAACTGCAGGCGGATAACGAAAACCTGCGGCAGACTGCCAATGTCGCACAGCGCAGACTGGCCCAGCTACAACATCAGAATGCTGGACTGTTGAGGTTCTGCAATGATAAACTGGTACATCAGTCAAATGTACTGGAGCTTCTCAGAATGGGGATGACTGTGATGGGAATTTTTCATTTAGCAGTTCATTATAGTATAATTAGTAGTTTGAGTAGTTTTAACTCATACTATTCCAAGTGTCATGAGGTAACCTGTATTCTGCACTTATGTCATGTCATGTGTTACTTGAGTTGTGAAATGCATCTTGTGACACCAGTACAGCTGGCAAGTCAATATGGATCTATGGACACTGATGAGTGGTTCAAACACCACATTCTGGACAAAGTTCTCCGTCTACACAAACAACGGAACAATGCTTTTCTGATGACACGTCACAAATAACTATATAAAAAGCCCTTCTTAAGACTGAAGACTTGGTCAGACTCTTAAGGAGTCTGCCCCTATCTGGCCAGATAGTTTGCTCTGAAGCTGTATGTCGGTGATGCGGTCCGCTTGGACACCCTGTTTGCGAGGGCTTTGACTTATTAGACTTTGTCTGTTTACAGTCTGTCTGTAGCGACTGCTAGCCTGTTTTGGACTCTTTATAGAATAAATTACTAAAAGCGCTGTTAGGAGTTGTATTCTTATTTCTCATCAGGTGATCATAAACTGATTTCCACCACAAACTTGGCGACGAGGATGGGATTGGACGTGTAATCTGGACTCCGTCGGATGGACAGGAGGCCGTATTCCTCCCCAAGGGGTGAGAAGCTGCCCTCCAGCGGAGCCCCGATTGCCGATCCAATCCAGTTGAAAGGACAACAGAAAACGCGGTGAGAAATTTTTAAATTGTCTAAAACAGCCTACAGAGTCAGAGCGAAAGATTGTTGAATACGTATTTCTCACAACCATTGAGCGAGTTGTTGACAGACGTGTCATAGTTAAACCTGTATTTATTTGTTAGTATACGCCAGTGAATCCTGGTAATTCATTGACGTGCACAGCGGGTAATAATGAGACAGATAACTAGGGATGGGCAACCGTTGTTGTAAGGGGAGACAAGCGTGAAGAATGAAACGGGGAGCCGTGGTTGCAGCGTTGTCTTGGCCTTATAGAGTTCAGACCGGTTGCTGCAAGGGATCCCATTATAGCGCTAGCGGTAAAGTGTTGAAAGCCGCAGGAACGAGAACAGTACTGTAAAGAACAGCAGAGCTCTTGGAGGTACATGAACAGCACGGATTTGTATTCACTGATACCAGTGGATGGAAAACCCTGCGCTGTCCCAGGTTCCTCCTTCACTATGGGCCACTCATAAATATGATGTGGGACTCATGAAAGGCGCCGCACTATTGATAGTGAACCCCAAATTTTATTATAGGCCGTGCCTTAAACAATACCCACTCAAACAAAAAGCCATCGATGGTATAAAAATTATATTGGAATCTTTATTAAAATTAGGCATTATTGTTCCATGTGTGTGCACACCTATTTTCCTAGTCAGTAGCGCTACTTAAAAATTTTAGACACAAGGCTAGCCTTGCAACCTAACAATTGATGACGTCATACTGTAGGTAGTGGATCCCAAAATGACTTAGAAAGAGGTAAAACCCTTAGCGCGCATGACAAATTGACTTGGACTCTCGAAGCTTAAAAGTTTTTGACGGCTTAAACTTTGACTTCTTTATCTCAGGCCCTGACTTTTGGCCTGGCTAGACTAGACTTATCGTTCACTCAGTTGATAGACCAGAAGGACTGTTACATTACATCAATTTTGTGCCAACTGCACAGAAAGGAGAGTGAAAATATGCTGCGATCGTACCATTTATAAATAACTTTGCTTTGTTGTGTAAGTAATAATCAATTAAGACAGTTGAAGGTTCAACTGAGGAGAATGGAGATAACTTGTGCAGCTCAATACACAACTCTGTCCAAGAGAAAGCAGAGAAAGATTGTGCCATTCAGAGCAGACTGGGGGCATTTGGGATGTGGAAATGTGAGTCAGAGAAGAGAAAAGAGACAGAAAGAGAAAGCATGTGATACATAGTGGATGCAGGAGCAGTCATTACACTGCACCTTGCACGTAAACGTAGGGATAGACAGAGATTTTGAGAAAGTGTGGTATGAAGTACAGAAAGAACCAGAAAAGTTGTTTGAAGCATTTCTATTGGACAGATGAATGTTCTGCTGTGTCAGTGACTCCTCCCCTCTTGTAAAAAGAGAAAGACGGACACGGCACCGCAGGCTGTGTGATGTATTCAATGAGTGTCGGAACTACGATTAGCTTAAATTTGCCGTGCATCATATACATGTTGCTGTGTACAACGACGGCCTTGTACGAGCAACTACCGGCTTTTTATATGCTTCGGATCGACGTTCTCAGCTAAACTCAGCTTGTCTAGTAACGCATCTTCAAAACGTTGACGTAAATAAACACAAGGTACAGCGCAGGCATCTCCCCCTCCCACCTCAACTGAAATGTGATGTGTGTCGGGCCTCGGCTTGCTCGGCAGCGGGGCACCGGCCGACTCAGACACTCACAGACCCGGTTATAAATAATCTTATCGGTTATAATATCTTATTATTTTTATCACTTGTCATTATTGTTGCTCTAATGCAAAACAAGTTGCATTTAGTGCCGTGATGCCATCGGCATAGGTTTCTGATGATTTTAATTTTGCAGAACGTGTTCTTCAACCGTTTGCATAAATTAAAGGGGTTTAGCCACGTACACCAAAACCCTACTCAGACGTAACACTTGCTGTTTCCCATATTTTGCATGCTCAGCTTCCTACCACAGTCCAAAGGCATGCAGGATGGGGATAGGTTAATTGATGACTCTAAATTGGCCATAGGTGTGAATGTGAGTGTGAATGGTTGTCTGTCGCTACATGTTAGCCCTGTGATAGACTGGCGTCCTGTCCAGGTGTACCCTGCCTTCGCCCAATGACAGCCTGGATCGGCTCCAACCGTGATCCTGAATACAGGATAAGGGGTAGCTCGAAGGGGGGAATTATGAGGTATCTGTTCATTTACACATTCTGAGATATGATTTACCCAGGAATGATTGCTTCTTTGCATGAAGCTTTAAAGGAGTCATCACCTGGTTTTATACGTATCCAGCCCCCCTTGGATCGCTTTGGATCAATTCGTAAAACTTATTAGAAAAAAAAAAAAAAAATTTAATCTAACATTGAGCTTGTTCTGACCCTTTTTCGTACCGCGATTTTATCACGCGAGATTACGCGCGAGGTTTTGACTGGTCCGGATGTGCATTGTATAATATGTAATGAGGCGCGCGTTGATTCGCCGCAGGAAGGACAGAGCCGGGGGGGCTTGCCTGCATGCAGACTCCAAAACATAATGGCGGCGCTTCGGCGATTTCAGGTAGCGGACGGGGCGGGGTTGGGTGGTGAAAGAGGGGTGGGCTTATGCAAGTAGTCGCCACGGTGACGTCACCGAAGGCGCAGAATCAAAATCTCGTGCTTTAGGAATGCACACCCTTGTGTGCTATTCCTGTTCGGAAAAAGAGCAGAAGCGAAAAAACGGCGCCACTTTCAAACTCCAGCCTTTCAGGCAAGTTTCAACTGAGGTCAAACACAGATATGCATGTTTTAACAAGAGAAATTGCGATTTCCAGGTGATGACTCCTTTAAGGCATGTGAATTGTTTAGGCTTGAGAATTCTGTTTCAATAAAGGTTGCTCTATCAATCCCAGAAACAACACCATTAAGTGTAGCCAGTGGCGGTCCTAGGCTTCATGACGCCCTGGGCGAACCTCAACTCACCTCCAGCGCCGTCCCCCCCCCAACCCACACACACACACAAATGGACCCCCCCTGTTCAGACCAGACGGTCGACAAGCGCTTCTGCTCAGCTGTTGTTCATTCAGAGCTATTTTTTTTTTATCATAACCTCATAAAATAAATACACCATGTTTCTGTAACCAAGAAGTTTGTACACTTCTTTTATCCGTTCAGAGAGAGAGAGAGAGACAAACACACACACAGACAGAGAGAGTGTGTATGGTAGTAGACAGTAGTAGTGTAGATATACAGTTGAAATACACATATTTGTTTATCTACTCTTCACATTTATTAAATGTATTGTGTCTTCCTGTTTCCCAGTGCAAATTTAGATACACAAATATCGCATTTGTCAATCGCGGTATTTTATTTTGAAAATTGACCGGATTGTCTCGTGTTTCTTTGTGTGATTTCCTGCCAGAATTGACACGATCGCTCGCGGCATACGCAAAAAAATAGAGCAGACGCCGAAACGATTGCTTCACGGCGCGGGACGGCCGCGCCTATTCGGTTGGTGTGAACTACACTATCGCTTAACAAGGGCACCGAAAGGAAGCGGGCTCCGCTACGCACCTATTTGCGGCACTTCCGCGGCCGGTGTGAACCAGGTGTAATCGGTCCGCCTGAAACTCATCCAGTGAGAAACAATCCATCCATCCATCCATTATCTACCGCTTATCCTGTATTCAGGGTCGCGGGGGGGCTGGAGCCGATCCCAGCTATCATTGGGCGAAGGCAGGGTACACCCTGGACAGGACGCCAGTCTATCACAGGGCCAACATATAGAGACAAATAACCATTCACACTCACATTCACACCTACGGGCAATTTAGAGTCACCAATTTACCTATCCCCATCCTGCATGTCTTTGTACTGTGGGAGGAAGCCGGAGAACCCAGAGAGAACCCACGCTAACACGGAGAGAACATGCAAACTCCACACAGAAGGAACCCGGGCCGACCCAGGGAATCGAACCCGGGACCCTCTTGCTGTGAGGCGACAGTGCTACCCACTACACCACCGTGCAGCTGAGAAACAATCCAAGGTGCAAAAATAAGTGCGATTAAAATACGTAAAAAAATGTAACGCATTAATGTTTGTGTAATTAATTAATCTTAATTAACGTGTTAAAGTCCCGGCCCTAGTGTGTGTGTATATATACATAGCGGTGGGAAGTGGGGGTGCTGGGGGTGCAGCAGCACGTGTATTTATGTGTCATACTACTCGCGATCAAAAAATAAATATTAAAAAAATGAATAAAAACTCTCGGTCCCCCTGTCTATTATGCACTAATATAATGTTCAATGGTTATATTATCAGCTGCCGCCGAGCAGTGTATGCCAAATGATGATGCCTGAATAGTTTAATTATTTCTCTTGGTCTTTTAATGGATTCGTTATAAATTTATGCTGATGGTTTATATGCTCTGCGCAGTGCGCTGTGTTTTTTGTTTTTGAAAATGTAGGCTAAGGCTATACTGTGCGTTTATGATGTTTTATAGCATTTGTTGTAGGCAATAGTTTAATGTAGCCTAATTATGCGTTGTGTAGGCCTATGATGTTTTGAGTCAGTGTGTTGTGTCTAAAATGCTGTGCGATAGGGTTGTCTTAAGGGGCGTTCACACCGGACGCGATAGACGCGAATTGAGCGGCGACTCTACATTGAAAATCAATGTAAATGGCGCGATGACACGCGATTCAGGCGGAGGCGGCGCGAATGGAGCGTCTGGCGCGGTGAGACGCGGCGCGAATGGCGCGAATGGCGCGTCTGACGCGAATGAAGTGAATGACGCGAATGAAGCGAATAGTCCAAAATGAAACGCGTGAGGCGCGATACACGCGTCTCACGTGATTGTATTCGCGTCTATCGCGTCCGGTGTGAACGCCGCATTAAGCCATTTTGACACCCATGTCAGAAGCGTCAATAATTAAGTTTTATTTAATTTATTTAATTTATAACAGTTTTATATTTCACGTGTTTGTTTTCACCGTCAATTTCGGTGCAAGGCTGTACAGCAACATTTGTTACCTTAGCAAACGGTTACTTTGTTTGCGTTAGTATCAATCTGTGTGCGTTTTGCATTTTGTCGCCTTTTTTTGACAATGATGTATGCCTGTGCTGTGTGCCATGCAATGCTAATATGCTGTCCTGTTACAGAGGCGTTTCAATAAAATACAATCAATTTTGTACCATTTCAAATTAAGCCTATTTTTATGGATTTCTGGCAAACCACCCCCACTACAGCACCCCCAACCAAAACTCACTTCCCACGGCCCAGTATATATACTAAGTTAATGTCTCAGGCAGCAGAACCCTGATGAGAGTGCGGAGGAGGAGGAGCAGACAACCTGGAGGGACAAGCCCCTACATGGCATGTACCACCGTCAGATAGAGGAAGTGGCTGATATCAAGAAATCCTACCAGTGGCTGGAAAATGCAGGACTGACAGACAGCACAGAGGCACTAATCATGGCAGCACAAAAACAGGCCATAAGCACAAGAGGCATAGAGGCCCGGTTCTACCAGAGCAGATCAGACCCAAGATGCAGACTGTGCAAAGAAGCCCCTGAGACAGTCCAACACATAGTAGCAGGGTCTAAGACAACCACAACCAAGTGGCTGGGATAGTACACAGGAACATCTGCAACCAGTATGGAATAGAAGTACCCAAATCCCAATGGGCCATACCACAGAAGGTGACTGAGAACAACAGGGCCAAGGTTTTGTGGGACTTTAGCTTCCAGACTGACAAACAGCTCCTGGCTAACCAACCGGACATAGTGGTGGTGGACAAAGAGCAGAAGACAGTGGTGGTGATAGATGTGGCGATCCCAGCTGACGCCAACATCAGGAAGAAGGAACACGAGAAAATTGAGAAGTACCAAGGGTTGAAAGAGCAGCTGGAACAGATGTGGAAGGTCAAGGCTAGCTTTGTCCCCGTGGTAGTGGGGGCACTCGGGGCAGTAACCCCCAAACTGGGAGAGTGGCTCCAACAGATCCCAGGAACAACATCTGAAGCCTCAGTCCAGAAGAGTGCAGTCCTAGGAACAGCCAAGATACTGCGCAGAACCCTCAAACTCCCAGGCCTCTGGTAGAGGACCCGAGCTTGAGGATGACACAGATACCACCCCACCCGCGGTGAGAAGGAGATTTATATATATATAAAAACATCTATATGTGTGTGTGTAAATATGTCACCCCCACAGCAATTTCAGACCCAATATTTAAGTCACCAAGCACTGTTGCAATAATGTTTGAACATTATGAAACAATATTTTTTAACAGACCATGCGTTTCCTATTTCCCTGAAAATATTATAAATAATGGTGAAAGATAGATTATCATTATTTTATCTCATAGTAATATTTTTGTATTGTGTTTAAAGGTATTTTAAAAATAAACGTTTTCAAGTGTATTCTAAGTTGTGAAATGAAACGATAAAATCGCGCTAAAAACTAATGCTGAAAAAATAAATGATACATATAGAAAAAACACAATGAGCATGTAATTACATCACGTATAAGTTAAAAACAAAACAATAATTCGTTTTATCTCGTGCGTTCAAAGGACAGAAGGATGTGTTTACGCATGCGCTGTGTATCAAATTAACGCTCAGTCTGAATTTTCAAAATAAAGTACATATTTTTAGGTCGATTGCGTATTAAAACATTGGAAGATATTTCCCGGCAGAAATATCCCACGCAATTTGCTATGAGTCATATCTTGCAGATGCATTAACAGTATACAGTACGCCAGATGGAAATGCCACTATCTACGCTTGGGAAAATGTCTTCCTCCGAATTTTGTATTTTACTTTGAAAGGAATAACTGAAGGCCGCGCGGTTTATCATGGTCACAGTGGCTGGTGTGGTACACGGTCATGCAGCGAGCGATGGAGCTGATAGCCGTTTACCTTCCAGTTTAACAGAGCTAACCCGCGATACAGTAGCGGAAGTCATGGCAGATATTCCCGAGCAGGGGTACAGCAGCCACACAGAATACAGCCCGTTTGTTGACGTGAATCAGGGAATATAACGGATGACAGCCAAAGAAACAACAACACACAACACGCCGGACACTCTTTCTTCTACTCCACCATCTTGGTTGTCAGTGATGGAGCACATCCGGACGCCTAAGGTAACGACACCGTATTTGAACGGCAGTAACTGAAATCAAAGCCCGCTCCGTCCTTTGTCTTTATCTCTCCTCTCCTCTGTGTCCGCTCCTCTAATCTCTCTGTTCTTCAATGACACGCTCCCCTCCTCCCTCCGGCCATATCCCCCATCTCGGTTACAGTCGTTACGCGGCGCCGTTTCCATCAACGGGCGTCTCGTGAATGAAGGGGCAGCCGTCGGGAGGACGTACGTCTATGCTAGCAGCAGGCTCGGTTTAAAAGCACCGCGTCCAGGCGGTGTATCCCTGTTGGTTTAACGAACGAACGGTTCCCGCAGAGGACAACAAATCTGTGATACGTAAACGTTATGTGTCCGATAATGGGCTCAGCACCGATGTCCCTGACGGAGCTCTATGATCACGAGCTCCTGCTGCCAACAACGTATGTGTTTTATTACTTGCGGAATATCAACGTGTACTTGTATTCTGCCCAACCATGATGTAGCCCCCCCCCCCCCCATTAACACAACATTGAGAGTCTGTATTGATACAACCATTACAGTAACAGCTCTTCATAACATGACATTCATGTTCAGACCATTTCAATTTGAGCTCAGTGAAATCTGTTGAGTAATGCCAGAGAGAGCTGTTATTACAGTTAAAGAACCCCTGTTTTTTATGTGGGTGCCATGTTGAGTGGAGACATGTTTCCTAGCTCTTCAGCATGTTGTCATGACTCTGGTTTTTGGCTTGTGTGCCTCTGCCAGGTGGAAAACGTGCGTCTCCTGGACCGGTCGTCAGGACAGAGAAAGGCCAGTGTTGGGACTCTCTACCTTTCTGCCACGCACGCCATCTTTGTGGAAAACAACCCGGAGACACGCAAGGAGACATGGGTAATCTAGCTGCACCTGACATCATGAGCACTATCTCTACACCTGAGCAGTGTCACAGTCAGAGTGGGTATGTTTCATTAAACAGACAGGATCTAGGAAGCTAGCCATTGAGGTTCATTATGATTTAAATCATATATTTATAATCACAGCTGGTGATGACAGACTGTGTAAGTGCTGAGTTTCCAGACAAGAAAGAAATATGCCACCCTTCCCACTTTTAAATCTTGTGGAGGACACTGCCCTGTCCCTCTGGACCTCACTCGATAAAACAGACATCCAGAATCAGAATCAGAATTCCTTTATTGTCCCTCAACGGAGAAATTTGTTTGCCACAGCAGCCAAAGGACAGTATGTTACAAAAAACACAATAGTAATAATAACAATAGCAAAAATTAACAATATAAATTTAAAAAATGTAAAAATGTTGGGTGTCAGATTTCACCCAACTGTGTTTAGCAAGAACAAAGGAGACAGAAGTTAGTTTGGGTAAAAAGAACGACTGTGAAACTTCTTCTTCTTCTTTGTCATTCACTTCCTGTGAGTAAAACCATCAACTGATGTTTCAGGAAGGACATTCCTTCCTGAATCTCTGAGCTCACAAGACAGATTGTGACTCATGTTGATGCTTGTTGTTTTATAGTGCTGATGTCACTAACATTTGTACACATTTACAGTCTAGCCTTTTAGAATATATCCCATGCGATATTGTACTGAAATAATGACAAAAAAGCAATTTCTTTATATTTTTACGTCAAAATCCAACATCCCTCTCTTCTGTAAAACATTATGTGATGCATGCTTACATCAGCTCGTACTAACCAATTCATATGGTTGAAATGCTCTCAGCTTGACTTTAAAAATACATGGAATCATTCTAAAACGTCAGTGACCCTGGCCAAAATTCCTGCGATTCAGCGTATTATCCCAATAATCAACAAGCTGTGCTTTTATTTGTTTTGCATCAAACATCTCTCAGTTTTTCACTAAATCTATCTAACATCCTTTTCACTGAAAAAATCAAACAATCGTTGATGTTCCCCCTGCATAAATAAAGGATGAATCAATAAAAAACAGCAACATTGTGAGTCTGTAGTTTGTTTTTTATTTTTGAAATAAGACTCTATTTTCACTCCTCTACCATGATAGCATGCTAGACAGCTTTTTTAAGTCACTCATGGGACGACATTCACGATTATCCTGATGATGGAAATTCACCACAATCAATGTTTTGTTAGGGAGCCTTTGATCACGATGTGCAATAAAATCCTAAAGAAAACGTCATTAGTTATCATATAAAGGACCTTGATGGAGAAAAGGCAACATTGTGTGTGTTGTGTTTTCTTGCATGTCTTCATGTCAGGTCAAGATGTCTACAATGGATAATAGGACAGATGTGTGCGTTCCAGGTGTTGCACAGTATGGTGAGCAGTGTGGAGAGGCCACCCACCATCCCCACAGGAAGTCAGCTGATCCTGCGTTGTAAGGACTTCCAGGTCTTCCAGATCCTCATCCCACAGGAGAGAGACTGTTTGGATGTCTACGCCTCATTGGCCAGATTGTCACGACCAGGTGTGTATGTGTATTCATGAATGTTAGTGGTTCAATGTTTGTTAGGGGCCGATCACAACTGTTATAAGAATTTGTCCGTAAACGAATAAATTCACCCAAGGAGGAGATCGGAGACATAAGTAAAGTCGACGTCTGACTTTAATCTTGATCAAGAGGAGCAGTTACAATGCAACAACGTGTGAGGATGCTACAGAGAAAGTGCTCCAATCACTGTTGTGACTTGAGTCTTTTAAAGGCACAGGAGATAATGCGTCATTGACAGTTAATCTTCATGCAGAACAAGACATCATGACTACCAGGCCTCTGATAACATTTAGGTCAGCAATGGGGATACTAAAGTAATAAACAGTTCAACACATAAAGCTGTAACCTGAACAAAGAAAACTTTAAGACATGAGGTTATACAAAATTCTTATAACAACAACGAACAAGATTGTTCAAATATGCCCCTCGGCAAAGAGCCAGGTCAAACAGCTGATTAGTCTGTGCAGCTAGTTATAGGTCATCAAAATTAAAAACCACTGACATAAACCTTTTATTTGCTACAGCCATTGTCTGTTCCTACACATCTACCACAATCAAAACAGGAAGGAGGTGGTTAAGGAGTAAAGCCTGCCTCTCAATTTAATTAGGTGTTTAGGCCAAGTGTGACACTGAGGAGCAACTCCACGCCTGCTGCTGAAAAGTTGAGACTATTATGACATTTTTGTGTGACTAAAAGCCGTGAGAAAAACACGTCATGTTTATATCATAAATCATTAAAGTCCCAGTCGGCAAGTCCGGCGGATCGAGGGCACTCTGTCAGATTTTGAATGTTTACAACTCTCACGCTCCTCCCCCACGACCATTGAGCACCTTCCCCTCGACTTCGTGCCCTTTGAAATCCCTTAGATCACGCCAACTTTGGAAACGCGGGTCCGATGTTGACTCTCGTTTTATCACGGGCACCGTCGCAATCTCTCTTTTTTTCCTTCTTTTCCACCGGTGTTTTCTTTTCCTTGGTCGTTTCGGTTTTTACAGTTTTTTTCAATTGTTTACATGCAATTTTGAAAACCGGGTTATTTTTTTCAAAATATAATCACAATTATCCAAACACCAAACTCAATTTGCATAATTCCTAGATTGTTTGCAAAATGACACACTTTTGTTGGGACCTCACCATTAGGACTACACAATGCGGCCTACAAAAGCCTTCACATGTGGTCAGAACAAAGGAACAAAGGTTCCTCGCACCTAGGTGCTTAAGAACTCTCTCTTCCATCGCAACACCACGTTGCAACAGGAGGTGGACTCGTCCACCGCAGCACACCGCTGCAACAGGAGACCAACTTATAACATCTGCAGGGTTTCCTTTGTCTTAGGCCACAGTCTTCTCGCTGGACGAGCGACTGTTTTTCCCCGTTTTCCGCGACTCGCCCCTTTTCTTTTACTCGTTTTTGGATCCTGAGAGATCACCACAACCGCGCGATCCTATGTTTACCTGCAGAAGAAGAAACACAAACGGTTTCGTTATTTCAGTGACCAGCCGGAAGCCCCGCTCCTGTCTGAAGTCAGCTGACTAAATCGCCAAGCGTGCGATTATATTGTTGCCCGCAGAAGGAAGAAACACAAACTGTTTTCTTTATTGATCAACGAGAGGAAAAACGCCCCGCTCTCGTCTGGACTTAGCCGACTCATCACATCCCCCGCTGACGCCGGGGACTCACGAACTACCGCCGCCGCCCGCCATCGCCGGCACGGACTCGCAGCCTACGCAACGACACCAGTAAGAGGCTATCAGTCTGGGCAGGGACATAAGTTTGATAGTGTAGGATATGCTTGTAATTCTTGTTAACGTGTTTTAAGTTTTGATCACGGACCGCCGAGTCCGTTGCTTTCTGTGTTGTTGTATTTGAATGCTGATGGTGTACCCACGCCGCTGGGTTGATTTCTGTAACAATGTTTTTGACTAACCTCAGCCATATTCGCGAGCTCAGTGAGCGTCTACTATCAGTTAAAGGACCGGGGTCCCGCTGAACGACCAGTTCATTCACGAGCTCCCGTGTGATAGTAACACGCCTCCTGAGCCTTAGAATATTGCGCGCGCATTCTCCCCCTCTCTTTGTTTGTGTCCCGCTAACACACACACGCACACATACACCGCCCCCCACACGTATCCTCCGTCAGCTGTTTCCGTCTCCGGACGCTAAGGACATAGCTCCATCTGGTGGCTGTACCCGGCCATCTCTCGCTCGCTCTCTCTCTCTCTCTCTCTCGCGCGATTCTATCGGATGTCAGTGGCTCCGCCCCTGAACGCTGTGAGGAATAGCTCCATCTGGTGGCTGCACCCGGCCATCTCTCCCTCTCTCTCTCCCCCTCTCTCGCTACTTCATCTGACGTCAGTGGCTCCGCCCTGAACGCTGTGAGGAATAGCTCCATCTGGTGTTCGCGCCCGGCCATATCTCTCTCTCTCTCTCTCTCTCTCTCTCTCTCTCTCTCTCTCTCTCTCTCTCTCTCTCTCTCTCTCTCTCTCTCTCTCTCTCTCTCTCTACACACACGCACACACACACACGCACACGCACTCCACGTGTGTCTCTTCCTTTGTTTAGCTTAGCTTTGTGTGTTAGGTAGTTAGGTAATAAGGCTTGGTTGATTGCAGTGTTATTGATCGTGATCATTATTACTGGTTTTAATAAATCTTATTATATTATAACTAGCGGTCTCTTGTGCTTGTTGTGTATATGTCACTGGATAACAGCAGGTTGTGAAGGCTAGTGCTCGAATTTCACGCCTTTTTAATTGTTCGATTGTTTTTATAATTCTATGCCAATGATCACGGTGATTGGCATGTGAGTATAAAACCTTTTATATTGAGACTGAATACAGTTTTTGGTTATCTTTTCCCTGATCCCAGGGTGGTGCCCCGTTTATTCATGATTATATCATGATAATGTATTAAATATAATTATTAATATCGATAATCATATTGACATCAATAATTAGCTGTTGATAACCAAATCTGCTCCTGCTACTACCCCAACACTTCAGTCAAAAAATACACACTTCAGTCAAAACATATACACATTTTTGTGAAAATGCTATTAGTTTTCATTTAACCAACACGGTCCTCAATGATCAGACACTATTGCAGCCAGTTTCACACTGGTGTGATAAATAAAAAACACATTTGTAAAAAAACTAATTTTAGGAAATAGCATCTGCTAGATTTTTGGCCAGACATTGTTATGTAAGGGATAATTTAGATGTCATAAAAATAGTGACAAACCCACAACATTCTTCATGATTAGTTTGAGATATAGGGAGAATGTACACAAATAGGCCTACTATAAACTTACCAAGCACTGCACAACACTGATGCTGCAGACTGAATATTTCAAGTATTTATTTTATCTACCTCTTCCTCTATCTCCTTCTTCTCCTCTTCCTCTACCTGGGCCTCCTCCTCTACCTCCTTCTCCTCTTCCTCTACTGCCTTCATCTCCTCTTTGAGCTCCCCCTCTCATTCTCACTCTTCTTCTTCTTCTAGCTCCTTCCATTTTTGTTGAAGACAGGTGAACTCACCTGCTGCCTTTTATAGCACACCTGAGTGCTGCATTTTCAAATAAGCACATGTGTGCTTCCACCTGGTGGATGTGATTATTATTAGTGTGGTCATTGGCAATCCGGGGCTTTGTAATGACAAGGAAGTAACAATCCTTATCTGTGTCTAAGGTGTGAAAAATGTGTGTAGCGTTTTACAAATCCCTGTGTGTAATGTTTTGCAAAAAGGGTGAATGAGACATTGTGTGTAATGTTGTGCAAATCTGTGGAGGTGTTTTGCTCCTTGGAGTAGAATTTCGCAAATTGTGTGGAAATTTTTATTTTAGTGTGTAAACAATCGAAAAAAACTGTAACGAGAAATTACTTCCCTCCGCCTCCCCCCTGTGATAGTGGAACGACCGGAGGGGGGGGGGGGGTGGGGGGCTCTGTGTGTGCATGAACACAGCCCTGCGTGCTGATTGGACAGGATGATCCGGGCGCTGTTATGGTCACAATTAAAAACCAATAATATCAACATTTCTGCATTTGTCACTGTCCATTCCCATAGTTAAGGAATGCTGAAAAGTTTTGAATATTTTAACTTTTATGTGCGTCTAAAAAACGGAAATAAAGTGACGCACCACACAGGAGAATAGTCATGTAGGTGCACCGTACCACAAGGACACAGTGGTTTTGCAGGTAACGCGTTTCCAGTGATGCGTATCGCTGTATCTGGGCCCTCAAAGGGAAATATTCTCAATTCTCATTGTTTTCAGCACCAGGCGTCACTCCACTTTACAATGTCACACTTGGTCCAGGCAGCCAATGGACCTGCATTCGAATTAGACTGCATTTATTTAGTCTTCTGACTGTTCAGAGCACTACATGTCAGCATCAGCCAATCACACACAATCATACACTGATACACACACACATTCTCACTCCGATGGCAAAGCCTTCAGGTCAGTACGTTGCCCAAGGGCACTTGGACATGTAGACGGGAGGAGCCGGCGATCCAACCAATCATCCGTCTGGAGGGTGACTTGCTCTTATTCTTGCCCAGTCAAACTGAGCAAGAGGCTTTACTACTTAACCCCTCTCTTCCTGTTTTGATGGGTAGCAATGAATGCATATGAAATGCAATTCATGCACACAATGTTCATATCAGGGTTTTTAAAATCTGATGAACTGCATATTTTTTCAGTATGTTGTCTGGAACAAGAGCTCCAGGTTTGCTTGCCTGGTTGAACGGTTGTACCTGGAGTGACGTACCTTTGAGTGATGTCAGGCACACACACACTTCACTCCTACTGGGTGAATGTGTGAGTGTGTCAGTCTACTGCTTTGACAGTATATCCAGTTTTTTTCAGTCACTAACAAGCGTTTGTCCAACCAGTTGTCATATTTTCAAAACTCTCAACACAATTGGCCTGGCATCGGCCTTTTGTGGCCATACCAATCACACATTTCATGTCGTTTTCACACAATATGCACTCAGTGAACACATTTCTACAATGCTTACATTTTCTTAACAGACAAGCTATACCTCCCAACAAAATTATGGATTGTTTTGTATTATTTACAAATGTTAACACACAACATCCCACAGTAGCAAAAACAATATTCCAAACCTTAGATACAGTATAGAAACCTCTGCTTCTGCAATGCTATCAGTTAAAAAACAATATATCTCAGCTGATAATAAACAAACAATTGAATAATTGACACACAGCTGATTTGGGCCAACCACAGCTGATTCCAGTCTGGCTTAGACTCAGTGGCAGGGGTTATGTTTTTCTATTACACTGACACTTATACAGTAAAAGGAGGACTTTGAGGAGTGATGTTTTTGGAAACAGAAAAAGACAAACTTTTTATCTGGGCTTTTTGCTGTTGATTTTTTGTCCAGAATGTTCTTGTGTGTTTCATGGATATTTTGTTGTAAGCAATACTGTAAAACTTTTTTCTGTTATACTATCATACTGTAAACAGTATTTCTACTGTACCTCCTGTAGTAAACAGTAAAGGAAAAAAAATCTGATTTGCTTTTTACTGGAATGCTTTTGAATGTGAACATTACATGTGGACATACAGTTCCAACTTCCCAACCAAGAAATTTAGTGTAAAAACAGTGGATTGCATGTTTTGCATGCAAATACCTGTAAAACTGAAACATAAAAGTCCATGCAGTTTTTGTAATGTCAACAATAGCCAGCATTTTGAAACCTGGTGTACTCTGACTGACTGCATGTACCTTGTGAAGTGAAAACAAGTGTTATTCTTTGACAGAATAATTTCATTTTGAGTCAGATTTCCAGTGTTTCGGTAAAGTAAGTGTGTGCAGAGAAAGATGTGTTCTATTTTGAAATGAAGAGTTAGTATATATTTAACACAATGTGTTTTGAGAGGAAAATTATCCATTCGGCCAATTGTGTTTTGTAGGTGTGAGTCTGTGTTAAGAGTTTAGAAAAAGTATCTGAAGTATGGGTAAGCGCTTGTTAGCAATTGAAAAAACTGTAAGTATATATAAGATGCTGATTTGAAATGCTTCTTCCTCTCCCCTCCCCAGAGAAGTACAGTGAGCTGTACTGCCTGTCCTTTAATCCCAATGTCAACAAAGTGGAGAGAGAAGAGTCCTGGACCTTCATAGACCTCATGGAGGACTACAAGAGGATGGGAGTTCCTAATAACCTGTGGGTTGCTACAGCAGCGAACAGTGAATACAGGGTTAGTGAGTCTATTTGTTCCTTTTGTACAAATACATGTTCGGTATTAAAGTGCTGTAATGGGAATTTTGGATGTTTGTACTTTATAATCAGAATATTTGTCAGGCTGACGCCATCCGCATCTCCTCATCTGACTGTTACGCTATGACGAAAATGAATGCCTGTTTGTAGATGATATGAACATGAGTGCCACATTGACATAAGATAATTTCAGGACTATGACGCCTGTGTTCTGTAATTCTTGACCTTGCCTGTACATCTTGTCTTTGTAAGATAGGACATGATCCGTCCTTTGGTTCCTCCTCCTTAAAAGGGAGACTGTTGTTGGACTCAGGGTCGTTCCTGCTGGGTCTGAACCTTTGTATCAGAAGGCAGGGGTGAACAGTACTCTCCTCTGCAGATTAGAATACTTAGTGAAATAAACCTCGGAGAAAGAGCTGATCCTGGTTGTTGATCTTTATTGGGCAGATTCATTTTTCCACAACAGTGCTTTAAATGATTGCTGGATGATAATGTTAGAGATTAAGGGCCCTAGTTTCGTGGCGCAGCGCAGGGCGGCGCAGGGTGGCGCAGGGTGGCGGAGCCGACGCAATGCAAGTTTCGACCCGCGCAGCCTTGCGCACCGTCAGTTTGGCAGTTTGGTGGATCGCCTGCGCCAAGATGGGTGTGGCGGCGCAGCAGGGGGAGGCGTCACAGATTCAGCTTGGCGTAGCGGAAGTTTCGTGGCAAAAAGCCTCGCCGAGACTGCGCTGAAAGCTCGCCAGCTCCAACCTGGTCTACTTTCGGCGCAAGGCGTAAATAAAGTCCATTCATTCAATGCGAATCACAGCTGGCGGAGTGGAAGTTTGGCTGACGGCGCGCAGTGCGCACACGTCACCGAGACCTCACAGGCAGGTTTCCACAGTTCCAGGCACATTTAAATCAATAATCACAACAAACACTATTTAATGCAACTAATTGAATTAACACGTGAATTTATATCTATATAGATTGTCCCGTCACATCTGACGTCAGATCAAAGGCGGATGGCACGCGTAACGGAAACTCAGCCTCTCGGACCAAAACATCTCCCTCTCTCTCTCCTGTTTTTTATAATATCGGCATTGTTGTTATTATGATACGCGCGCACAGCGCGTGATGAGAGTGGTGGGAGCGCCGGCGCTGCTTCTGTCATCGGGTTGTCAAATGACGGAACTTGCACTGAACCTCCCCTAACGCATTAAAGGTGAGGAGAGGAGCTCATTTGATTGGTGAAGATCTGAATCGGCTGTATTAATCCCAGTCCACGCCTCGTCTCCCACTCACGCCTTCTTCTCCTCCCTCTTACCCACTTGCGCCGGTGGGCGAGACGGGAGGTGTGCCTGCGCGAGCCTGCGCGGTGCACGAAACTTGCAAAGTCCAGGCGGACACACCCCGTCGGCGCGGCGCAGGTGCGCTGAAAGCTGACTGCGCCTGGTCTACGAAACTAGGGCCCTAAATGTATTTGTGTCATAAAACAGGAGGGAGTTGAGGTGAAGTTATACCTAAGGTTCTCTAGTTATAAGCAGTGAATACGTCTTGTGTTCAGGCCATTCACAAGGTCATAGATACGATAGTACAAGCCTCCCCTCAGCATAGTGTGCTGATCAGCAGCGAGCTGAGTTTCTAACATGAGCCCTCTCAAAGCAGCGCCTTCACACCGAGAGTTGGGTTGTTTGGTCCGGACGAAGGGGAAACATTTTCAAATGGGGAATCTCATTTCCGCTCCAGTTCCTGTTCACACTTTTTGCAAACGATCCAGCAGACTAAACAGGAACTTATATAGACTGACAGGTAGGCATGGGACAATATGGAAATTTGATGTCACAATTATTCACGATTCTGTCCTGATAATTATCAAAATATGCTTAAAACTCTTAAAATGGCATTCTGTTGAAAAACAATCAAATAAGGTTTCCCTGCTTAAATACAAGAAAAATAAAGAAATCATATGTTTCTGTATCCTGCATTTTCTAAATCAGGCTCTATTTTCCACTACAATAGTAGCAGGTAGACAGCTTTTTCAAGTCACTCGTTGTGACCATATTCACGATAATAATGATTATGTAAACGTTTAACGTATTGTGAGTGTGTTTTATCGCGATCTGCGATAACATCCTGTACTGTCCCATCCATAATGGCAGCTGACTCGCTGATTGGACAGTTTTGGCAGTTGTCATCCTGCATCATCAGGACTAATGTGGTGGAAAGAACTTCTGGTGACTGACAGACGTTTATGCAGCAATTTAATGCTTCTAATGTGTATATTATGTTTTTTGATGAATGCATGATTATCAGCATTATTAGTGTTAAATCGACTGCATGGTATGATGAATAATGGTAGAGACAAGACTGGACAAGATGACTGGTGTGAACACGTGGACACACATGAGGTGTGTTACTGTGTTGATGAACCCACAAATAACACAATACAACAACAACAACAGCTTCAGATTCATAAATCAGGGGAAATAACCCACACTCATAGATCTGACTGAAGTCTATCAGATCACTTGCTGAAAAGATTTCACCATCAGCAGATGGATTTATTTTAGTTGAACTTGTGAAATCATGCTACAATCACATATTTGCTTTCACACACAGACAGAAAGCACCAGAGTCTGCAGCATCTCCTCACAGAAACATGTTCAGTGTGAACAGTCTCTGATGTGATGGTGTGTTTGTGTCATTTCCCAGGTGTGTGATACTTACCCATCACAGCTGTTTGTTCCAAAGTCGGTCACACCTGCCATCATCGTGGGAAGCTCACGGTTCAGGAGTCGAGGACGTTTCCCTGTTCTGTCCTACTTCCACCAGGACACACTGGTCAGTGTCATGGACACACACGCACGCACACACTCTGACACACACACTCACACACGCTCACACACACACACACACACACACACACACACACACACACCACACACACACCACACACACACACACACACTCTCACACACACACAACCACATACACACACACACACTCACACACACATATACACACACACTCACGCACACTCACACACACACACACACTCATACACACATACATACACACACACTCACACACACACACACACACACACACACACACTCACACATACACACTCACTCACACACATACAGACACACATACACACTCACACACACTCACACACACTCACACACTCTCACACACACACACACACACACACACACACACGCACACACACACAGGAAGAACCATGTGAATATTTGTTTGGAAGATTGGACAGTTAACTTACCCTTTTTCAGGTTTTTCTGATTGTTAAACAACAGCGGGCACAACCCTCCACCAACCTGTCTCCCTGCCACTCTTCTCCCTCCACCAACCAGACACCTGCTGAAGTCTTCAGCTGAAGTTACAACCATCAGTGTTTGACGGGTTGCTGAAATCATCCTGTGTTGAATGTGAGGTTTACAGTTTGACAGCGGTGTGTTAACATTTGAACAAAGTGCTGTAAGTCCACAGTGTTGTGCAGGTTGTGGTTAAATTTAGGAGAGAAATGTGGAGAGTTTATATAATTGTGTTCCATTAATGAAACAGGAACTAGAGTTTGGTCCACATGAACTGCTGCTGTGCAGACTGTGGCTAGAGTTTTACACATGTGACTCCAGATGTGCCCGCTGTCGTTTAGCAGTCAGAAAAAAAACTGTAGGGGGGGGAGCTGGAGCCGATTGGGCAAAGGCAGGGTACACCCTGGACGGGTTGCCAGTCCATCGCAGGGCTATCATCAAAATGTGTTGAAAATAAATGTTTCTTTTTCTACTCTCGACCTTTTTGAGGGAAACAATATTATATAATTCAATGTGTCATCATGTGATAATGATTATCACGTTTCCTTGTCATCCAGGCAGCAGTGTGCCGGTGTAGTCAGCCGCTGTCTGGCTTCAGTGGACGCTGTCAGGAGGATGAGATGATGCTGCAGGTCGTGATGAAGTCCAACCCTGGCAGTGACTACATCTATGTGCTGGACACCAGGCCCAAGGTGGGTGCTATTTGCAGAACACTGAACGTTTATGTTTCCTAATAATATTCCCTAAAGGAAGCATCACTCTGCTATGGTGGACACCAAACCAACAAGTCCACAAATCAACTATTGTCTTGTAGGAAGTCACACAACTGATTGGCGACTGTGGTACACGGCCTGTTATCAAAGAAAGGCTGAACATATGGACTAAAGAGGTGCTATTGTGTGTGTGTGTGTGTGTGTGTGTGTGTGTGTGTGTGTGTGTGTGTGTGTGTGTGTGTGTGTGTGTGTGTGTGTGTGTGTGTGTGTGTGTGTGTGTGTGTGTGTGTGTGTGTGTGTGTGTGTGTGTGTGTGTGTGTGTGTGTGTGTGTGTGTGTGACAGCTGAATGCCATGGCAAATCGTGCAGCAGGTAAAGGCTACGAGAACGAGGACCACTACACCAATATCAAGCTGCAGTTCATCGGCATCGAAAACATTCACGTCATGAGAAGCAGCCAGCAGAAAATCATCGACGGTGAGAAGGAATTATACAAAGATGCAGAAGAGATGGAGAAAGCAACAGCTGAGTTCAAGTCATCACACAGAGCTGCTATCAGTAAATACACAGACATTTGCCATGTCTCTCTCTCTCTTTTCCATGCAGTGGGTGAGATGAGAACTCCGTCCATGACTGACTTCCTGTTTGGTCTGGAGAACTCTGGTTGGCTCAAACATATTAAAGCCATCCTTGATGCTGGGCTCTTCATAGTGAGGGTGTGTGCACGGACACACTCAGACACACACACAGCAACCACAAATATTATAAAGAATCTGTGTAAAAACGTAGAAAGCCACACACGATTAATCACAATGGTTTACCATTTGTAAATATACTGTTGGGGATGTAGCAGGAGCAGATTTGGTTATCAACAGATAATTATTGATGTCAATATGGTTATCAATATTAATAATTATATTTAATATGTTATCATGATATAATCATGAATAAACGGGGCACCACCCTGGGATCAGGGAAAAGATAACCTAAAACTGTATTCAGTTTCAATATAAAGGTTTTATACTCACATGCCAATCATCGTGATCATTGGCATAGAAGTATAAAAACAATCTAACAATTAAAAAGGGCATGAAATTCGAGCACTAGCCTTCACAACCTGCTGTTATCCAGTGACATATACACAACAAGCACAAGAGACCGCTAGTTATGATATAATAAGATTTACTAAAATCAGTGAGCTATTCCTCACAGCGTTCAGGGGCGGAGCCACTGAGGTCAGATAGAATAGCGAGAGAGGGAGAGAGAGCGAGAGATGGCCGGGTACAGCCACCAGTTGGAGCTATTTCCTTGGCGTCCGGAGACAGAAACAGCTGGCGTAGGATACGTGTGGGGGCGGTGTATGTGTGTTAGCCGGAACAAAGAGAGAGAGAATGCGTGCGTAATACACAAAGGATCAGTAAGCTATTACCATCACACGGGAGCTCGTGAATGAACTGGCGTTCGTTCGGCGGGGCCCCGGTCTTTTAACTGATGGTAGATCACTTACTGAGCTCGTGAATGTATCCGAGGTTGGACACGCACTGTTGAAATGAAACCCAGCGGCGTGGGTGCACCCAGCGGCGTCAGCACATCAGCATTCAAATACAACAACACAGAAAGCAACGGGCTCGGCGGTCCGTGATCAAAACTTAAAACACGTTAACAAGAATTACAAGCATATCCTACACTATCAAACTTATGTCTCTGCCCAGACTGATAGCCTCTTACTTTGTCGATGTGCGTAAGTCCGTCTTGTGCGGCGGCGATGCTTCTTGACGCGCTGGACGAGCGACAGACTGTGGTTCGCGAGTCCTCGGTGGCAGCGGGGGACGCGACCAGTTGAGTCCAGACGAGAGCGGGGCGTAGCAGTTATCCTTCTCGTTGGTAGCTGGAATAAAGAAACCGTTTGTGTTTCCTCTTCTGCAGGTAAACAAAGAATCGCGTCTGCGGCGATCTTCTCGGGATCCGTAATCATAAAAAAAAAGGAAAAAGGCGAGTCGAGGAAAAGGAGGGAAAACAGTCTGTCGCTCGTCCAGCGAGTTGGGAAAAGACTGTGGTCTAAGACAAAGGAAACGCTGCAGACGTTAAAAGTTCGTCTCCTGTTGCAGCGGTGTGCTGCGGTGTAGGAGCTCACCTCCTGTTGCAACGTGGTGTTGGGATGGAAGAGAAAGTTCTTAAGGCGGCGCCAGGTTTTATACCTCAAGGCTGCTCCCGGGGACCCCCTGGGGTACCTGTGGTTGTCAGCCAATAGGGCACGAGTTGTGTGACGTTGCACTTCGCACCTGGGTGAGAAGTTAAGCCAAAATGGCGGTTGTAGTTTTTTATTATCCCCTTTGTCCCTTTGTTCTGACCGCATGTGAAGGTGTCCTTGTAGGCCGCATTGTGTAGTCCTGATGGTGAGGTCCCAACAATACCCTTTTCTCTGTATATTGTTGTGGGAACAGAAGGATTATAGTGGTTAACCTTGTTAGCAGCTTCACACCAGAATCTAGGTGGATCCAGAGCTAGTAAGGGTGCTGCTCTGCTGCAGATCCACCCCTTATATTATTTCATGTTTTAGAGACTAAAGGAATATTACCCCAGATTGGATGTGTTGTGTTTAACTGCTCCCTCTGTCTTCAGGCAGTGGCTGATGAAGGTGTCAGTGTGTTGGTACACTGTTCAGATGGCTGGGACAGGACGGCCCAGGCCTGCTCTATAGCGAGCATACTGTTGGACCCATACTACAGAACCATCAAAGGACTCATGGTAGCACACACACACACACACACACACTGCTGACTTGTTCTTATTCTAAGACCAGAC
Source organism: Eutrigla gurnardus (assembly GCF_963514095.1). Lineage (NCBI taxonomy): Eukaryota > Metazoa > Chordata > Actinopteri > Perciformes > Triglidae > Eutrigla > Eutrigla gurnardus. The sequence goes on along the minus strand of NC_139917.1, from coordinate 245,533 downwards.
CCTGGCTATTCCATGTGTATAAATGTATAAACCAGAGAATGTCTATGTAGAAACAAGAACTTCACTGTCATGTTTATGTCCAAATGGTCTGTTTATTGCAATGAAATCACAAACATAACAATGCATCTTATTATTGCTCTGTACTCTCTCCTGTATATGTCCATCTCTTCCACTCCTCACTTCCAGGTGCTGATAGAGAGAGACTGGGTCTCCTTTGGACACAAGTTCTCCCACAGGTATTTGTGGACGTCTGATTTAAACACTTCAGTAACTGACTTCAGCGTCAGTAACATCATTACAATAATTATGGCTGTTTTATTTTGTAAGACGGCCAACCAAATGAGTCAAAATCAATCCTACAAATAAGTTCCAGGCAATAGATGAACAGAAAGTTGGCTAGTGTGATGATCAGAGTGTGTGGAGATTGCATGTTGGTGTTTAGCACAAACATGCCTCCAAAGTTCCTGGGTTCGATTCCCGGGTCAGGTTCAGGTTCCTTCTGTGTGGAGTTTGCATGTTCTCCCCATGTAAGCGTGGGTTCTCTCCGGGTTCTCCGGCTTCCTCCCACAGTCCAAAGACATGCAGGATGGGGCTAAATTGCCCGTAGGTGTGAATGTGAGCGTGAATGGTTGTCTGTCTCTACATGTCAGCCCTGCGATGGACTGGCGACCTGTCCAGGGTGTACCCTGCCTTCGCCTAATGACAGCTGGGATCGGCTCCAGCCCCCCGCAGACCCTGAATACAGGATACGCGGTAGACAATGGATGGATGGATGCCTCCAAAGTATGACTCGACACAAGAATGCTTGTAGAATACAAGTATTTTCTTGATATTCTGGGTTCGGTACAAAAGAGATCAGGCCAGATCCGGTCCAATGTGAAAGGTTCAGGCTAATGTAACACAAGGGGAAAGGCTGGAAGGCTAGAACCAGAGTACAGAGACAAACTGGCAAGCAGGACGAGACTACAGGGTTCAAATCCCCAGAGAACAGCTGATGTTGTGTGTCTCCGTGTTTCAGCCCTGTGATCGTCTGTCCTCCCGTCCTGTCAGCTGGAAAGGATGCTTACATCATGGATATACAACACATGTCAACATACCATACCTAAAATAGAGAAATACAAATATGCCAGCAAACATTGAAACATAAGTTACAAAATGAAAACGATACATGTTTTTAGGTGGAAATTACTTCTCCAGCTCTGACATGTTAAACTCCACACTCAGTACAACATCATGTTCTAATCACCACTTTAGTGCTCTGACTTTCTGTTTTGAATGGATCATTCATTTCAGCGTTCCCAGTATTTTAAAGCAACACTAAAGAGTATTTAGTGCCTTAAAATAATGTTTCCAAAATAGTTTCAGTGGTTCATCACCTCAAAACCGGGTGAACGGCACTTCAGCATTCGCTCTGCAGCCCTCTATCAGCTGTAACCGCACTATGTAACTTTGCCTCGTCGGGTAGCGGTTTTGTAGTTCTAATGAGACTACGAATTTGACCTGCTTTACGGCAAGCGTTACAAAAGCCGGTAGGTGGAGGCTCTGCATAGAGATCAGTGGGAGAACACCCGGCAGGTGCGTGGAAGATACCTTGCAGCTAGGTAGTTTTTAAATTGGCGTCATGGCAGAGCCTGCAAAGAAAAGGAGGAGTATAATGTCCGATGAGGCGAAGAAAAGAAAACTGAAGCATGACAAAGAATGAGCTCGAGTGAATATCGGACCAGCTCACACTCGTTGGCAAGAGCAGAAGGAGGCTACAAAATGCAAGACGGATGGTGACTTGGCTTTGTTGCTGCTGGACTTGTAAATAATACCGGTCATCATTTTTTTTCCAACAGTGTGCATCTGTGTACAATATATCGTCGATTATTTTATTGGCTCATGTTAGCTAAGGCATTAGCTATTGTGCTAATATATATGTAACTATCGCTATGGCTCATGTTAGCTAATCTTAGCTAAGGCGTTAGCTACTCTACCTTGTCACTGGACATCGTTCAAATCGTTCATCGTTTCCAGAGCCGGTTCTGCATACAAACAAATAACGTGTGTGCGATGGTAGGCTGCGGTAGGCTAAATTATTTACGACGGCAGTAATGGACAATTCTCTTCCAACCTGTAGGGGGACCGAAGAGGAAAAGTTCTTAAGTGTTGCTTTAATGTTTAATGCCTCTATTTGAGAGGTGATTGGTTATCACGATTTCTCTTCTAGTCGTTTAGTATCTCTTAGTTATTCTTAAATAATAACTATATATACATAGAAAATGAAGGTCTTAGCCAGTAAAACAGCGTTGTTTTGTTTGGTCGGTCTTTGATCAGTTTGGTGAAAGCTATGTATAATTATTTGTATCTACAACATTAATTTAATAACTAGGGAAATTGGATCACTTTGGTCAAACTTTATTTGACAAAAGCCCAAAAGTAATATTTAAAATACCTGAAATCTACCAGAAGTTATCAGTTGTACTGAGTCGTCATGCTACTATTATTTCATGTGAAATTTGAGCAACCACATCTTTGACACCCTGATTACTGCTATTTCCTTATTGTTATTTAATCAATACATTCATTACATAATGCATTCCTTTTAATAATAGAATGGAGGAACACACACACATATGTACACACATATATACTGTATTTCAACATATATTTTCTCTCAGGGGTCATTATCATTGTTTTGTTGGACCATACAGCACTGGCGTGTGTCTTGTCTTGTTCAGAACGGGATGAGTAATTGATTATTGAAGAGTAAGCGGTGTGCTGGACGTTAAGGCGGAGCTGTGTGCCTGCAGGTACGCCCACCTGGACGGAGATGCTAAAGAGGTGTCTCCTGTCATCGATCAGTTTCTGGAGAGTGTGTGGCAGCTGTCCGAGCAGTTCCCATGTGCCTTTGAGTTCAACGAGAGCTTCCTCATCGCCATTCACACACACATCTACTCCTGTCAGTACGGGACCTTCCTGGGGAACTGCCAGAAGGAACGTAGGGATATGAGGTAGGACTTACAGAGTGCCTATATACTGTGTGTGTGTGTGTGTGTGTGTGTGTGTGTGTGTGTGTGTGTGTGTGTGTGTGTGTGTGTGTGTGTGTGTGTGTGTGTGTGTGTGTGTGTGTGTGTGTGTGTGTGTGTGTGTGTGTGTGTGTGTGTGTGTGTGTGTAAATGTATATACAATGTATATGTGTGTGTAAATGTATATACACACACACATTCAGTCAAACATCCTTTTTTATCCTGGTTCAGCCTTGGAAATTGGAAAACTAGACACCATTACTTCCACATTTCTGGGTGCTTTCTGCTAAACTCAGTCATTAACAACCTCCAAATGTTGACACCATTATACTTCTGTTTACATCCAAGAATATTTGCTGCTCATTTCAGAAATGAGCACAGCATAGCTTTTACAAATGTCCCTCTCCAAATGGTACATGTAGTATCATTTAATTTGCTATTGTGTTTTATCATGTTAGTATTATTATTATTTATCTTTTTGAACATGTATTATTAGTTCCTTGACAGTTAGTCTCACACCGCTTCACATTCACAAATAATATTGGTATTCAGTGGCGTGCACAGACATTTTTTGGGGGTCAGGTGCTCAGTGAAAAGTAAGGGCACTTTATGCAGCATGTAGAACTGACAGCTGCCTTATTATAGCAGTGTGAGTTTTAAAAAATAAATAAACATTACAGGCACATGTTGAATGTAATTGCATATTTATTAATGTCAATATCTTAATAAAATTACTTGACCTTTGAACTGGTAAAGTTTCACACTATAGCACTGATCAGTCAATCACTATCGTTTTATTTCCCAGAGAGCTTCTCCCCTGGGCTGCCTGCTGTAGCTCCCTTTCTTTTCCCCTTCTTATCCTCTCCTTTCTCGGCATTATGCTGCAATTTGTAAATAAAAAGAGACCAACAATATGAATAAGACTGTTTGGTTATATTTCAACAAGGCACAGGGCTACTTTTTCTGCAGGCAATTGCCTGTTTGTCATTTAGCAAATAAATTACTGCAAGAGTTAATTATGTAGCCTAATGTAAACCTACACAATAGCCTACTACATATTCATCTTAAGTACCTGATGACCCCAATGAAGCTGCCAACCCCACCCCCAGAACATAGGGGTTCGAAAGCAGAGGGGGGCACTCCTGGGACGCCAGGTGTTGCCAATCAGCCCTCTGGAGGTGTCGTGGGCCTATCATTGAAACACCAGGGAAGGATGGTGCCCACCTGATGACCCCAATGAAGCTGCCAACCCCACCCCCCCACCCCATCTAACTCGATCAGACCCGTCACCATCACAGCGCTGAAACCACTTGATGGATGTATCGTCACCACTCACATCTCAGGTTTTTTATCTTGTTGTAACGGGAATGTTTCATCTAGTCCTAAAATCTAACTTATCTTCTGGATCCACCCAGTGACTGCTGTGAAGAGAGCAGCTGGCATCCAGGGAAAGACCTGGTGACCGCCTGGAAAGACAGCTGACAGGAGGGAAAGACCCCAACGGGCCTGCCTCAGGCTAGCTCCCTGTGGCAGGAGGGACCTGGCACTATGAGTGTACAAGTCCCACCCATCTCTGGCTATGAAAAGTTCAAGGAAGAAAACACGCCCTGAGTCAGCGAGAGCGGGGGAGGATGATGACTCACCAACAGATTACACAGCTACTGACCCAGGAACGACACAGACAATGAGAATGATGATCAACAAGATACCTGAGTTGACAACACCTACTCCAGGAATTGAGCTCCAGAGTTGTAGATGTGGCTGGACTAAAGTAACATCCTATGCAGGCCTGAGAAGACACCAAGGCTTGAAAAAGTGCTTGATGTCAGAGCAACAGGGAACTCGCATTGACCACTACTTCTTACGAAGCAGGTGGAGTAACAAGCCTAACCTGCCAACCTGCCACAGCCTGCAACCAAGAACAAGATCCAAGGGCGGAAACCACAAATCAGGTGGCCAAAATCCTGTGAGAAAAAGGAGTGGGAGACGATTGACACAGACATCAGTAACCTCCTGGGACAACTGAGGGGAACTGCAGTTAAGAAGCTGGAGAGAATGGGAGACCTGATTTACAACTATGGTGCAGAGCGCTTTGGAACTGCAGAAAGGAGGAAGAAGACATTATCCAGCCCGATGAAGTCCAGGAGACAGCAGGAGATTGAATGGTTAGTCAAGGAAAGAAGGCAGCTAAAAAAACAATGGAGAAAAAAAATCTCCAGAGAAGGAGAAGTAGGGAATTAACCTGCTACAGGCAGAAATCAAGAACCGACTGTCAACCTTGAGGAGAGCTGAGAGTTGTGGAGAGAATTGTACGTCGGGCAAAAGCTGCATCCTACCCTGGGCCCAGTGGAGTCCCATATCGGCTCTATAAGAACACACCAGAGGTACTATGCTTTCTATGGAGGTTGATGAAGGTGGTGTGGCAGAAACAAGCAATTCCAACTGCATGGCAGAGGGCAGGAGGCATCTTAATCCCCAAGGAAAAGGACTCCGTGGACATCAGCCAGTTTCGCCAAATCAGCCTCCTCAATGTTGAAGGCAAAATCTTCTTCAGTGTAGTGGCTCACAGGCTGGCAGTCTACCTGGAAAAGAACCACTACATTGATACCACAGTGCAGAAAGCAGTGATTCCAGGCTTCTCTGGTTGCTTGGAGCACAAAAACATGATATGGAATCAGATCCAAGCAGCCAAAAAGGATGGAACAGATCTCCAAGTTGTGTTCCTGGACCTCGCGAATGCCTTTGGGTCAGTTCCGCACAATCTCCTCTGGACGGCATTCCACTATTTCAGCGTCCCAGAATCAATCACCGGCCTCGTGAGAACCTACTTCCAAGACCTACAGCTATGCGTAACAACTGGCGAGTATACCACAGCATGGCAACGACTGGAAATAGGAATAATGGCAGGATGCACCATCTCACCTCTAGCTTTCACGATGGCTATGGAGGTCATCATCCAGGCATCACGGTGGGTGGTAGGAGGTCAGAGACTCAAATCTGGTCTTCGTCTCCCTCCCATCAGAGCCTATATGGACGATATGACCATCCTTACCACAACCAAGGCGTGTGCCAGGCGGCTGCTGAACAAGCTGCAGGAGAACATCCAGTGGTCCCAGATGGAAATAAAGCCGAGCAAGTCCAGGAGAATTTCGGTCGTTAAGGGGATGCTGTCGGAATATCGGTTTTACATAGGCAAGGAGTCTATATCAACAGTGTCAGAGAAGCCAGTCAAGAGCCTTGGACGTTGGTACCATGCCACCCTCAAGGACACAGAGCAAGTGGACCAGCTCAGGCAGGACACCATATGTGGCCTTGAGAGTATCCACAAGACCATTCTCCCTGGCAGGCTGAAGATGTGGCTCCTTCAGTTTGGGCTACTACCCAGGCTGATGTGGCCTCTTACCATCTAAGAGGGGGGTTTCAATGGGGGGGATCAATCCCCGGCTCCTCCTAGCTGAGTGCCTGGTGTCCCTGAGCAAGACACCTCTCCCTAATTGCTCCCCCCTTACGAGCTGGCTGTCGCCCTGCGTGGTTGACTCCGCCATCGGTGTGTGAATGTGTGAATGAATGGGTGAATGTCAGTCATTCCTGTAAAGTGCTTTGGACAAAAGCGCTATATAAATGAGGCCATTTACCATTTATCTATGAGGTCCCAATCTCAAAGATAGAGAAACTGGAGAGATTGGTCAGCTCCTTTGCCAGGAAGTGGCTGGGAGCTCCCTAAACTCCCTAAATGTTTTAGTAACATCGGACTGTATGGAAGAGGCATTCTAGAGCTTCCTGTTTCCAGCCTGACAGAGGCGTTCAAGTGCTCTAAAGTGCGGAATCCCGCGACCCATGTGTTGCCCAAACAGCTCCTACCCTGGTGACCGGAAAGTGAAGTGAGTGAAGAGGCAAGACACCACCTGGGGCACTACTAACACCTGCAGAACATAGGGGTTCGAAAGCATAGGGGAACACTCCTGGGACGCCAGGAGTTGCCAATCAGCCCTCTGGAGGTGTCGTGGGCCTATCATTGAAACACCAGGGAAGGATGGTGCCCACCTGATGACCCCAATGAAGCTGCCAACCCCACCCCCCCACCCCATCTAACTCAATCAGACCCGTCACCATCACAGCGCTGAAACCACTTGATGGATGTATCGTCACCACTCGCATCTCAGGTTTTTTATCTTGTCGTAACAGGGGATTGTTTCATCTAGTCCTAAAATCTAACAGTATACTGATAGATTCACATGCTGTAGGATACCAATGACTCTACCGGTGGTCATCATCACGTCATATCTATTATTGATTTTGGGGTAGCGTCTAGCTTGTGCAGGTGAGACAGGCTACTTCACAACAGAGACAAATAAATGCAAGTTACAGCTTGGCAACTGTGGCTTAGGGGGCAAACAACACACTCGGCTGGTGGGCAGGGGAGGAGGTGTGTTTGGGCTGCAGCTGTGCACTGTCTGCTTCTACAACGCGCCTCCGTTTGTGTCCGCTCTGCGCGTTCACATTGACATTGAGTATGTGTGGGTGGGGTATGGAGGGAATAATAATTGGGGCATTATTATCACAAGCTTTTAATCGACGAGCACTTATAGATGATAAGCATGGGCCCAAAAAAAAAAAAACCCGAACTTTCAAAAGGACACTTGCTTGGTCCAGAGGGCAGGTGCTTTAGCACCACCTAGTGTCTACCTGTGCACGCCACTGTTGGTATTAGAAAAAGTAAGTAACAATACAAAGACATGTTATACATACTTTTAACCCCAAACGTTTTTACAGTATGTTCACTTATAACAAAGACCATCTTTAGAAATGAATGTCCCGCCAGAGTTGCAGTCTTCCTATATATTATTAGTCAGGGTTATTATAGGAATTATTTAAAAAGTGATATCCTCATTCATTTTTGTGTCCTGAGTTAAGTTCCGGGGCACTTACCCTTACTGTGATTTTGGCTGAATATTTATTAACAAAGACATTACCGAGGGGATCTTGAAGATCTAGATTCATCCCCAGATTTAGATGATTTAGATGATTGATTATTGAATTTGAGAAGATTTTGAGTAACTTTGAGCTATTTATCATGTGGAGATGTCTCGTTTGTGACAGAAATCACCTAAAATGTAGGCTAGATTATTTCATCCATCCATTAAAAAGCTATAGAAAACAGATGTACGTTGTTTTCCCTCAGTGCAGCATCATGGTGTGTGTGTGTGTGTGTGTCTTTACAGGCTTCATGAGCGGAGTCACTCTGTTTGGCCTCAGCTGTGGAAGGACCGAGGCCAGTACACCAACCCTCTGTACAAGGCGGAGCTGAGCCAGAGTCAGGGCGTCCTGAGACCCAACACCACCCCCTACTGCTTCAAGTGAGCGGCTGCAGCAAACACACACACTGACACCCCCAGATGTGTTTCTGCCACAGACAGCTAGATAGATAGATAGATGGATGGATGGATGGATAGATGGATAGATAGATACTTCATTGATCCAGAAGGAAATGCAAGCGAAGGAAATTCAAGCTGAATGTATTGTTGTAGGGCTGGGGATCATTTTCATACTGATACCTTGAATTTAAAACTGTTGGCAACATAAAACAAATGTATTGAACGCTTATACTACCACCTCATCGCCCCACCAAACTCTGTTCTCAAATGTAACACTTCACAGTCAAAATGCATTTCAATATTTATCAGTGAATATTCCATACATTCATTCTCAGTTCCTTCTCTAAATTCACATGAACCCTTCTTCACGTCAGCATGAATTAGATCCACCACACAGCACTTATTACAAATGAAAATACCTCACTTTTAAAGCTGACTTTTGCCGTTTGCTGACAATCAGTATAGTATACTATATAAAAGGTAATTTTTGAAATGGCTCCGTCAACATCAAACACACCAGGGATACATGACATCACTTCCTGTAAACTTCACAGAGAACAAGGAGGATCTGTTTAAAGTGAATATTCTCTGATAAAAACACTGACTCCAGTACAGCTCAGAGTGGTGCCCAGCATACTGAGACTAGTCCTCACAGCAGCAGCCCAGCTTCTGCAATGTCATCCCCATCTCTCTCCTCCTTTCACTCTCACTCTCAATAAAAGGCAAAATGCCCAAAAGTAAACACTGAATGTGTCGTTCACTATGGAGCCTGTTTGTAAAAGGTACAGACCTTCACTCCACCCACCACGTTGAAATGTTTCTGATGTTACTTGCAGGTGAATTTATGTCATTTTCTCCGCTTCTAATGCAATGATGCAACGACCGGGTAGGACCGACAGTGTATGATGAATATCTACTGCTACATCATTTTTGTGAAGATTCAAATTTGTCTTGAGTCATGTCATTTGACCATAGAAAATGTTACAGTTCTATGTATTTTCTTTCTAACATGTATATTATCTTGAATTTAATCTTCTGATTTTTGTGTCCAGAATGTGGAAGGGTCTTTATAACCGCATGGAGAAATCAACGCTTCCCTGCCAGTCCCCTGTTGACTTCCTGTCTGCTGTGAGGGAGGACTCCCAGCAGCTGGAGGAGGAGCTAGCCAATCACCAGGAGGTACCGCCAGGAGGAGCCGCCCACCACCACCCCCTGGGCTCCAGACAAGGCATACAACACACAGACACCACCATAACCCTAATTCAACATCCAGAACTCAGAACAAAATCTGACTATTTGTTCAAATAAGAGATTTAATACAGAAAGTCCAACTCACGTAGTTCTTCCCATTTTGCCCAAATCTGAAATGGATTGATTTATGGAGCACTTTTCAACACAAGGCAGCATTCACCCACTGAGGTGAACCTTCCAAAAACATTCACACTCACACAGTTTGGGTAGTAATAGTTTATATTCACACTGGGAGTCTGTTGAGGAATGAATGGAAGGACTCTTTAAAGAGGTCCTACTATGCTTCTCTGCTTTTTTCCTTTCCTTCAGTGTGTTTAGAGTTTTTTATTAATGTAAAAAAGTGTCCCAGAGTCAATGTAAACATGTTCTAGTAGTAACCTGAAATACAAGTACTCACCAGAAAACCTCTTTCATTAATGAAAGTGCACGCCTCGTCATGCTCTGCTTTGCAGAAGATAGCGGCCCTGACAGGGCAGCCAATCACGTGGGAGAAGATCACGGTTCCGAGAAGGAGGACTAGCCACCTGCGGCCGACGCACTGTGGGCCGGACCCGCCCACCACGTACACAGACCCAATCAGCAACCCTGCACAGGACAACGGTTCTGCCCTCTCCTCTGAACCAGCCAACCAGAAAACTCGGACCAAGGACCCCAGCCTCGGCCTTCTTCGAGCGCCGCACCCCCACCTCCAGAGTGACCTCGCCAACTGCAGCGATCGGGAGTCGGGCGTGGCCGGTCTAAGCAGCTGCTCGTCCAGCAGTGGGGACGAAGCCAAGGACCCGGACTCGAACGAGGCTGTCTTTACTACTGTCTGACTGGAAAAAGGGAACTTCTGCCGCCTGGCTGGAAGGTAAAAGAAGAAATATTTATTCAAACACCAGGAGGGGAAACAAGCTAAAGATGGCTACGGACAGAACGGCAGTTTATCTCTTGTTTTCAAACTGTAGTTTGTCTCGTCTAAAGGGAGTCACAGTGAATTACTGTACTGGCTGTTCAAAAGATATTTGATTTTACATGTTTTTAAAGGTCATTGTTTTGTTGCTGAAGGCCAAAAGGCTGTTTGTTTTTTTTAGAATGTGGATGCTTCAATAGTAGGCGGCTCAGTTACGGTCAAAATGAGAGGAGGGAAACAATCTCATGAAACAGAGAGGCTCCACTCCCGAGGAAAACCTTAGCGTGTGTCCATATTTATCATCAACCAACGTGTCTCCTCTTCAAGCCAAAGTAAAAACAGGGCTTGGGCGTGGTGTGGTATACACGGTGGTAAGAGATCCGGCAGCATCATTCCAACATTAACGTAATAAACAGAGACGCTGCTCTTTCTATGATGCCCATGTGATGTATTGTAGTTATGCGCCACCAGAGGTCCTCTAGAAAGATGGTGACTCAATGGTCCCATCTGTTGTTGCCTTAAAAAGTGTCATATACTGACTATCCCGTCAGATACCTCCCAAGCCTAATACAAGTCATAAAGTTAGTCCACCCAGGTATTTTCTTTGTAGGCCGTCTGGCATTTGAACTTTAGACACAGAAGAAGTAGATGCCTTCCTTAAGATCAAACTTCTCCATTTGATAGTCTGGACCCAGTTAGGTGTGAGGGGCCACTAGTAAGGTACTATAACCCTGTAAGGATTCCTTTAGAAGCGGCTTATTTGTCCATGTAGAGGAGTGTTACCTGTGTGTTGGGGGTTTTCATGTGTGGACCCTGAATCAGCCCTCCATCATCCCATTTGAAGAAGCTTTATTGCTGAACGGAAGAAGGGAATCAAGCTGGAGAGTTGCTGCTCAGGACAACCTCAAATGTTCTATTGTGTAGTCTCAACACTGGGAAGACAACAGGGTTTCTTCTGTGACATGAACTTTGATGAAATCTCTTCTTCCGTTGCACTTTCATTTTCTTCCTTTGTAACTTTTCCTTCTCCAAACTCAGAGCAGCCACTAGGCATTAGTGTTTAGATAAGCAGCTGAAAATATAGCCTTTTTAAACTCCCAGCCATGATGGAGGTGATGGAAAAAAATATGTGACAGATTTACCGTCTGAATGGAGATTTCATGAACCAGGAAAAAGAAGCAACAAGAACAAAATCTGAACAAATGTATGTTTTTTAAAGCTCTTTATTTTATGTGTGCTCTGTCGTCATTCTACATCCACGTTGATGGAATAACATTTGTCCATTTGTGTCATTTATTTATATATTTAAGAATGTGTGTCCTTTCAGGTGAACTTTTGACATTCCCATTTGGATGAAGATGAGATTTAAACACATGGTCTGTACACAGTCTGTGGATGTCAACCAACCACACAGTGTATGGACCTATTAAGCACGTTGTAATGTAAAGCTGTCTTAACATGAGACTGTATTCCAGACACTTGCTAGCAGAGTAACACACATGACGGTTGATGTCTTTAAGAAGAAAAATATATCAGATTTTGATGTGAAAATATAAAGATATCTTAAACAGGTGACCAACATGACCAGGGTGTGATCTTAAAAAGGCATTTTTCATTTCAGCTCAAGTCATGTTTACAGTTAACATTCATACAAACAAATCAAAAGGGGGACAAACAAACTGTGGAAGTCCAGGAGAGCGCTGTTAGTGTCCCGTGTGAGTTGCGAGTCATGAGTCGGTCAAGTTAACGTCGACCACGCTCCTGGGAGTTGGTAGTCAAGTTAAAGTCGAGCTGAAACAATAAAAGCCTTTTTAATCCTTTACGGTCACATTCTCGGTCATGTGGTTCACGTGAACAAAATCAAAATCTAGTCATCTTTCCTTCCTGTAAAACAAAATACGATGCATGGTTACATACGTTGTGTGTGGAGCGTTAGGTTGAAAGCCTGCCCACTTTTTAGTGGTCCAATTAGATGTGAAGGATTTGATTTAAATTTGTCTTGTAACTGGACACAGCTCAAATGTCCCGTTTCACTGGGGAATAGAGAGGCTAAGCTCCGCCCCTTCCCGGGGGACCATCATGGGACCTTATTTTGGAAAAAACATTTTCATCCTGTTTGAATTGTACCATGAATTAGTGATGGAACGTAGCTAAGTTAGCTCGCTAGCTAGAACGCCAGGCTAACAATGTCTGTGACATACAGAGATGATGGTACGACAAATTTAAATTGACTTATTTGTATATCATAGTACAATTCATAGATTATTTGTCTCTTGCCATTGACTACTCTCCATATTTTAACCGACATAAGGTCATGTGGGTAACACCATTAGCGTCTATAGTTGCTGTACAGAAACCGAAGCTTTAACTTCCGTGTCACTGGGACTTTATCATCAACTTCATTCTTTTCCTAAACCAGAGTGGTTTTGCTGCCTAAACCTAACTTCCCTTGAAGACAGAGGTTTATTTTGAAAAGACTATCCATGTAAGGAGCGTGCATTGACATGCTGTGGTTGACACGTTCTAAAGTGACAGTAGAGGGCAATGTAGAGTCAGAGCCTCGGAGCTCTGACCATGCATTATTTGACACACTAGAGTGAGAATGTGTGGCTTCTACAGCTACACTAAGCTGGAAAGAAACGTGAGGAAAGTGACTTTTCATTGCCAACATGCTGGAATCAGAAGGTGAAGGTGGGCGATGATAAACGTCACCATGCTGCTGTGTATTTGACAACACTGACTGGATGTAATGAGCTGTAAGGATCCCCTCCTTCTCAACTGGAACATTTCATTGTAGCCGTGTGTGTGTGTGTGTGTGTGTGTGTGTGTGTGTGTGTGTGTGTGTGTGTGTGTGTGTGTGTGTGTGTGTGTGTGTGTGTGTGTGTGTGTGTGTGTGTGTGTGTGTGTGTGTGTGTGTGTGTGTGTGTGTGTGTGTGTGTGTGTCCGTTGATGTAACGATTTATCAATAAATGCACTGTTAAAAGGGAACTGCAACGTACTGGCTCTGACGTATTATTCAACAGGACAGGAGAAACTCAAGAAAGCAGCTTCCAGTGACAAATCCGATCATATAAGAATGGTCACCTGTTGGTTCGTGGACTACGGTTTTGAAGCCTTCAGTTCAGCATGTTCATCATTGCCATCTTGAATTTCTTCAACCAGTGAAGGAAGAGACCATTTTTGGATACCAAAATAAATGTCTGCTTTTTATAATGTATTCATGCAGGGAGACCTTGTGATGTACGACCTTCCCACTAGCATGATGTCTTTTTTGAGCTTTAGTTCATAGACAAGGTTTAATAGGCTACGTTTATCCCAGATTCAAACCATGTTTTAAACACAATTAAAAATGCATGATGTGTTGAAAAACAAACGTTTACTAAACTTTCACCTTTCTACCCCAACTGAGCAGAATTTAAACTGGACGTCTACCAACAAATGGACATCCAATATACATCTGTTTTAAACGTCAATTTGCTCAGTGGGATCTCATTTAAGACTTGCCAGCGACACAATAAAAATGTTTCTTCATAAAATGTAGTGATTCCGATGTGTTTCAGTGCCTTTCTAACCGGTTTAAGAATATTGTGATGATTATTTTGACCAGGATATCATAACATTACATTTTCATATCATCCCACGCCAAGCACTAGTATTCTTCTTAACATTCAACTAACAATTCAAGTACAAATTCAAAATCTGAGGGCTGCACGGTGGTGTAGTGGGTAGCACTCTCGCCTCACAGCAAGAGGGTCCTGGGTTCGATTCCCGCGTCGGCCGGGTTCCTTCTGTGTGGAGTTTGCATGTTCTCCCCGTGTAAGCGTGGGTTCTCTCCGGCTTCCTCCCACAGTACAAAGACATGCAGGATGGGGATAGGTTAATTGATGACTCTAAAATTGCCCGTAGGTGAGAATGTGAGTGTGAATGGTTGTTTGTCTCTACATGCAATAGACTGGCGTCCTGTCCAGGGTGTAACCTGCCTTCGCCCCAATGACAGCTGGGATTGGCTCCAGCCCCCCGTGACCCTAAATACAGGATAAGTGGTAGAAAATGGATGGATGGAATTAAAAATCTAACTTCAATGTGTCTGAAACACAAGACATGAAAACACTGATCATTATTTTATTTCATAAAAAGGCAGCTCTCAGTTTACATCCTTACACTTCCATTTATGACATGTGATACATCACCATAGAAACCAAATTACAGTTATATTGGTAGCAGTATGTTGATCAATAAGAAATTAAGCAATATCTGAGCAAGTTGAAAACAGTGACACTTCCATGTATTTTTTTTACTCATCAAAATCAGCCAATATCAGAGGATCTAATTTATAACTGATCATTATTACAGTAGTTAGTTATAAAACTAAAGCAGTATTGGTTATCTCGACTGCATCCTAAATCCATCCATCCATCCATCGTCTACCGCTTATCCTGTATTCAGGGTCGCAGGGGGGCTGGAGCCAATCCCAGCTTGCATCCTAAATCATATATAATCCTAAAACTATATATAATATATATATATAAACTCACCGGCCACTTTATTAGGTACACCTTGTTAGTACCGGGTTGGACCCCCTTTTGCCTTAATCCTTCGTGGCATAGATTCAACAAGGTACTGGAAACATTCCTCAGAGAGTTTGGTCCATATTGACATGATAGCATCACGCAGTTGCTGCAGATTTGTCGGCTGCACATCCATGATGCAAATCTCCCGTTCCACCACATCCCAAAGGTGCTCTATTGGATTGAGATCTGGTGACTGTGGAGGCCTTTTGAGTACAGTGAACTCATTGTCATGTTTGTCATGATATGCGCTTTATGACATGGCGCGTTATCCTGCTGGAAGTAGCCATCAGAAGATGGGTACAATGTGGTCATAAAGGGATGGACATGGTCAGCAACAATACTCAGGTAGGCTGTGGCGTTGACACGATGCTCAATTGGTACTAATGGGCCCAAAGTGTGCCAAGAAAATATCCCCCACACCATTACACCACCACCACCAGCCTGAACCGTTGATACAAGGCAGGATGGATCCATGCTTTCATGTTGTTGACGCCAAATTCTGACCCTACCATCCGAATGTCGCAGCAGAAATCGAGACTCATCAGACCAGGCAACGTTTTTCCAATCTTCTATTGTCCAATTTTGGTGAGCCTGTGCGAATTGTAGCCTCAGTTTCCTGTTCTTAGCTGACAGGAGTGGCACCCGGTGTGGACTTCTGCTGCTGTAGCCCATCCGCCTCAAGGTTCGACGTGTTGTGTGTTCAGAGATGCTCTTCTGCATACCTCGGATGTAACGAGTGGTTATTTGAGTTACTGTTGCCTTTCTAGCAGCTCGAACCAGTCTTGCCATTCTCCTCTGACCTCTGGCATCAACAAGGCATTTGCGCCCACAGAACTGCCGCTCACTGGATATTTTCTCTTTTTCGGACCATTCTCTATAAACCGTAGAGATGGTTGCGCCTGAAAATCCCAGTAGATCAGCAGTTTCTGAAATACTCAGACCAGCCCGTCTGGCACCAACAACCATGCAACGTTCAAAGTCACTTAAATCACCTTTCTTCCCCATTCTGATGCTCGGTTTGAACTGCAGCAGATCGTTTTGACCATGTCTACACTCTTAGAAATAAGGGTTCCAATAGGGTTCTTCTACAAGGGCTGAGGTTCTACCTGGAACCATTTGCTTCTGAAGAACCCTTTCCCGAAGAAAGGGTTTTTCAAGGGTTCTTGGTAACACTAATGGTTCCAGTAAGAACCATTTTGATCCAGAGAACCCTTTAAAACCCCTTTCCTGAATAAAGGGTTTTAAAAGGGTTCTTGGTAACGCTAAGTGTTCAAGTAAGAACTATTTTGATCCAGAGAACCGTTTTTGGAAGAAAGAGTTCTTCAGGGATTGTTGAAAGCATGGGTATAATATCCTGTGTCACCAGGGAACTTCCTGATAACACTTACCAATAATGGTGCAAAATACAATTCCTTGTGACTACTGATACAAATACTTTTCATATTCATTTGTTTTTTTCTTCTTCTCCAGATCCTGTTGATCAAACTGTAACATAATTGCCGATCTTGGGACTTGAACACCTGCCACCCCGTCTAAAGTCACTGGCAGTATTGACTCAGCTAACCTGCTAGCTGGGTGGAGTCATCAGGTCCACCTCGCTAGTCTATTACCTTACACATTCTGATCAGACATACAAATAATGAAACTGAAATGTTCTATTTTCACAACCATTAATTATAAGAACGCAAGACCTTCATCAGCAAATCTTGTTGTGACCCAGGCAAAGATTAGCTGTGACTGAGATTTTAACCCCCACCCTCCAAATCTAAAGTCTGTACCATTACCCACTGAGCTATCGAGGAGAACGTGTAGAGCAGGGACTCCTCTGACTCGCCACACTCACTCACACAGCCAGGTTGACAGCTCCTTCATGTCAGTGGTCAGACAGAGGGAGCTGATCATGTGTCTGTTTAGCTCTGTCTGTACAAACTGTGACTTCTGCTTTTAGGTCACAGTATCAATTCCCATGTGGACAGATATCCTACCTTGCTGACCACACTTCCAGACAATTAGCTCAGTTGGCTAGGAGCTTGTTCTTGGTGCCAGACGATGTAGGTTCAAGCCCCAGCAAGGGTGATAATGGTAATACATCAAAATACCTGGTAGTTTTTGTGTAACAAATGTACAAAATTTTAGAGTCATGGTAGATGATGTTTGACAAAAACATATCAGAATTTTACCTCAAACACTGATTTTTGACTGTGAATGGCTTAGTCAATTTGTGAAGCCACAGTCGACTTGCCACTTGCCAATTAGCTCAGTGCGATAGCCAATGGTCTTTGGTTCCAGAAATTGTGGATTTCAGCCTCAACTGGTGCAAAATGTGCAACATTACAATGTCAACTGTCTTGCCTTCCTTTTCTCCTGTTTGTTGCTCAGAATTGCCTAAAGTTGCCAACAAATAGTCTGGACCGACCCATTGCTGCGCAGCAGCTATAATTGTGTTTATTTTTTTAAAGTTTAGTTACACTACTCCCTTCTTCAGGAGGAAATGACACACAGCAAAGAAGCAGCGAGGGGAATTGAACCCTGGGTCCCTACAGCAAGGATATAACCCCTCTTTCTGGGGCATCTAAGTGAGCTATACTATTCACTGGACAAAGGCTTTTGAAAGTTTGTTACAAGTCACGTGATCTAGAGATACAGTTTGAAGTTGTGAGTTCAAGGCCTGGTTGATGCAGAGTGACCATGTTAATGCCGACTGAGGTGATGTGTGGATTAGTGACAGACAATTTGAAAAATATTAAACACTTATTTTACAGACAATTTTACTCATGTATTTGTCTCCTCCTCATACTTTTCCATGATCGGCCTCATCCCATGGCTGCTGTACCCTGCTGACTGGCTTAGTCAAGTTGTGAAGCTGCACATAAGTTCAGTGATAAAGGAAGGTCTTTGATGTCAGAGGCCAAGCCTTAACTGATGTAAAAAAAAAAATAGATCATATTGTAATGCTGACTTTGGGGCTACTGCATCAGGGTTTGTTGATGCCAGGAATTGAACCTTGATCTCCCAGGGGAAAGGGCGAGGTTTGGTGTGATGGGCCTGCGAGCTGGCCCCATGGTGGCTGTCATGTGTGAGTTAAGATCTGGTTGCCCCATGGATTGCACCATATGGTCTGGTATTCCCCCTCTACAAATCAGGTGTGACATACCAATAGTGATTACTGTGAACAGAACAGAACAAAGAGGAACAGAAGAGAGAGAACAGAACAGAAGAAACTTCAGAGAATAAAGGTGAGCTAAATATAATATCTTATTTCAGCATGCTTGACCCTAGCTGAGGATTTTTATGGTGAAAGGTGGACTAAGCATTTGTTTCTTGTTATGTTTTGTTCGTTTGCTTGCTTGTTTGTTTTCTTGTAGAAATGACTTACACAGCTTGGACGAAAGCCGAAGTGTGCCATTGGCTTGAAAAAGAGGGTTTTGCTGAGATTTCCATTATTGTTATAATACGTAACATTTTGAGCACTTGTTACATAACACTGAAAACTATTTTAACATTATTTAAAGCAATGTGAAAACTTTGTGGGGTTCCCTCACTTTCTCATGATTCTGTTCCACTGTCACAATTAGTACGTACAGTATGTACTCTGATTCCTTTCATTGGACCATGCATTATTTTATTGTTTGTAGATAGCTTACAATAAGGCACAGTAAATGCACCTTGGATTGATGGAACTAAAACTCTTTTTTGTCTCCACTTTCTGCCATGTCACCGTTGCTGGAGATTACACAAATCCACGACTGAGGACAGCATGATGTGTCTGGCCTGTCATGTTGCTGATTCCACTGGACCTATGCTGACTTTTGACCTACACAGCCTGTTCTGTTGGACTATCTTTAAATAAATGTTTTTCTCATTAAAATGTTTTGAATATTTGTTCAATGTCAACATGATAAATGACCACAATATAATATGGACTAAACTGATCTGTAGAATACAATATGGTTCTTTATAGAACCCTCAGAGGACAAGACAGTTATTTGTGAAAACCTTTGAAAAGGGATGTTTTTAGAAC
Organism: Eutrigla gurnardus; assembly: GCF_963514095.1. Classification (NCBI taxonomy): domain Eukaryota; kingdom Metazoa; phylum Chordata; class Actinopteri; order Perciformes; family Triglidae; genus Eutrigla; species Eutrigla gurnardus. The sequence goes on along the minus strand of NC_139917.1, from coordinate 226,415 downwards.
CCCCTGTGTGAGGTCTGGATGAAGCCCTTGAAACATGAAAGGGTTCTTGGTGGAACTCCTTTTGTAGGTTCTAGATGAAACCCTTGAAAAACAAAATGGTTCTTAGTGGAACTCCCTGTGTGGGTTCTAGATAAAACCCTTGAAAAATTAAAGGGTTCTTAGTGGAACTCCCTGTGTGGGTTCTATACGTAACCCTTGAAAAATGAAAGGGTTCTTAGTGGAACTCCCTGTGCGGGTTCTAGATGAAAGCATTGAAATATGAAAGGGTTCTTAGTGGAACTCCCTGTGTGGGTTCTAGACGTAACCCTTGAAAAATGAAAGGGTTCTTAGTGGAACTCCCTGTGCAGGTTCTAGATGAAACCCTTGAAATATGAAAGGGTTCTTAGTGGAACTCCCTGCGTGGGTTCTTTGTAGAACCTCTTATGGGGGGTTCTGGGTGGAACCTTACACACACAGTTCTAGGTATAACCCTTTATGTGGGGTTCTCGGTAGAACCTTCCAAAAGGGTTCCAGGTGGAACCTTTATAAAAGGTTCTACCTGGAGCCAAAAAGGGTTCTCCTATGAGGACAAGCCAAAGAACCTTATATGGTTCTACTTAGCACTTTTATTTCTAAGAGTGTACATGCCTAAAAGCATTGAGTTGCTGCCATGTGATTGGCTGATTAGAAATTTGCGTTAACGAACAGTAGGACAGGTGTACCTAATAAAGTGGCCGGTGAGTGTATATATTTATTTATTTATTTTATATATACACTTTAGCCTAAATGAAGTAACAAATTGCATAGAGATTCTGCTGTAAAATGGGTCAAGTATAAAAAGTGTAAATCCATGTTGCAAAGTATAATCCAATGTATGCTTATTTATTCAGTATTTACAGTTTTTCCTCGATTGCTAGGACACATTTCTCTAAAGCTGCTCTCCTTTTCTCTAAACTGAGCACAAAACCCAATTTTCAAGCTACATTCACAAAACCTCAGACTCTTCTTGCAAAACCAAACTTTCAACTCAAAACAGTTCAATCGGTGCTCAAAACTGAACTATGTTGTCGAATCGTGCCCCGAGTCAATCAAAATTAAAAACACTACAGAGCAGTCACTAAACACTACATACACTCTTAGAAATAAAAGTGCTAAGTAGAACCATATAAGGTTCTTCGGCTTGTCCTCATAGGAGAACCCTTTTTGGCTCCAGGTAGAACCTTTTATAAAGGTTCCACCTGGAACCCTTTTGGAAGGTTCTACCGAGAACCTCACATAAAGGGTTATACCTAGAACTGTGTGTGTAAGGTTCCACCCAGAACCCCCCATGAGAGGTTCTACAAAGAACCCACGCAGGGAGTTCCACTAAGAACCCTTTCATATTTCAAGGGTTTCATCTAGAACCTGCACAGGGAGTTCCACTAAGAACCCTTTCATTTTTCAAGGGTTACGTCTAGAACCCACACAGGGAGTTCCACTAAGAACCCTTTCATATTTCAAGGGTTTCATCTAGAACCTGCACAGGGAGTTCCACTAAGAACCCTTTCATTTTTCAAGGGTTACGTCTAGAACCCACACAGGGAGTTCCACTAAGAACCCTTTCATATTTCAAGGGTTTCATCTAGAACCCACACAGGGAGTTCCACTAAGAACCCTTTCGTTTTCAAGGGTTTCATCTAGAACCTACAAAAGGAGTTCCACCAAGAACCCTTTCATGTTTCAAGGGTTTCATCTAGACCTCACACAGGGGGTTCTAAAAACATCCCTTTTCAAAGGTTTTCACAAATAACTGTCTTGTCCTCTGAGGGTTCTATAAAGAACCATATTGTATTCTACAGATCAGTTTACTTCATATTATATTGTGGTCATTTATCATGTTGACATTGAACAAACATTCAAAACATTTGAATGAGAAAAACATTTATTTAAAGATAGTCCAACAGAACAGGCTGTGTAGGTCCCAGGGGAGAACAGGTCAAAAGTTAGCATAGGTCCAGTGGAATCAGCAACATGACAGGCCAGACACATCATGCTGCCCTCAGTCGTGGATTTGTGTAATCTCCAGCAACGGTGACATGACAGAAAATGGAGACAAAAAAGAGTTTTAGTTCCATCAATCCAAGGTGCACTTACTTCGCCTTATTGTAAGCTATCTACAAACAATAAAATAATGCATGGTCCAATGAAAGGAATCAGAGTACATACTGTCGTAGTAATCGTGACAGTGGAACAGAATCATGAGAAAGTGAGGGAACCCCACAAAGTTTTCACATTGATTTAAATAATGTTAAAATACATTTCAGTGTTATGTAACAAGTACTCAAAATGTTACGTATTATAACAATAATGGAAATCTCAGCAAAACCCTCTTTTTCAAGCCAATGGCACACTTCGGCTTTCGTCCAAGCTGTGTAAGTCATGTTTGAGTGGCTACTAACCAAGGGAAAACATAACAAGAAACAAATGCTTAGTCCACCTTTCACCATAAAAGTCCTCAACTAGGGTCAAGCATGCTAAATAAGATATTATATTTAGCTCACCTTGATTCTCTGAAGTTTCTTCTGTTCTCTCTCTCTCTTCTGTTCTTCTTTGTTCTGTTCTGTTCACAGTAATCACTATTGGTATGTCACACCTGGTTTGTAGAGGGTGAAGACCAGACTATATGGTGCAATCCATGGGGCAACCAGCTCTTAACTCACACATGACAGCCACCATTGGGCCAGCTCGCAGGCCCAACACACCAAACCTCTCCCTTTCCCCTGGGAGATCAAGGTTCAATTCCTGGCATCAAAAAACCCTGATGCGGTAGCCCCAAAGTCAGTGTTACAATATGATTTTTGCATCAGTTAAGGCTTGGCCTCTGACATCAAAGACCTTCCTTTATCACTGAACTTATGTGCAGCTTCACAACTTGACTAAGGGTACGGCAGCCATGGGATGAGGCCGATCATGGAAAAGTATGAGGAGGAGACAAATACATGAGTAAAATTGTCTGTAAAATAAGTGTTTAATATTTTTCAAATTGTCTGTCACTAATCCACACATCACCTCAGTAGGCATTAACATGGTCACTCTGCATCAACCAGGCCTTGAACTCACAACTTCAAACTGTATCTCTAGATCACCTGACTTGTAACAAACTTTCAAAAGCCTTTGTCCAGTGAATAGTATAGCTCACTTAAATGCCCCAGAAAGAGGGGTTATATCCTTGCTGTAGGGACCCAGGGTTCAATTCCCCTCGCTGCTTCTTTGCTGTGTGTCATTTCCTCCTGAAGAAGGGAGTAGTGTAACTAAACTTTAAAAAAATAAACACAATTATAGCTGCTGCGCAGCAATGGGTCAGGTCCAGACTATTTTTGGCAACTTTAGGCAATTCTGAGCAACAAACAGGAGAATAGGAAGGCAAGACAGTTACCATTGTAATGTTGCACATTTTGCACCAGTTGAGGCTGAAATCCACAATTTCTGGAACCAAAGACCATTGTCTATCGCACTGAGCTAATTGGCAAGTGGCAACTCAACTGTGGCTTCACAAATTGACTAAGCCATTCACAGTCAAAAATCAGTGTTTGAGATAAAATTCTGATATGTTTTTGTCAAACATCATCTACCATGACTCTAAAATTTTGTACATTTGTTTCACAAAGACTACCAGGTATTTTGATATGTTACCATTATCACCCTTGCTGGGGCTTGAACCCACATCGTCTGGCACCAAGAACGAGCTCCTAGCCCTAGCCAACTGAGCTAATTGTCTGGAAGTGCAGTCAGCAAGGTATGAAATCTGTCAACATGGGAATTGATACTGTGACCTAAAAGCAGAAGCCACAGTTTGTATAGACATAGCTAAACAGACACATGATCAGCTCCCTCTGTCTGACCACTGACATGAAGGAGCTGTCAACCTGGCTGTGTGAGTGAGTGTGGCGAGTCAGAGGAGTCCCTGCTCTACACATTCTGCTGGATAGCTCAGTGGGTAATGGTACAGACTTTAGATTTGGAGGGTGGGGGTTAAAATCCCAGTCACAGCTAATCTTTGCCTGGGTCAACAAGATTTGCTGATGAAGGTCTTGCTTTCTTATAATTAATGGTTGTGAAAATAAATTGGTAACAGAACATTTCAGTTTAATTATTTGTATGTCTGATCAGAAGGTGTAAGGTGATAGACTAGTATGGTGGACCTGATGGCTCCACCCAGCTAGCAGGTTAGCTCAGTCACTACTGCCAGTGACTTTAGACTGGGTGGCAGGTGTTCAAATCCCAAGATAGGCAATTATGTTGCAGTTTGATCAACAGGATCTGGAGAAGAAGAAAAAAAACAAATAAACCAAAAAATGGATATGAAAAGTATTTGTATCAGTAGTCACAAGGAATTGTATTTTGCACCATTATTGGTAAGTGTTATCAGGAAGTATGTCCCTGGTGACACAGGATCTTATACCCATGCTTTCAACAATCCCTGAAGAACTCTTTCTTTTAAAAACGGTTCTCTGGATCAGAATAGTTCTTACTGGAACCCTTAGCGTTACCAAGAACCCTTTTAAAACCCTTTATTCAGGAAAGGGGTTTTAAAGGGTTCTCTGGATCAAAATTGTTCTTACTGGAACCATTAGTGTTACCAAGAACCCTTGAAAAACCCTTTCTTCGGGAAAGGGTTTTTCAGAAGCAAATGGTTCCAGGTAGAACCTCAGCCCTTGTTGAAGAACCATATTGGAACCATTATTTCTAAGAGTGTAGAAAAATAGAAAACACAATGCTCAGGACATGAAGCTGTAGAAATAAATGTTCATTGTTCACTGTAGGCTAAATGCATGTTGCAAAACAAAAAACCTGTTTATTTAGCACTTGTACATAGTAAAAAATAAAAGTACCAAAAACGGAAATCCTGTGCATTTACACGTAGCACTTGTACAGTACAAAAACAAACAGAAATCTTGTGTATTTAGCACTTGTATACAGTAAGCCTACGTAAACATAAAGTACAAAAATATACAAATGAGAAGTGCATTACTCAGCCACAGCATCATTTCTCCCTACTGGGTCAGGCCACGGGACTTCATCCACATCACAGGCCACATTTTGTCTGGCCAGGTCAAGGGGGAAAAAAACCCTGGCATGCCGTATCCAGGCTTGGCATGCCTCCACACCTATTTCACCACAGGCTAGTTCCATGGCTTGCAGGAGATTTACCCTTGTGTAAGGTTGGCGTTTATAAACCTTCCATCGCCATGAGGAGAAGAATTCTTCAATAGGGTTCAGGAAAGGGGAGTACGGTGGAAGGCAAAGATTGATAAAACCTTGGTTCATATTGAACCACTCTCTAACCTGGAGGGCTCTGTGAAAAAATCACATTGTCCCATACAACAACATAGATGGGATGCTCATCCTGCTGCCCTAACAGAGCATCTCGCATGTGAGTGAGAAAAATGAGGAGCTGGTGAGTGTTGTAGGGCCCCAGGTTGGCATGATGGTGGACAACCCCATGATTGCTGATGGCAGCACACAATGTGACATTGCCACCACGCTGCCCAGGGACACCAACAATGGCCCATTGGCCAATCACAATACGGCCTCTCCTTCTCCTTTTGGTGGGATTAAACCCAGCTTCATCCATGTAGATGTATTCATGGGGTCTTTCCATTGCATCCAGTTGAAAAACTCTCTGGAGAAATAGATACAGTTTTGTAAGTGATACAGCAAAAGTGATTTAGGCCACTACAGTAAATCACTACTTACAGTAATCAACATTGAATGTAAGTATACCAACCTGTACATACTGGAATCCTTGCTCTTTGACTCTGTCTGAGTTGCGATCAAAGGGCACTCTGTACAGCTGTTTCATGCGCAGTCTGTTGCGCTTGAGAACGATCAACAGTAGAGAGGCTGACTCTCTACTAGATTCACTGTGTCCACCATAATCCAAAGATTTAGAGAAGAGAACAGGTAATTACCTTTTTTGACATTATAGTATGTAAATGTTGACAGCAATTACTGTATGACTATACTATATACTGTACCACAGTATACTGTAAGTAAATATATGTTTCAGTACATCACTGTGCCAATGTACTGTAGTAGTGTAATGGAGGGTTAGTCTAACTGTTTGTAGGCCTAGTATTCCATGTATATTTTTGTAACTGCATGTTCTATTTTTGTAGAATTGAAAGACTGCCACATGGAGGTGGGAGGACAGGTATGTTCTCCCCACACCAAGAGACCGTAATTGTCGATATGGTCCATGAGAACAACACCATTAAACTGCTTGAAATTCAGCAGAAGATAATTGAGGACCATGTAAATTTTGAGGGTATCAACAGAGTCAGCCTCTCTACTGTTGATCGTTCTCAAGCGCAACAGACTGCGCATGAAACAGCTGTACAGAGTGCCCTTTGATCGCAACTCAGACAGAGTCAAAGAGCAAGGATTCCAGTATGTACAGGTTGGTATACTTACATTCAATGTTGATTACTGTAAGTAGTGATTTACTGTAGTGGCCTAAATCACTTTTGCTGTATCACTTACAAAACTTTATTTATTTCTCCAGAGAGTTTTTCAACTGGATGCAATGGAAAGACCCCATGAATACATCTACATGGATGAAGCTGGGTTTAATCCCACCAAAAGGAGAAGGAGAGGCCGTATCGTGATTGGCCAACGGGCCATTGTTGGTGTCCCTGGGCAGCGTGGTGGCAATGTCACATTGTGTGCTGCCATCAGCAATCATGGGGTTGTCCACCATCATGCCAACCTGGGGCCCTACAACACTCACCAGCTCCTCATTTTTCTCACTCACATGCGAGATGCTCTGTTAGGGCAGCAGGATGAGCATCCCATCTATGTTGTTGTATGGGAAAATGTGAGTTTTCACAGAGCCCTCCAGGTTACAGAGTGGTTCAATATGAACCAAGGTTTTATCAATCTTTGCCTTCCGCCGTACTCCCCTTTCCTGAACCCCATTGAAGAATTCTTCTCCTCATGGCGGTGGAAGGTTTATAAACGCCAACCTTACACCAGGGTAAATCTCCTGCAAGCCATGGAACTAGCCTGTGGTGACATAGGTGTGGAGGCATGCCAAGCCTGGATACGGCATGCCAGGGGTTTTTTCCCCCGTTGCCTGGCCAGACAAAATGTGGCCTGTGATGTGGATGAAGTCCTGTGGCCTGACCCAGTAGGGAGAAATGATGCTGTGGCTGAGTAATGCACTTCTCATTTGTATATATTTGTACTTTATGTTTACATAGGCTTACTGTATACAAGTGCTAAATGCACAAGATTTCTGTTTGTTTTTGTACTGTACAAGTGCTACGTGTAAATGCAGGATTTCTGGCTTTTATTTTTTACTATGTACAAGTGCTAAATAAACAGGTTTTTTGTTTTGCAACATGCATTTAGCCTACAGTGAACAATGAACATTTATTTCTACAGCTTCATGTCCTGAGCATTGTGTTTTCTATTTTTCTATGTAGTGTTTAGTGACTGCTCTGTAGTGTTTTTAATTTTGATTGACTCTGGGCAGGATTCGACAACATAGTTCAGTTTTGGGCACAGATTTAACTGTTTTGAGTTGAAAATTTGGTTTTGCAAGAAGAGTCTGAGGTTTTGTGAATGTAGCTTGAAAATTGGGTTTTGTGTTCGGTTTAGAGAAAAGGAGAGCAGCTTTCGAGAAATATGTCTTAGCAATCAAGGAAAAACTGTTACGCGTATAAGCGTCAATGCGTCACCTGTCTCTTCGGCACGGTTTGAAGTTCCGGTGAGTTTGGGTGAGTTCCGGTGAGTTCCGGGTGTTCCGGGTGAGTTTTTACTATGAGTCCCCTACTCATCCCCCCCCCCAATCCATATCAGTGTATATCAGGCGCAAATGCATGAGATCCGAAACGCAGATCGCATGCATTTGCGCCTATGCATGCACGAGACTTGAGAGGATCCGCCGGAACTCGTCATAAACACGTCAAGTTCCCACCACGTCAAGTGGTCTGTGAAAAAAAAAAAGTCTGTGAAGTGCACCTGTGCACTTCACAGACTTTTTTTTTTTTAAACTTTATTAATAATTATTTATTAATAATAATATACATAACAAAAACTGTCGAGCCAGGGGAAATTTCACGGACTTTGCATAAAGAATATGGCCTGCCCAGTGGCACTGGCTTTCTTCGTCGCTGACGAATTCGAGCCGAGGCATTTGAACTCCCGTTGTTGACGGAGGCTGAGGAATTTTCTCACGTGGGAAATACCACGTGATAATTCTAACCAACTAGGGCAACGTTGAGGGGAGTGTCTTATGTCCGCACTTATTTGAGACCATCTGCACAGAAAAGCATGCGGAGGGAGGTACCCTGGAGGCTGTCCCGCATCCCCTTATCTATTTATCCTATGCACTCAACTACTTTCTACTCATATTAAAAATAGCTCGTTAAAAGGTATCTTTATTGCAGATAGAGAAATTATAATCAGTCAACTGGCAGACGATACCACATTATTCTTAAAAAATGCTTCACAAGTTCTCATTGTTATCCATACAATAGATTTATTCTCTGCAGCTTCTGGACTTAAATCTGAAGAAATGTGAGCTATTTCCTCTTAAAAACTGCGATGATTCAATGATTTACAATATACCTGTTAAAAATAAAATCACCTACCTTGGGATTACCATTGTAAAAAATCAGACAGATAGATGCTCTGAAAATTTCAATATGATTATTGATAAGACAAGGAAAAAGCTAAACCAATGGCTTCAAAGGGATTTATCTCTAAAAGGTTGAATACTGCTAACAAAGGCAGAAGGATTGTGTCGTCTTACTTATGTAGCTATTCCCTTGTCTGTTGAAAAACAAATCTGTAGTGCCATTGATAAGTTATTATTTAATTTTATTTGGAAAAACAAGACGCATTATTTGAAAAAATCTGTTATTATGAACACTTATGAGTCTGGTGGTCTAAATTTTCTTGACTTTACTACCCTCAACAATACCTTTAAAATTAACTGGATAAAGCAGTTCTTACATAATCCTACATCCACTTGGAATTTTATACCCAAATTTATTTTTTCTACCATTGGAGGCCTTGAATATGTGCTATTATGTGATTATAAAATAGAAAAAATTCTATCCAACTTTCATAAACAAATGCTGTTGGCATGGTCTTTAATCTATAAGAACAACTTCTCTCCACATATATGCTTTATTTGGAACAATCAACACATCAAATATAAAAATAAATATCTATTTCTTAATTCATGGTTTGATAATAACATTATTTTAGTTACCCAACTACTCAATGATAATGGAAATTCCTTTCAACATATGGTATTCCTGTGACCCCAAGGGACTTTGCAATTGTAATGGATGCTGTTCCTTCTGGTATCCTAACTCTATTAAGAGGTGCTGGTAAACCAGTTTGTCTGGTTATGTGTTTTTCTGTTAAAACTAAAAAAAGGAATTATCTAATAAGATCACTATTTCAAACTGATATTACCACGACTCCATCTGTTGTTCAGTACTGGTCTAATATTGTTCATGGACTGAACTGGATCCAAATATGGAACCTTCCATACAAATACCTAATTACAAATAAAGTGACAGAAGTGTCTTACAAACTAATTCATAGCTATTACCCTGCCAAACATTATTTGTTAAAATTTAAGAAAGATTTATGTGTGAATTGTTCTCTGTGTGAGTCTGAGCCTGAAACTGTGATGCGCCTGTTTTGGAACTGTAACTCTACTGCCACCTACTGGAAGAAGTAATGCGTTACATCACATTGAAGATTGACTCAGATTTTTCTTTAGATTGGAACAGTGTACTTTTTGGAGTCCACGATGTCAAAAGTAAGAAACAGAAAGAACTGTATGTCATAAACTTGATAATAATATTAGGGAAATATCACATACACAAAGCTAAATTTAGTCACTCTAAACCCTGTTTTGTGGCATTCCAAAGGGAAACGGAACAGTACATGCAAAGTATCTGTGACTCGAATAATAAGAAAGCTATGAAAACATATGATTTGTGCTCTTTATTCTCTGTATTTATTTAATATAATACCTCCTGGATGATGTTCAATTGTTTGTTTGAAGGTACATTAATATTAACTGTCTTTGTATTGACTATATTTCTGTCAATAAAGATTTATTGAAAAAAAACACACAAAGGGTGCAGTCGAATAGTCTATTTTGTACGAAGGAGGGGAGGATTCAAGATGGCGGAGTGAGAAGCAGCTTTTTTGCGGGCTCAGCAACAATATATAGTTTTAGTCCTTGAATTACGATTGTTTTAGTGTAACAACATTTTTTCTGTTTAATTAACTTAATAGTGACATTGTTGTTTACGGTTTTTGCGTACTGCTCTTAATTTTGAAGGAGAACATTTGGAAAAGAAAAAAGGGGGTGGGAAAAAAAGGGATCCTGCTAGCATGATGGACCACGATTATGACTCGGCCCTCCATGAGGCATGCGCCAACAGCGACATCGAAGACATGGTTTTGGAAAAGAATCCAAAGGAAGATAAAGGAAACCAGAGCCACACGCCTATAAAGAGCCCAAATCCCAAAAAGTTGAGACGGGTGTGTGACAATGCAGATGAGAAAAGTGCCAGTGCCGCCATTCTCCACGCCATTCAAGTCTTAACCAATAAGATGGACGAGCAGACTGAGCTGTTAAAAAACTTTGAAAAACGCATCGAAATTAATGCAACAGCTATAAAAGAGAACAAGGAAGAAATTGCTGTGCTTCGTAATGAAGTCAATAATCTCAAAAAAGAAAACGGCTCCATGAAAATGGCTTGTGAAGAGCATGCCCGTTACAAACGGAGATGGAACTTGAGGCTGACTGGGTTACCTGAAAAAGATGACGAAAACACAAGAGAAACTGTCATTGGGATTCTCACAAGAGTGGTGCCTCTCTCTGTGGAGCAACTGCAAGAGACAGTGGATACTGTCCACTGGCTGGGTAAGAAGAACGAAGCTGCTACTTCAAACAACGCGCCAAGGGGGATTATCATCCAATTTGGATTGAGAACTGTACGAGATGATGTCTGGAAAAGATCGAGAGAGGCGAGAGTCTGCAGCGAGAAGCACATCCGATTCAGAGAGGATTTCTCCAAGGAAGACCGGGAGGCACGCACCAAGCTGTGGCCGCTGGTGCAGGAAGCCAGGAGGAGGGGAGAGCGAGCGTTTCTGAAGGAGGGTTATGCACTGATTAACAACCGTCGGGTGGACACCTCTTAAACATCGTACACCCATTGTTTGATTCAGGTACACTAGTTTAATCGGATGTTCATATCACACTTCAGGTATGTTGTAAGTTGTTGCACAAAACATTTTTGAAACTGTAGGACAGGTTTTTTCTCATTCCTGCGCATCACGTTCCTTGCGCATTTTTATAAGAAGTTCGACTTGGTGAATGTTATCTTTTGTTTCTTTGAATACTAGGGGGTTGGAAAATAATGTGAAACGTAAGGCGACTTTTCTTTTTTGTAAGGAGCAAAAGGTTAATTTTATTTTCTTGCAAGAGACTCATTCTGTGGAGTCTGACGTTAAATTCTGGAAACAACAATGGGGTGAACTCTGTTTACTTTAGTCACAGAACACCACACTCAGTGGGTGTGATGATCTTGCTTAATACATTTTCTGGGAATGTAATTAACCACATTAATGATACTAACGGACATTGGCTGCTGATGGTAATAGAGTTTAATGGTGTCAATTATATCCTGTTATGTGTTTATGGCTATAACCAAAAAACGCAGAACAAAAAAATGTTTTCATCTTTAATTAAATTGCTAGAGGAATGGAAAGTGAGCTATAAAACTGATCATTCATATGGAGGAACAAAACACATTACATTAAAAAGTCGCAGCTGTGGGGCGCCGTTTAGCTCAGTCGGTAGAGCGGGCGTCCCATGTGCAGAGGCTTTGTCCTCGCTGCGGCGGCCCCAGGTTCGATTCCCGGCCTGGGCGCCCTTTGCCGCGTGCCACTCCCCCTCTCTCTCAACCTGTTTCCTATCATATCTTCAGCTGTTCTATGAATAAAGTCAATAAAAGGCCAAAAAAAAAGTCGCAGCTGGTTAAAGAATATGACAAAGGTGGTGTTAAAGCTCTTGATTTTGAGTCGATGGTCGGTACTTTTAGGATAAATTGGATAAAAGCTTTTTTACTTCAGCAGAATTCAATATGGTTTCACATTCCAAGGTCGTTGTTTCATAAATTAGGTGGGCTACAATTTCTTTTAAAATGTGATTTTGAGGTGAGTAAAATTCCCATTAAACTGTCTAACTTTCATAGACAGATTCTCCAATTTTGGAAAATGATATTCACCCATAATTTTACCCCTCACGCTTCAACCCTGTGGAACAATAGAGTCATCTTAACAAATAGAAAATCTCTATTTATAAATGATTGGGTTGAGAAAGGTATTATTTTTGTAATTGATTTGTTGGATTGTAATGGTAAATTTTTGGATTATGAAGCTTTTCTAGTCAAGTATAACCTCAATTGTTATCAAAAATTCAAAAAGGTTTGCAAAGCAGTCCCATTACCTTTGATTTTACTAATTAGAAATGTATTTATGTACGCTAATGTTAAGGCAGTATTACCAAATTTAGTTATTGAAGAGTGTAATATATATGATAAGAAATTTAATAATAAATTCATTAGTATTGTTCTGAAATCTAGGGTGTTTTATGACTACTCGAGAAGGGTACAATTACAGGCCCCAGAGCCAATAACCTTGTCTGTTGTAGATAACGCTCTTTCCAAATATATCAAGTGGCCCATTTCTCCAAAAGTTAAGGAAACCCATTTTAAGATAATTAATCAAATTTATCCAACGGCTGCATTTCTTAATAAAAGATTTAGATTTGAAGTGGACTGTGAGGGACCGAGTCGGTTGCAATGAGGACAACAGATAGTAACTTCAAAAAAAGGGGGTTTTATTTACCCAAAATATACAGAAACAAAATTACTCAAATGAACATAAGGTCTGGGCCCATAAAAGAGGTCAAATTAACAGAACTGTACAAAAGTCAACTGAATAAACTAACAGAAGACAAAACCGAACAGAATTAAACAGACCTAACTAATGAACACAAGGGCGAACTTATATACTGGGTGGTCAGCCCATACTACCAAAAGAGGGGTTAACTTAACCCTAAACACAAAAGACCACAGCTAATTCCCAAACAAAACAACTTAGGAAAGGTAACTTATAGAATAAACACAGTCTATACATAACCAAACAAAACTGAAATTACTAATGATCTAAGGAAAATAATAAACATAACTAAACCACTAAACTTCCCCCCACGGTGCACCGGTCCTTGGGTTGGCCCAATTAGTGCTGCCTGTTATAAAAGGGTCGAGCTTGTGGGGGCAGATCCTTTTATCTGGAGGATCCCAGCAGCCGCACCAACAGCACCAGCAGCACCGGTAACTCAAAAGAACAAAAGAGAAATTAGAAACAATACTGAACAAAAGCTAACTAAACATGTGTGCTCAAATAGAAACTAATGTACTGTCAAATAATAAAGTATATTGTATACAACCAAAACCTGTGTGAGTTATTTCAATATTTAAATGTTAACATATTGAATGTATAATGCCCATAACAAAATAGTGTGAGTGTAGGTGCAAAGGGCTACTACCCTTGTATCATGGCTGTGTGGCCACGACTGTGGCCATCACATGGACCCATGTGCCTTCTGTGGTGAAAATGAAGAAACTTTAGAACACATATTTTTTCTTCCTTTCCTTGTCCTTTGTCCCAAAGATTCTGGTCAAACATAAGACATTGGTTATTATTGAAGATTACTGACATCCCAATTTTTGATATTTCTCACGTTTTATTTTACATGGATAATCTGAATGCTTCTGTTTCTGACTTGGTTAATATTGTTTTGCTTTTGGGCAAATATCATATACACTGTTGTAAATGGCGTACTACTGAACCCTCCTTTGATTGGTTTCTAAATGATTTTAAGTTTTTTAAATCACTCAAGAAAATGCGTTGCAGCAAAATTGCAAATAAGATAAGTGCAGAATTTTCTAGGTTGTTGTTATTTTGAGTGATGGCCTTGGATTTGTACCTTAATGTCTACGCTCCAGCCTGTAAATTTAAGATGCTTGGTGTTTTTATTTAAAAGTTTGTTTAGAATACTTAATACCCCCGAGTCTTACTGTGTGTTATTTGTATGGTTTGCCTGTCTTCGTGTTATGTTTTTTTTTTGTCATTATGATTGTACATCCGGGGATAGGTTAATTGGTGACTCTAAATTGCCCGTAGGTGTGAATGTGAGTGTGAATGGTTGTCTGTCTCTCCATGTCGGCCCTGTGATAGACTGGCGTCCTGTCCAGGGTGTACCCTGCCTTCGCCCAATGATAGCTGGGATCGGCTCCAGCCCCCCCGTGACCCTAAATACAGGATAAGCGGTAGAAAATGGATGGATGGATGGATTGTACATCCTCTGCGAGACACTGTATGATCTTATGTTTAAAAATAAATAAATAAAAATGTGTACGAAGGAGTATTAGGGCGAGCCCCCCCCCCCAAAAAAAACAGCAAAAAAAAAAAAAAAAGCCGGCACAAGGGGAAAAGAAAAAAGCGGGCAAAAAATAAAAATGTAAAAAAAGCCAGGCAAAAAAATAAAAATCCGGCACAAGAAGAAAAAAAGAAAAGTCAGGCAAAAAAAATTATTTAGAAAATATCAAAGTACTGTAGTCGATGGCCATGGCTGCCTACAGACTCGTTGATTAAGCGGTACTTCAGAATCGGCTATAATAAGGAAATTCTCTCTCTTTTGGCTCATAAACAGTGTGGTGATAAGTTAGTCTGGTTTTCACCATACTAAGGTCAATCTTTTAAGATTGAACATTAGTCTGGGGAAGCTGCGCTTTGTTTCTACTGCTCAAGAGGCGGGATCAATGGGCATCGTTCAAATGACTCCGTACGCAATTGGATAGTCCTACAACCAATCAGAGCAACTTTCCGGACAACAACTGCTGCTTCGCGTCGCTTATGTTTCGTCATCGTCACGTCACCGGCCAATAGCGTGCCAGGAGAGAATGGCCGTTTCTGATTGGAGCCAAAGATTCTGGCAATGTAACAGCGAAAGTAAGCCTGAGGGTGTCCAGCCTGAACTGCCGAGCGAAATCCAAATTTCCCGAAAGTTTCAGGCAGGGTTCACCCAGCCTAGTGATAAGTATTAGGACGCCAAAGAGACTGTGTCGGAAACTTGGTTTGTTCAGGAGGATAAACCATACAAACTTGGAGGAGGTGGCCGCATTCATACAAAATGAAATAGCTGGAACGGGGCAGATGCAGGGGTACCGATGGTTGCACCTGCGTGCGATCCAGAGAGGGTATGTTGTATCACAAGATACAATAATGTAGCCGCCAGGGGAAGGCAGGGTTATAAATTAGGACAGACAGATTTAAGGAGGCCCTAATCAGGCAGATAGGCAGCTGTGTGTTTGGAGTCCTCACCAGCTAATTTGCTGCAGGCTGGTGAGGAGGGTTGGGAGGGCACTGCCGAATGTGTTGGGAGCTGTTCCAGGAGGGAACATGGACGTTTCAGAACCGCTTTGCGGCACAACGTTTCGAAACGTTTCGATCCGGGACTTCAGAGAAGCGCCGACACGCCCGTTTCGGAAGTCACATCACTATTACAGTTTTTCTCGATCGTTTACACACATTTTCTGAAAGCATGCCTCATACTCTCAGAACTCTACACACAAATCTAAAAAACACACACACAATGGGCAAAACCCCTCAATTCTCCTGCAAAATGAAACTTTACATTCAAAACAATGTTATTTCTTCTCAAAATGGTATTTTGTTGTGAAATGACACACACAAACCATCATATGAATAGACATTTATAAGAACCAGTTGAACACTGATGTGCTCAATGTAAAACACGATGAACATTTCTTCTCCATTTGCCATAATGACTTAGGCCTTTTTTTATTCAGTGTTACACTCACTACAGACAGTACATACATAAATGTGTTGTAAAATATTTTAGAATATTGTTTTTATATATTGTATTTTTCCCACAAGAATACTGTAATGTACACAGTGTTCATCCAAACCAACACAAAGTTGCATATACAGTGGTCTACATACAAAACCAGAAGAAATGACTGTATACAGTTACAAAAAAAACAAAAAAACAACAACTATCCCGCATCCTCTCTTCTGTTTCGGTCTGGCCACAGCACCTCATCCACATTACAGGCAATGCAAGCGATGGCGAAGCAGCGGGGGAAATATCTCCTAGCATGGCAAATCCATGCTAGGCTCCTCCTCGTACTCTCACTCCTCTAGCTCTGCCTCTGTTGCCAATGTTGGCATCCATTGCTCCAAAACAGAAGAGCTCACCTGTTGCACTTTTATGCTAATGCTCTGATTGCAAATTGTAAAACTGTGTTGCAGGTGTTTTCCCATGTGATGAGTCAGTGTGCATAGTAGGGAAATTAACTTTAGAATTTTGAATGGCAGTGTGTTCCTTGTGAAAACAAGAGATTTTCTTCATGAAAATTGTGCCAAATGCAGAGAATTGTGTGTAGTTTTTTTTGAAAAAAGTGTGTTTTAAAACTGCAATTTGAGTGTAAAGCAGGAATTGTGCTTGAGTTAGTTCAGGGTGTTGGTGCATGAGTTACATGTTGTGGTCATTGTGTCTCAAGTACCAGTATTTGTGTGTAAACAATTGAGAAAAACTGTAAAGAGTGTCCACTGTTCACTTGGCATGTTGTGTGTGTGTGTGTGTGTGTGTGTGTGTGTGTGTGTGTGTGTGTGTGTGTGTGTGTGTGTGTGTGTGTGTGTGTGTGTGTGTGTGTGTGTGTGAGAGTGTGTGCATATGTTAATGCTGACCATATTGTATGTTTGTTGTCACTGAAACAGTTTCAGGGGGGAAACGAGCCGACAAGTGTTGGGCAGATCAGTGTGGGCACCCTTTGACAGCCCTATGGTGCATGAGGGACGGCGGTGCATGGCCTGACTGCTGTTCCTTTTCCTCTTCCTAGTTTGTGTTTGGTTGATGTATTCAGCTGAGCAGCTATCGCTGAGCGGGGTTGCGCTCCTTTGTATGGCTTGGTGTTGAT
Source organism: Eutrigla gurnardus (assembly GCF_963514095.1). NCBI lineage: Eukaryota > Metazoa > Chordata > Actinopteri > Perciformes > Triglidae > Eutrigla > Eutrigla gurnardus. Next base: position 209,346 of record NC_139917.1, on the reverse strand, counting down.
ATACACGGAGCGAAGCTGTTCAGCTGAGCTGTCATTTATTTTTTGTTGTTTGTTTTGTTTGTTTCAACCACTCTCCCAACCATTGATCAGGTTAAGCAGTCGGCTTTAAATCCCCAAGTGTGCTCAGCCTGCCTTAAACCGAGGGGCCTGGGGGGGTTTGCTGTGTATACCGGCAGGAGTTGCTTTTGAGTGTTTGCAGTAGTTATGGTTGCTCTATAGAGGTGCTGTGTAGTTACTGCCAGGTGCGTGTGTATCGTTATAAACCACTGTTTTGTTTATCCACTCTTATACCTGCAGTAAGCCCGAGGGAGCCAAGCCGGCTGTGAACCTGATCGTTAGGGGAGGTGTTTTTAGTCATTGTTGCTTGCAACATTCATTTTTTATGTGCCAATAAATAAATATATTTTAGCCTAATTTGTGTATAAATAAAGAACAAGCGTTTTAAAACTTTATACTGGAGTCCTGGGGCCTGTACTACGAAGCAAGTTCAACATACCCAGGGTATCTTTCAGAGATCCAGCTTAAGTAACCCTAACAAACGCAATCGGAGATAAGCGGTCACACGAAGCTGGTTATCAACTCGTTAACTCAACCCAGGGTTTACTTGTCCAGCTATGAGCGCGTGCAAGAGGCGGCATTTGCAGCATTTGACCAATCACATACATGGATCAGTCTACGGCAGCAGAGCGGCGTATTTCACGTACGAGGAGCAAACCATAATCTTACAGAAATACGAAGAAGTTAAACATATAATGCAGGCAAAAGGCAACCGTTTCATCTGCCAAATGCAGAAAGGACAGCTGGCAAAAACTCGCCGACTATGTGAATGCGGAAGTCATATTAATAGTATTACTATGACTGCCCCATCATAAGGACAGAAGTAGATCTGACTGATTGAATGACAGCAGTAAGTTCGATGATAGCTTAGTGGTAGAGTTACCGCCCCATGTTATGAAGCTCCTTGCAGCGGCCTCGGTTCGAATCCGCCCTATGGCCGTCTTTTAAATCATGTCGTCACTCTCTCTCGTCCCTTTAACTCTTATGATGTCCTTCCGCAATAAAAGGCCAAACATATAACTTTAAAATGATGAATGTGTTGCTTGGATGTATTCTTATAACGTGGTTTATGACAATATCAGCCTCATTCTTTCAGCTGCAATCCCGGCGGTGTAAAACGGACTTGGGAGCAAATCAAATAAATATAAAAACATAATTCAAAGTGGTAAGTAGGCTGTACGCTGACAAAGAAAAGTTTTTTCTCCGATGAGAATCTGTATCTCTCATAAAAAACATCGTCAGGGACAGTAAAAGGGTTTTGCCGGTCTCTGAACACTCTAGTTCTCCTACGAGACCCTCTCACGATCCACGAGCTTCTTCTTTTTTTTTATATACGCGCACCAAGAGAGCTGATTAGACAATAGGCGGTGTGTTTCTCCACGTTGATCTCTTATCATGAACATAACCTGCTCCGGAGCAGGTTAGCTCCACAGCGTAAGTTACCATGGCGATCTACCCCGGTAAGAAGTGAACCAGCGTCCTAGGACGGAAAACCCAGAGTTAACGCTTAAGTTACCTCGCTAAGCACAAATCCTGCTTCGTAGTACAGGCCCCTGGCTCATTCGAACGAGGGTAACATTTTGGCGTTGTTGACAGGATGGGCATAGGGTGTTCTTGTGAGCAATAATTGACAGGTTTGGGAGGTGGTTTTGTGTTTTGTTAGATATTTCTTTTGGAGGAGGAAAGGAACAGCAGTTGAAGAGGACAACGCTTCACATCTGAGAGCCACCACCTGCAACAGCCATGTCTCAAGATGAGGAACTGGCGAGGCTTAGGGAGGAGCTACAAAACTTGAAACTGGAAAATCAGAGACTCAGAGGACGAGTGGATCAAGGTAGTGGGGCTCGTAGCGAGGGTAGCCAGCGGAGGGAAGTTGTGTACATCCCCCGCAAGCGAAAATGCCCCAATTTCTCTGGAAAGACTGGACCCGGGTCCTTGTCTATTGAAGACTGGCTGGAGGAAGTGGAGTGCTGCACTAGAGGCCGTCAGATGTCTGAAGTAGAAAAGGCACTTTTGGAGGGGGAGGCTCGGTCTGAAATCAAATTTAGGCCACGGACAGATCGAGAAAATGCAATTGTATTGATTAATGTTCTCACAGAATTTTATTTGTGTTCCAATTCTTATGTTTCATTACAATACCAGTTCTTTGACCGTAGACAAAAAGAGAGTGAATCTCTGCAAGAATACTCATTAGGATTGTTGTCTATTATGAACAGAATACTGAAAACTCTCTGCTGCTATGCCTAATTCTGACCAGGTGCTACGAGACCAGTTTTGTGAGGGAGTACGTGACCACATGCTGCGTAGGGAGCTGAAAAAGCTTGTGCGCCAGACCCCCACATTGTCACTCCTTGACCTGCGGAAGGAGGCCATTCGCTGGGTTGAGGAGGGGCAGCCACAAAGGGAGAGGTACACTCGACAAACATCTCATTCTCATGAAACAAAAGTCGTTGTAACAAGTGAAGGTGTTAGTGCTCGACAATCTGAGCTTACAGAACTTAAAGATATTGTTATGAAACAGCAGGATATTGTGATGAAACAGCAGGAACAATTGGATATGTTGGTTGAAGCTCTAGGGCCACAGAGTGATTACAACAGGGGGGTGCAGAGGCCTAGACAGAGCCTTCTGTTTAAGCGTTCTGCAGATGGGCAGCCCATCTGTATTCGTTGTAACCAGGTAGGACATACAGCTCATTACTGTAAACAGTCTGTCCTGTTGTATTTAGATGATGTCATCGTGTTTTCTTCCACCCTCAAGCAGCACTTGGAGAGACTCGAGTTGGTTTTCAAACGCCTACAGGAGCAGAATTAAACCTGCCTAAATGTAATTTCTTCCAGGAACAGGTGCAATACCCAGGGCATGTGGTGTCACAGGAGGGGGTTGCCACAGACCCCGAGAAAATTGCAGCTGTACGAGATTGGAGGAGGCCCATCTACCTGAGCGAGCTAAGATCATTTCTTGGCTTCACGGGCTACTACCGGAGATACGTGGAGGGCTATTCCAAGCTGGTAGCGCCACTTAACCATCTAGTCAGCCTATTGAGTCCCCGGAAGGGTAAGACCCCAAAAATCCCACTGTTGTCACGATGGGATGTGAAGTGTGAGAAAGCATTTCAGGCCCTATGGGAGAGGCTCTGTACAGCCCCAGTATTGGCTTTTGCAGACTTTGCCAAACCTTTCATCCTTGAGGTAGACGCCAGCCACCAAGGATTGGGGGCGGTCCTATCACAGGAGCATAATGGTAAGATCAGACCTGTTGCCTATGCGAGTCACAGCTTGAAGAAAACTGAACGGAATATGGAAAATTATAGTTCAATGAAGTTAGAGTTTTTAACCCTTAAGTGGGCAGTCTGCGAAAAGTTCAGGGAGTACCTCCTGGGAAATTCCTTCATTGTGTACACCGATAATAATCCCCTTTGTCATCTGCAGACTGCAAAGCTGGGTGCCATGGAGCAGCGTTGGGCATCGGAGCTGGCATCCTTTAACTTTATACTCAAATACCGGCCTGGGCGTTCAAACTCCAATGCTGATGCCCTGTCCCGGTTGTCATTGGAGAAAGCCTCACCTGGCACAGCGATTCCCAGGCAGTTGGTGACAGGTATTGGGACATCGCAAGCACAAGTGCAGGCCATGTGCAGTGAGGTGACAACCCTCCCTGGTTGCACTCGTTCTGGCCTCTCCTCATTACAAGCCATAGATCCAGTTATTGGACCGGTCTTGAAGCTCTGGCAGAAGGGCCGCCCTCCTGAGGCTGGAGAGAAGGAAAGACTTGGTAAAGGGAGCAGGGAGCTGGCCCAGAAGTGGCATTGTCTGTTGGAGAAGGAGGGATGTCTGTACCACCTTACCTATTCCTCGGATGGAAATAAGGAAGTCCACCAGCTGCTGCTGCAGCAGAGCCTGCAGAAAGAAGTTTTTACCCAACTGCATGATGCCCATGGTCACCAGGGGGTTGATCGTACTACTGACCTAGTGCGGAGCCGTTGTTTCTGGCCAGGGATGCTGAAGGACGTGGAGCAATGGTGCAAGGAATGCCAGCGTTGTATTGTGGGTGTGAGACCAAAAGTGAGAGCTTACATGGGCACGCTCCAGGCCTCCAGCCCCAACGAGATACTGGCCATGGACTTTACCTTGTTGGAGCTGTCGAGTGATGGGAGAGAGAATGTCCTGGTTTCAACTGATGTCTTCACAAAGTACACCTTGGCCATCCCGACGAGGGACCAGCGTGCTAGCACTGTGGCTGACGTGTTGGTGCGAAATTGGTTCCATCTGTTGGGCGTGCCAGCTCGCCTTCACTCTGATCAAGGGAGGAACTTCGAAAGTCACATCATCCAGCAGTTATGTAAGTTATACAGCATTAAGAAGAGTCATACCACTGCATACCATCCTGAGGGCAATGGTCAATGTGAAAGGTTCAATAGGACATGATCTGCTGCGCACGCTGTCCCCAGACCAGAAGAGGCGTTGGCCCCAGTACCTTTCCAAGTTGGCATATGTCTATAACACCACTGTCCATCAGTCTACAGGGATGAGTCCTTATTTTCTTATGTTTGGTCGTCAGCCACAGTTACCTGTCGATCTTCTACTAGGCAACAGCAGTGAAGAACTGAGTGGAGGTTCTGTGGAGGAGTGGATCCAAGAACATCAGGATAACCTGCACAATGCATACGGCCGAGTGACAGAACGCCTACAGGAACGACTTGAGCGTAGAAATCTCAAGCACCATGCAGGTATCCGGGATGCGGGGTTCCAGGAGGGTGAGCTAGTATACCTGAAAAACCATCAAGTGAGAGGGCGAAATAAGATTCAGGATACTTGGGGCTCAGGCCTTTATCGGGTGGTCATGTGTCCAGGGGGCTTGGGGAATGTTTATTCTGTTCAATTCAATTCAATTCAATTTTATTTATAGTGTCAAATCACAACAGAAGTCATCTCAGGACACTTAACACATTGAGCAGACTAGAATACGCTCAAAATTTCAAGAGTCAACACAATTTCAAAGTCCCAACAACACCCAGGGGCAAGCGAAAAAACTGTCTTAATAGGCTTTTAGGCAGAAATCTCATGCAGCCCAGGCCCTTGGGTTTCTAACTGCATTTGGTGTTGGTAGTATGGTAGTAGTAGCATTAACAGTAGTGGTGGTATTAACAGAAGCAATAGTATCAACAGTAGTAGTCCATGGCAGCAGGCACAGCCACGCAGAGATGAATCCATCCCAAGCACGTCGCCATAGACCAAAAAGCAGGAGTAGTTAAGCAGTCACACAGCGGGCAGGTGCTACAATGTGGTGTTTCCAGCGTCAGGCCAGTAAGCAGTCTGCATCAGTCAGGACCTCAGTGGACTCTGCTGGACCAGAAAGCATAGCCAGACTCCCGGGAGTAGTCAAGTTAGTGACAGTATAGATGCCGATTTTAGTCAATTACTTTAATTAAAAATACTGGCGGTAAGAGGCAAACAAGACCACATACACAGAGAGAGCGCGCGCGAGAGAGCGAGAGAGCGAGAGAGAGAGAGAGAGAGAGAGAGAGAGAGAGAGAGAGGCTCAGTGTGTCACTATAATCCCCCAGCAGTCTAGGCCTATAGCAGGCAAACCTGAGCCAGCCCTAGCTATAAGCGGTGTCAAAGAGAAAGGTTTTAAGCCTACTCTTAAATGTGGGAACAGTGTCTGCCTCACAAACCAGAACCGGAAGACGGTTCCACAGAAGAGGAGCTTGATGGCTGAAAGCTCTGGCCCCTGTTCTAATTTTGGAGACTTTAGGAACTACAAGTAACCCTTTATTCTGAGAGCGTAGTGCTCTGGGAGGACTGTAGGGTTTAATGAGCTCTTTAAGATATGATGGTGCCTGTCCATTAAGAGCCTTGTAAGTGAGGAGAAGGATTTTAAATTCTATTCTGGATTTTACTGGGAGCCAGTGCAGAGAAGCTAATACAGGAGAAATGTGATCCCTTCTTCTGGTTTTAGTCAGAACACGCGCTGCAGCATTCTGGACCAGCTGGAGAGATTTAAGAGATTTATTAGAGCAGCCTGATAATAAAGAATTACAATAGTCCAGCCTTGAGGTAACAAATGCATGGACGAGTTTTCCTGCATCTTTTTGAGACAGCATTGGCCTAATTTTAGTAATGTTACACAGATGAAAGTAGGCTGTCCTTGTAGTTTGTTTAATATGCGAGTCAAAGGACAGGTCCTGATCAAAGATAACTCCAAGGTTTCTTACAGTAGCATTTGAGGCGATAGCAATCCCATCAATAGTCGCTATATCTTTAACAGCGAGCTTCGGAGGAGTTTAGGCCCAAGTACAATAACTCTTTTAACATCAGGAAATTGCAGGTCATCCAGGATTTTATGTCATCAACACATGCCTGGAGTTTAACTAGCTGATTGGTTTCTTCAGGCTTGATCGATAGATATAACTGAGTATCATCAGCATAACAATGGAAGTTTATAGAGTGTCCTCTAATAATGTTGCCTAAAGGAAGCATATATACAGTAAGTTGAAAAGAATTGGTCCGAGCACAGAACCTTGAGGAACACCGTATTTAACTTCAGTGTGCCTAGAGGATTTTTCATTGACATGCACAAACTGAGATCGATTGGATTAATAGGACTTAAACCAGCTTAATGCGGTTCCTTTGATGCCAATACATTTTTCCAGTCTACATATTAGAATCTCATGGTTAATGGTGTCAAATGCAGCACTAAGATCTAGCAGAACAAGTACAGAAACCAGTCCTTTGTTAGAAGCAATAAGAAGTCATTTGTAATTTTCACCAGAGCTGTCTCTGTACTTCGATGTACTCTAAATCCTGACTGGAAGTCCTCAAGTAGACTGTTATTGTTGAGAAAGTCACACAGCTGATTGGCGACTACTTTCTCAAGGATCTTAGAGAGAAAAGGAAGATTTGATATTGGTCTGTAGTTTGATAAAACCCCTGGATCTAGAGTAGGCTTCTTAAGAAGAGGTTTAATTACAGCTACTTTAAATGACTGTGGCACATAGCCTGTTAATAAAGACACATTGATCATATCTAATAGTGACGCGCTAACTAAGGGTAAGACTTCTTTCAGTAGCCTGGTTGGTATCGGGTCTAGGAGACAGGTTGAAGGTTTAGAAGAAGAGAACATTGACGTAAGTTGGTTTAGGTTGATTGGAGAAAAGCAGTCTAAATATATATCAGGTCTTAATGCTAGTTCTAAAACTCCTGAGTTTGAGGGTAACGCGGTTCCAATTGAAGGCAAGATGCAAGTAATTTTGTCACGGATTGCTAGAATTTTATCATTAAAAAAGTTCATAAAGTCGTTACTACTAAGATCTCTAGGAATGCATGGCTCAGTAGAGCTGTGACTCTTTGTCAGCCTCGCTACAGTTTTTATTCCTCTATTAAAGATGAGTAGTAGGCTGGCATTACGGAGAGCCTTATACGTTTTAAGACAGTCCTGCCAAACTAGGCGAGATTCTTCCAGTTTGGTGGAGCGCCAGATGGTTTCAAGTTTACGCAATTTTTGTTTTAATTTACGAGTTTGGGAGTTATACCAGGGAGCTAACTTCCTATGCTTTATAGTTTTCTGTTTTAGCGGAGCAACAGAGTCGAGAGTCGTTCGCAGTAGGCTTCCAGATTCATCTATAAGAGAATCGATCTGGGAGGGTCTAAGATTAACATAGAAGTCCTCCGTTTCATTAAGACATGGAAGTGAACTAAAGACTGGCGGAATTACTTCCTTAAACTTAGCTACTGCTCTATCCGATAGACACCGAGAGTAGTAGCTTTTTCCTAGAGGAGCGAAGTCCAGCAGCAATAAGTCAAAGGTTATCAAGTAATGGTCAGATAAAGAAGAATTTTGAGGAAAGATTATTAAGTTTTCGATTTCAACGCCATAAGATAAGACGAGGTCGAGAGTGTGGCTATGACAGTGAGTTGGTTTCTGTACACTCTGACTGAAGCCAATATAATCTATTAAGGAAGTAAATGCTACACTAAGGCTGTCATTTACAACGTCCACATGGACATTAAAATCCCCCACAATAATTACTTTATCTGATTTAAGGACTAAACTTGATAGCAACTCAGAGAATTCAGATAGGAATTCAGAGTATGGACCAGGAGCACGATACACAATAACAAACAGAATTGGCTGCATTGTTTTCCAGTTTGGGTGCGAAAGGCTGAGAATCAGACTCTCAAATGAGTTATAATTTAGTTTTGGTTTCGGATTGATTGACAGGCTTGAATCAAAAATGGCTGCAACTCCTCCTCCACGTCTGCCGCCTCGAGATATATGAGTATTAATATGGCCGGGAGGACTAGCTTTGTTTAAGCAAACATAGTCTTCATCACGCAGCCAGGTTTCAGTCAGGCCGAATAAATCAATATGATTATCTGATATTAAGTCATTGACTAATACTGCTTTAGATGAGAGAGATCTAATGTTTAAGAGTCCACGTTTAATTCTCTTATTTTGTTTTACTACATCGGAAGTGCTCATTTTTATTAGGTTTTCATGTGAAATCTCTCTTCTGTTGGACCAAATTAATTTGGTTGGTCGGGGGACAGACACCGTTCTTATGTGGTTTTGGTTTTGGGTGGGTGACTGCTCTGAAGGAGGCGCAGAGAAGTGTGTAAGACTGCAACTCTGCTTCATGGTCTCAACACTGGTTTGTCATGTTTTAGGACTACCAATGAGATCAGCAAGGTTTCTAGATAGGAGAGCAGCTCCATCCAAAGTGGGGTGGATGCCATCTCTCCTGATCAGACCAGGTTTTCCCCAGAAAGGCTGCCAATTATTAACGAAGCCCACATCGTTATCTGGACACCACCTCGACAGCCAGCGGTGGAAAGATGACATGCGGCTATACATGTCATCACTAGTAAAGTTTGGCAGGGGACCAGAGAAAACTACGGAGTCCGACATCGTTTTTGCATATTCGCACACTGAGCCAACATTAATTTTAGTGACCTCCGATTGGTGTAATCGGGTGTCATTAACGCCGACGTGAATAACAATCTTAGGCCCCGTCCAGACGAAGCAAAACAAACTTTTTTTCTCCGTTTTGCCTTGGCGTTGTTTCAAGAAAATCTGCGTCCAGACAAATCCACTGAAAACGACTCAGCGCGCTGTAGTACATATTCCAGGCCCTTATGCGGCGCTGTTTCTGCTACAAAAATGCAGAAGAAGAGACGGAGCGTGACCGGATGTTTGCCGTTGTTGTGGCAAAACGTGAGAGCTACGGCTAAATATCCACCCAACCACCCGATCAATAAACACCCATTAGATGACAATTTGGCCCGTATAAATAAAACCAACAATAAGCACCAACAGCCGTCACCCTAAGGACCTTGACGAGGCGTTGTCACACGTTGGGATGGATTAATTAGACAAATAAATGCCTACATTCATGGGAAGTTAGCTAGCGGTTGTTTGTTAGCATCGTAATAAAGTAGCATATCTGCAACTTTTTTCCTGGAATATCGCCCCCCTCTCTCGGCTCCGGTTTTTTTTTCATACAGTGGCCCTGATACACCGACGTACAGACGAGCAGAATATCTGCTACGAGCACGTAGGCCGCCGTTATTGTTGTTGGTACGAGACGTCGCAGGGAAGAAGTCAGGCTCGAGGAGCGGGGCGATGACGTCAGCGTATTCGTTTTCGCCGTCTCCACGAAAACGATCACGAAACGGAGGGGTGCCGTTTTTTTCTTTTCCACCCTGAGAGCTGGTTTCAAAAAAGTGCGTTTTCAGGGCCGGATCTGTATGGACGGAAGGCGAAACGCACAAGACTTCTGCGTTTACGCACTGAAAACGTTTTCGTGTGGACAGGCCCTTAGGAAAACCAGCTCTCAGGATGGAAAAGAAAAAAACGGCACCCCTCTGTTTCGTGATCGTTTTCGTGTAGACGGCGAAAATGAATACGCTGACGTCATCGCCCCGCTCCTCGACCCTCGAGCCTGACTTCTTCCCCTGCGACGTCTCGTAACAACAACAATAACGGCGGCCTCCGTGCTCGTAGCAGATATACTGCTCGTCTGTACGTCGGCGCATCAGGGCCACTGTATGAAAAAAAAACGCAGCAGAGAGAGGGGGGCAATATTCCGGGAAAAAGGTCGCAGATATGCTACTTTATTATGATGCTAACAAACAACCGTTAGCTAACTTCCCATGAATGTAGGCATTTATTTGTCTAATTAATCCATCCCAACGTGTGACAACGCCTCGTCAAGGTCCTTAGGGTGACGGCTGTTGATGCTTATTGTTGGTTTTATTTATACGGGCCAAATTGTCATCTTATGGGTGTTTATTGATCGGGTGGTCGGATGGATATTTAGCTGTAGCTCTCACGTGTTGCCACAGCAACGGTAAACATCCGGTCACGCTCCGTCTCTTCTTCTGCATTTTTGTAGCAGAAACAGCGCATAAAGGCCTGGAATATGTACTACAGCGCACTGAGTCGTTTTCAGTGGATTCGTCTGGACGCGGATTTTCTTGAAACGACGCCAAGGCAAAACGGAGAAAAAAAGTTTGTTTTGCTTCGTCTGGACGGCCCCTTACTGTATTTACATTTATCCTTTGCCAGCAGTTTCAATTGAGCTTCGATGTCGCCCGCTCTGGCCCCTGGGACACATTTGACTATGGTCGCTGGTGTCGCTATTTTCACTTGTCTCACTATGGAGCTGCCAATGACCAGAGTTGGCTTCTCAGCGGGTGTGTCGCTGAGTGGGGAAAAAAACGATTAGACACGTGAACATGGTGGTTAACCGTGGGCTTCGGTTTAGAACTATGCCTCCTTCGGACATTCACCCAAGCTCGTGGCTGCTCGGGGGGTTTGCCAGGGGATGGCTAGCTGCTACGCTATGTCGGTCCGCACAGTGTAGAGCTAGCGTCAGCTGGCTGGTTACAGCGGCAGCCGATGGAGGATTGTTGGTGCGGAGCCGCGCTTCCAAATCATTTATCCTCGCCTCCAAAGCAAAAAGTGAACTACATTTATTACATGTACCGTTATCAGTAAAAGAGGCAGAGTAGTAGCTGAACATCAGACACACCGGGCAGGAGAGAAGAGAAGGAGGACAGGGAAAGAGAGAAGCCTTCGTAGCCGCTAGGCTAGCTGTTGCGCTAAAGTAGCTTGCAGCGATAGCGCGTAAACCACAGCAAATTTAGCGAGGCAACTCAGAGAGTGAGCGATGTGTCTGCTGAAGCAGGGATAGCGTGTGCTTAGTTTAAACTTGGCGGTAGTAAGCCGCTGAACAGGGAAACTACGTTAAATTAACACAGTTAGGCTAGAGAGAAAACCTGTAGTGACTATCAGGGAGAAACAGGAAATGACGCAAAGCGCTTACCGTCAGTGAAGCCTCAAGAGGATTCAGGTCGCGAGGATTCAGCAGAGATAAAAATGAAATGAAATGAAAAAATAAATGAGACAAGGACTCAACCTCCTCTTTACAGAAGGAACATACAGGGTAAACATCAGGTCTAAATTTATGAATAAAGTCATTGCATGAGTAATATCTGTGTACACTTTTAATATGATTTTCTTTAACCTTATTGGGGACAAAAAATCTATTGCATTCATTCCAAATATTCCTGCTAATGTTAGGAAACACTATTTTCCAGCGATGAAAGGAAATAGGACACTGACTTTGAGTAGAGGTCATTACACCTCTGATATGAGCATTATTATATGAACGTTCCTCGAGAACCTTTCCACCCAGCCACAATCTAGGAATGTTCCCTATGAAAGGATCATATAATAGTGACGCTTTAATGAGAGTCAGCAAATTGGTGGATATACTTTTGAGTACTCTGGAATGTTGAGTTCGAGAAATGTCTAATCCTCTCTGATGGATAATTTCTTCATAGGTAGCTAGGTCCCCCCTATCATTTAGAAGTTCAGAAATGAACACTATACCTTGGTCGTACCACTCCTTCACAAATAGGGTCTTATTTCTGTTTACAACATGTTGATTGTTCCATAAAATACATGTGTGTGGGGAGAAGTTGTGCTTGAAAGCAATCTTCCATGTCTCAAGGGCTTGTTTGTGAAAGTTAGCGAGTTTGACAGGTAGTTTACCTGGGATAAAATTACAGGAAAGCAAAAAACCTTAATCCACCACACTTGTCAAACATCATGTTGGGAATAAAAAAACATGGGGAATTATTAACTAAACAATGTTTTAGCCAATTAATCTTAAATATTCTATTAATGGTTTGAAAATCCAAAACATTAAGGCCTCCTTCTGAATATTGTCTATAATAAGTGTTTTCCTCTTTACATACTCCGTCTTATTTTTCCAAATGAATTTGAATAAGAGTGAGTCAATAGCTGCACACGTTTTCTGGTCAACATATAAAGATAAAGCTGGATATACCAATCTGGATAAACCTTCCGCCTTAACACAGCCCAAAACGGTCAGGGCCCGGTTTCCCGAAGCCTTCTTAAAGCCTTCTTAACGCTACGTCATTCGTAACCCCTACTTAGAGTTCCTACTTAACATTTCGCGGAATCTCTTTCGTACGTCATACGTTGGTAAGAGTGGTCTGGAGCACTCTTAGAGCCTTCTTAGCTCTACCGTAGTGATGTTTCAGCTCCTGACGCTAGTCGCCGCCACTGTACAGTAATCCAGAAATCCCCATTGCGCATGGAACTGCACATTGCCAGTGTTGTGTTTCACCAGTGGTTTTAAGTCATTCATGAAGAAAATAAAAATAAAATGCGCATGCATTTCATCACAAGGCTAATCTTTACCTCAACCTCAGAAGTAGCTAGGTATATTACAGTGTCATTTAATTAGCCCATTAGGCCGAGTCAATGTCAAGGCATGCACAATCCTGCAAGCAATTTGGGAAATTGTCACATCGTCAAACAATTAAAAAATGTCATAAATGGACGCCGGTGACGCTTATGACCGACGCAGCTATATTGCAAAAGTTTCGACTACAACGGCAACAAATACGCATGTAATTTAGTATGTAATTGGCTCAATCTCCTCCGCTGTTTCTATATCTATTATATCTTTTTTTAAATCAGTATAGGCTATGGTAGTATGTTCGACCATGGTTAAATAAATGTTTAGGCCTAGAAGGATTTCTAGCAATGTTTTATTCTCAAAAACTGCAATAGCCTACGTTTTATAATATAGTGCTGTCATGCACATGCGCATGAAATGGAAAATCGAACTCTGAGCAATCGATTTCAGCACTTTCTTTCTGGACAGCGCCGTGTAAGTACGACATAAGGAGTGTTTCTTAAGAAGACTCCTAAGAGACCGTTCGGGAACCACGACTATAGAGGTAAACAACTTTGGTAAGTCATAACGTAGGAGTCTTTGTAGACTAAGAGTGGACGTTATCGGGAAAACGGGCCCAGGTCTCTTTGCAACCAGCAGTTAAAGATGGTTTTGGTTTTTCCAACTTTTGGTAAAAAATTTTTTAGAGATCCTTTCATCTTTAGATTTACTTATAGTGATTCCTAAATAATTGACAACTTTTTTAACCTTTATATCATCAACAAAGAGGATATCAGAATCGTGTACAGTCATTATTTCACACTTATCTTTATTAATAGTGAGGCCTGATGCAAGAGAGAAAACTTTAACGGCGTCTATAATGATGGGTATTTGAAGCTCATTTTGAAGGAACAAACAAGTATCATCAGCCAGCTGGCTAATGGTTAGAACATTGTCACTATCTTCATACCTTCTACACCTACGCAGTTGACAATATACAAATTAAGAAGTTCTTAAAAACGAGGAGTGCTAAGGATACACAACTATTTATGTTAGTATAGAATGTACTTATGATATTCCTGAAGTTCTCTTCAAACCCAAAATATTGTAAAGCCTCCAGAATGAAAGAATGCTCAACAGTATCAAAAGCTTTGTAAAAGTCCAAAAACAGTATCAATGACTTGTCATCAAATAGTTCTGGGTATTCTAAAATGTCTAAAACCAACCGGATATTATTAGAAATGTGCCGACCTTTCATAAATCATGACTGTGTTGCAGAAATTATTTCTTCCAAACAAAATTTTAATCTTTTAGCATACAAAGCAGCAAGTAATTTGTAGTCTGAATTAAGCAAGGTAATAGGTCGCCAATTATCAAGTAATAGAAGATCTTTGTTTGGTTTTGGAAGAAGAGAAATTACTCCTTGCTTCATAGAAGCCGTCAACTCCTTATTTTTGACACAATCTACCAAGGCTTCCAAAAGCATGTGTTTTATATCTTCCCAAAAGGTTACATAAAATTCATAAGGTAATCGATCTGGGCCAGGACTTTTATTAAGTGGCATTTTTGTAACAACAGACTGTAATTCATTTAATGTTATTGGACTTTCACAAAGCTCACAATTTTCTGCAGATATTTTTGGTATAAATGGGTTTACTTTGTCAAAAAATACACAGAAAGCATAAGGGTCAAAGGAGGATGTGTATAACTTCTGATAAAAAATTGAAATAAATGAGGAAATAGCCTTCTCATTCTCAGAGAGATTGTTATCAATATATAATGCAGAAATGTTCCTTGCTTCACCACGTTTTTTCTCCAAACTAAAGAAGAAGGAAGGATTTCTTTCTCCATGTTCTAACCACTTGGCTCTGATATGGAAATTTTGTACTTCTTGATGAGAGATATCTGAACTGAAGACTTACACATGAGAAGGTTTGGTGAATGTAAATGTGTCCTGTGACCTGTGACCTGTGGCCTGTGGCCATTTGTGTGTGTTTTGCAACCCATGGGTGTTTTGCGACATAGGTGTGGTTTATGACCCAGGTGGGGTTTGCGACCCATGCAAGGTTTAGATAAACATAGGAGTTTACGACTTCCATCCCTGTGAACTGAGTGAAAACACACCCACAAGAAGATGGATAAATATCATGTTCGTCTCACAATACGTTGAGTCTACACTTAGTAACAGACCAGCATGTTGCTCTGTGAATTCTCCTCTTGATCAAGATTAAATCCCTGTTTGGACCTTGAGCTGACTCCGATCTCCTTCCTCCAGTTCTATACCAACGGGTAATTATTTTAACACTTTGGCGCCCAACGTGGGGCCCCAATATCTTTCCCTCTCTTCGTACCAGAGGACCTGAAGACCTTAAGGCAGAGGAAATAGAAACCCTCTGAAAAGACCTCCACCGCGGGGCTCATATAGCCTCGTTTTGGACAGGAGGCCAGGTCCTCTGAAGAGGGGGCGGTGACGGGGCCAACCACAGAGGGGAGACGGACCAGCCAGGCAAACAGAGTCAGGGACTCATCGAAAGGATAAGAAATTTCTAATAAGTAAAGCAAGTCGGGAACTTGGGGGATCGATCTCTTAGAATAGGTCAAAGGACCTAATAGGAAAAAGGAAATAAATAGAATCAAGCCAAGGCTTGGGGGAGCAGGACTCACTTAGATTTAGGGCAGGACCCTAAATCCAGGTAAGCTGTCTTTGGAAGGACAAAGATTAAACTAATCCCGAAGGCCTGCGAAAACAAAAAGACGTCAGGGAGGGTCAGAGACCCATAGGTAAGAGTACTCAAAAGGAAAGAAATGAAAAGACCGGTAAAATAGAAAAAACGTTTAAATAAAATACGTATTGAAAATAATTAAATAGATAAATTAATAAATAAACAAATAACTAAACAAATTCAAGCTGGGAAATTGTAATAGTTGTTTTAAATTGTTGTTGTTTTTTTTAAATTGTTGTTGTGAACCTGACGAGGTTCAATATAAATGAGATGCAAAACGAATGAGCCAAGAAAGCTCTAGATAATGTAAAATATATAAAGAAGTGGGAAGAAAAGTATGGGTTTAAAGGAAAGTTGCAGGTGGAAGAGTGCAAAGAATTGGTAGAAAAAATAGAGGAAAGGTCAAAGGGAAGTGAGAAAAGGCAGAACAAAGAGGGATACACACAGGCGAAAGCATGGTTAGAAGAGGCAGAAGCAAGGAAGAGAGGAATGTAGAAGCAGAAAGTAAAAGTAAGTGAGACAATGTAAAGAAGAAACTGAGAAAAGAGAGGTTGAAGAAAGGAAAAGATAGGAAGAAAAGGAGAAAAAGGAAAAGAAAAAGATTCAGTATGTAATAAACTTTATCCTGTTTTGTACTCCAACCGAGATAAACAGAATGACAAGTATGTGCCTCTGGGTCTCCACCCTCCCCCGTACAACATCCCTCAGCCACCACCGCCTCTTGTCCAGGCCTCAGCTCCACTCCTTCGCCCTCCCTCTCTCTTCGCATCTACTCTCTCCACTCCTGCACCGATAGCAACAGCCGTAGGAAGCACCTAATTGGTGTTGGAACTGCTGGATACAAGCTACGACTGACCATGAAAAGCCAAGAAAGGCGGAACAAAAAAGGCAAGTGAAATATTTGTCATGGATGATGATGATGATGATGATGATGATGATGATGAAAATTATGCTAATTCATTCACTGATGTGTATTTCCGAGGCAATGTCAATCGTGGATGCTGGAGAGGGAGAGGAAGAGGAGAAGGACGGGGAGGACGGAGATTTGGAGATGAGAGCTGCTACAGTTGTGGTAAATTTGGACATTGGGCTCAAGAACGCAGAGCTCCAAAGGGCAGAGGTCAAGGAGGCTGGCGGGGGAGAGGAGGAGCAGGGAGACCCAGACGAGTTGATGATTCATCGGCGTGACTTCAATAAATCAGGTCATGCACAGTCACACACACACACACACACACACACACACACACACACACACACACACACACACACACACACACACACACCAAGACACAGATGAGGAGGAAGAAGAGGTATGTTCACTAGAAAGTTCTGAAATATTTTTAAGCATGAATCAAAAACCGATTACCGATCACCAGATTATTGGTTAACAATTATAAAACTTTAAAATGTTTTCTATGCGATACGGGAGCATGCAGAACAATTAGAATAATCAGAAAAGATGAAGGCGGTGGTAGACTGCCTACAGACAACTATTCTTTTCTATGGCCATGTCTGCAAACTTAGCAAAATTTGTAATAAATTTGTAATTTGTAAAATTTGTGTAAAAGCCAGATACTATTATATGTGGATGACATCTTAATAGCGTCTAAAACTGAAATAGATTGCAAAACAGATACCTTAGCTCTATTAAAATTCTTAGTTGAATAAGAATTTAAGGTCAGCAAAAATAAATTGCAATTGTGGCAAAAGGTTGTAAAATATTTAGGTTTTAATATTTCACAGTCAGGTAAACATCTAGACGAAAAAAGGAAAACAGCTATTTTACAAGCACCAAAACCTACAACCAAAAGACAAATGATGTCTTTCTTAGGTATGACTAATTTTTGCAGACAATGGATTGCTAATTATGCTGAAATAGCACAACCGCTCCAAAATACTATATATGACCAACCTATGGCAGCTCAAGACAAAATAACATGGACTCAAGGAACGAATGATGCTTTTGTTAGACTCAAACAAGTTCTAGTGAGCTCTGCAGTATTAGCTTTCCCTGATTACTCAAAGCCGTTTGTTCAGACTTGCGATGCAAGATCTGGTTTTATGACTAGTGTTCTAACACAACCATTTGGAGGAAAACAGAGACCTATTGCATATTATTCATCAAAACTTGATAACATCACAAAGGCTATGCCACCTTGTTTGCAGGCAGTACAGGCAGCTGCACTCAGTGTGCAGAGTTCTGCTTCTATAGTGTTATTTCACCCACTGACACTTATGGTGTCACATGCGGTCTCAGCACTTCTAATGCAGAACAAAATAGCTTTATGTCACCAGCGCGACATCTTAGTTGTATGACTATCCTACTGTCACAGCCACATCTCACTATAGAGAGATGCACTACATTAAACCCATCAACCCTGCTACCCAATGAAACAGATGGAATAGCACATGATTGTGTAGGAGAAACTAGTGCTAGAGTTTTACCAAGACTAGATCTCACCGATGTACCACTTGATGCTGCTGATATTGTGATATTTGTAGATGGCTCATGTAAAAAGAATCCTGACGGGACAAATGTAAGTGGATATGCTGTAGTAACATCTGACAAGGTTTTGAAGTCAGGCTCCTTACCGTCGCATTTCTCTGCGCAGGCAGCAGAACTTGTTGCACTTACAGAGGCGTGCAAAATAGGGAGAAATAAAGATATAACTGTATATACAGATAGCCAGTATGCATTCTCGACACTTCACGTGTTTGCACAACAGTGGAAAAATAGAGGCATGGTAACATCTACAGGGAAACCTATTACACATAAAGATCTCATTTTGCAGCTACGGGATGCCATTCAACTGCCAAGAAAAGTTGCAATATGCAAGTGTGCTGCACATATTACAGGTAAAGATTTTATTTCAATGGGGAATAAAAAAGCGGACGAGGAAGCAAAACAAGCGGCTGCTATTTAGAAAAATGTAGATGACATTTATACTACTGAGACTACGCTTACACATATAGATCATGACATTTTGAGAGACATGCAAAATAGTTCACCTGAGACTGAGAAAAACATGTGGCGAAGTTAAGGAGCCACACAGACAGAAACGGGGATTTGGGAGAGCCTCGACGGAAAGCCTATATTACAAAAAAATGTATTTAGATTTGCTGCGATATTGAGTCATGGGATTACCCATGTCTCAACAGGAGGGATGGTATCCACAATAGAGAACATTTTTACTACATATGGATTTCACAATTACACAAAAAATGTTTGTGCCTCATGATTGATTTGCTCTAAGCATAATGCTCAAGGTAGACTACGTCCTAAACCAGGTAAATTCCCAGAAGCGACATACCCATTCCAATGTATCTGTATGGACTTTATTGAATTAAACAGAGCCGAAGGAAAGAAATACTGTTTAGTGATAGTGGATATGTTCTCCAAATGGGTAGAAATTACACCGACAGTGAACAATGATGCAATAACTGTGGCCAAAATTTTGGCTACAATAATAGCTCCAAGGTATGGTTTTCCAGAAAAGATTTATTGTGATAACGGTCCTCATTTTAGGAATCAAGTAATACAAAAGCTATCGGAAATATTTTCAATCCAACTCAGGTTCCATTGTAGTTATCATCCACAGTCAGCAGGACTGGTGGAAAGAAACAATGGAACTATTAAAGCAAAACTGAGGAAGGCTATGGAAGAAACAGGGAAGAGTTGGGTAACATGTCTACCAGCTGTAGCATTAAGCTTACACATTCAACCTAACAGTACAGGATTATCACCATTTGAAATATTATATGGAAGGCCATTTAGGGTACCGCTAATAGATACAAAGGGAGATGATACAAGATTGACTGAAACAATCGTTGACTACGTGTCAAAAACAATGAAGAACAAGAGTGTTATGTCTACAGTATCTCCTCCTACAGATCCAGCACCAACAGGAGGGCCAATAAACCCAGGAGATTGGGTGTTTATCAAAGTCCTGAGGCGGGGGATTGGTCAGCTCCCCGCTGGGAAGGACTCTATCAAGTGTTACTGTCTACACCCACAGCAGTCCGCATAGCTGAAAGACAGACTTGGATCCATCTCACACACTGCAAAAGAGCACAAATACCACTGTCAGATAAGTAGAAACATTCACCATGCCGGATTTAAAGCTATGCTTGATAACTGTTTTATGTGTGACCACAATTGCATTCCTTATTTCAAATATAGTGACACATGGCCAGGTATACGATAAAATGAGGGAAAGAGCTATAGGAATACAATCCAGGTGGGACACTAGTAGAGGTGCAGTGATAATAAAATGTACTTAAGGGATGAATTGCATTGCTCAGATTGATGCATGTCAGGTTTTCCCCTGTTCAGGACAACACTTTCACTGGCCGGAGACAGAAAATTATATCTGTGTCACCACGGAGGTATGCAGCACATATAGAAAAGCGTGGGGTAGAGCTGTTCATATAGGTGGGTGTGCGTGCGAGAAGTGGAGTTGGGTAATTGCTAATACAGGACCACGGGATTGGGGATACAACCCGAATTCTAACTTGAAAAACCGACTGAAAATTATCAAGATATTTGCAAAACAAAATATTTGCAAAACAAACAATTGCATTCCTGTAATAATAACACTTAAGACTCCTAAACGCACTGATAACGGAACATATGTGTTGGGAGCATGGGGGAGTGGAATAAACAAGGTTGGGATATTCCATATAATAGTGTCCCCAAGCCCGAGAGATCAGACAACATCTGTAACAGCCACACCAACCAAACCGACTTCGATGAAAAATAATCCTGTAAAATATATAGACATAAGAAATATGAAGGAAACGTATGCCCTAGAAACAGGATTCACAGACTCAAATGTATGGCTACAATGGATCGTTCACACAGCCCGAAACAGCAAGTTATCCTCTTCCAGTTGTCTAGCATGTGCAGCAGCCAGGCCGGGGTTAGGCACAGTGCCTTTTCCCCTTAATCCGGATAATGATCAAAAAAGTTTTCGTTGCATGCTAGAATTATACAAATCAGAGAATGCTACAAACTGCACCACTTTGAAACTTCTGTTCCCCCCAGTGTCATCACAGATTAAACCACCTTGGTTTACGCCATACACCGGGAATTATACCTGCTTGACACGAAGCAGAGGTACTGTGTCAGTAGGAGTATTGACAACCTGTAAAACCATCATTGATGTAATTAAGGGCGAGAGCAATGTCACTGATGACATAGTGAATGATCAAACCATGGCCAGAGCTGATGTATGGTGGTTCTGTGGAGGTAAGATACTCAGAGCAAAATTACCAACTGATTGGAAGGGAACTTGTGCTATGGTACAATTATTAATGCCGACATATATTTTACCATATGACACAATGGCATTAGAAAAAGTGACGATACATAATTCACGAACAAAAAGAAATGCACCAGCAGGATCTTTTGACAACAGAGTTTATATATATGCAATTGGTGTTCCTCGAGATGTTCCTGATGAGTTTAAAGCCAGAAATCAGGTTGCTGCAGGATTTGAATCACTCCTGGCTTGGTGGGTAACCGTTAATAAAAATGTGGATTGGATAAATTACGTCTATTATAACCAACAAAGATTTTTAAATTACACTAAGGAAGCAATTGGGGGCATACATCAACAGTTAGATAAGACTAGTTTAATGGCATGGCAGAATAGGTTGGCGTTAGATATGTTGTTGGCTGAAAAAGGAGGAGTATGTAAAATGTTTGGAGATATGTGTTGTACGTTTATTCCTAACAATACAGCACCTGATGACAGCATCACTAAGGCGTTGAATGGATTAACCTCTCTATCTGCAGAGTTAGCTGAAAACTCTGGTTTTGAAGATCCTCTGACAGGATGGCTCCAGGACATTTTTGGAAAATGGGCAGGTTCTATAAAAACTATGATGTTATCTGTAACCGTAATGATTACCATTCTAATCGTTTGTGGATGTTGTTGTATCCCCTGTTTGAGAGGACTGTTACAGAGACTCATTGACACCGCTGTGAATAAAACAACTATGCTGTACAAAAGGATCCCCATCACCGATGATCACCGAGGGGACTATGAGAATGCAGCACAAGAAAATGTTACTTCTGATCTGACAGATGATGATTTATATGGTAACCTCTTTGATGAAGATAAGGACACTACGGACTAACAGATAATTGCTGTTATATGTTTATTCTACTGATTATGATGAGACTACAGAAAATCTAACTGAAGTTGTAGTTTTCTGAATTGGCCGACTAGAGCCTCTTAGGAGAAAAATATTCACAGCATTTGTACATATTGAAGGTGACCCCATTTCTTTTGTTCTTTTTACGTGCAAGGGATAGTTTAACTAGGTAGGGATAGGTCCGTAGCCAAGCCCGATAGGTTGACTAGCTTGGCGAGGACATTTATGTTTTGTTTTTGGGGGCAACAATGTAATCAAAATGCTTTTGAATTTATGCTTATTTTTATATAATTTCTGTGCCTTGTTAAATGGAGTACCTGCGGGTGGTTGCCGGGGCAGCGGGACCGTGAGAGAGTTTCCCTTTCTAGAAGGATAATGGATAATAAGAATGTTTTGAACTGCCTGATAGGGTTTTCGCTCTCACACTTCACAAAATGTATGTTATGATTATGCTTAGAATCAGCATAAACAGGAGGGATATGATATGGAAATTTTGTACTTCTTGATGAGAGATATCTGAACTGAAGACTTACACATGAGAAGGTTTGGTGAATGTAAATGTGTCCTGTGACCTGTGGCCTGTGGCCATTTGTGTGTGTTTTGCAACCCATGGGTGTTTTGCGACATAGGTGTGGTTTATGACCCAGGTGGGGTTTGCGACCCATGCAAGGTTTAGATAAACATAGGAGTTTACGACGTCCATCCCTGTGAACTGAGTGAAAACACACCCACAAGAAGATGGATAAATATCATGTTCGTCTCACAATACGTTGAGTCTACACTTAGCAACAGACCAGCATGTTGCTCTGTGAATTCTCCTCTTGATCAAGATTAAATCCCTGTTTGGACCTTGAGCTGACTCCGATCTCCTTCCTCCAGTTCTATACCAACGGGTAATTATTTTAACAGGCTCGAGATCTTATGAAAGCTCCTTTTGCTTTAGTCTGGAAAAAAAGATCTAATTTTTCCCTTAATGAATGTAACCTCTCTTTATCCTCATTGTTTGGAACAGGCATTTTAAGATATCATTCATCTCTTTTATATTGTCAGTATAATCCTTATTTATATCTTTAGAATGCTGCTTCCCGTAACATATTGAGAAACGTTGGCATTCATGTTTAAATAACTCCCATTTTGAAGTTGTCGTAACTTCAGACATTGACTGGAATTTAGTAATAATTTCCCTGATACCTGAGCAGTAAGCAGAGTGTTTTAGAAAGGAAGAGTTTAATTTCCAATATCCAGGTTTGCTACGAAGGGTAGAATTTGAATTTGAAAAAGAAATAAAAATACCTGCATGATCTGTTAAAGCAGCAGCAGTAATATTAAATGTTTGAACCAAAGGGGCTAAATTATCAGAAATGAGCCACAAATCTAACCGGGATCTTTGCGTTAAATCAGATTTGAACCAAGTATAGAGGTTTGTTTCCTGTGGGTGTAAGATTCTTAAGGCGTCTAATAGAGCTAGACTACCACAAAAATCACATATAACAGGATTAAAATTATCTGGATTCCCTCTAGCAGGGTATCTGTCAATGCATAAGTTTGGAGCCTCATTAAAGTCACCGCCAACAATTATAGATGCTGAAGGAAATTTGATTCTCTCTTGCAAAATTTTATCAGACAAAAATTGAAGTCATTAAAACCATAAACATTTACCATAATAAATATGTTATCCCCAGTTTTAATTACCACCAAAATCCACCTTCCATCATCTGATGCCTCTGAATACAAAACCTCCCCATTAAATTTAGGGTGGAACAATATCAAAACACCTCCAGAGAAATTAGAACCATGAGAAAAAATTAATTTACCTCCCCACTGATTACGCCAGAATGCTTCATCTTTAGGAGATGAATGGGTGTCTTGTAAAAAGCAAACATCCTTGTTTTGATAGCTACAAAATAGAAATAAAGCTTTTCTTTTAGTTATATCTCGTACTCCCCCCCTCGTACATTAGGAGAAAAACAAGAAAAATTCATGTGAACCATGTAGACTGCACTTGTCTACACAAAAACAACAAATATGAACACTTCTGTTCAAACAACAGCTGAAGTTGTGAAAAAGGGTTGAGAGAGATGTACAAAACTTGAATTCAAGAGCCCATCATGTACGTTAAGCAAACATCAGAGAATCAAATAATCATCACTGTAGAGATGAATAAAAAAAATACATTTAAAATTTTTAAAAAGGTTAGATCCATTTTTATCAGTAAATATGGTAATTATAATATGATCCTATGACCAAAACTAAGGGAACAAAGGCTAACTCTCCATAGGAAATATCAAAGATAAAATATCCATATACCAACCTTTGTTTTCATAAAATAAACAAAAAATAAATACAAATAAAGAATAATAAATAAATAAGAAGACTAAGAATGATAAAAAGCAAAATAATAATAGATAGATATATAGTAAATATAGGGACTATATGTAGCTTATTAGTCAGCCTACATACTTCAAACTTGAGTTTCCTTAAACAACTGCTTCTGCTTAATCATTCAGTTACCTCCTGTGAGATCCTCTACAGAGATCTTCTTCCCAGCAATTACAGCAAAGGGACGACTAAAGCCTGCTCTCTTGTTTTGTTTCCTCGCCTCCTCCACTAGTGGCCACAGCTTTGCTCTTGCATCCTTCACCTGTCCTCCGTCCTCCGATATCTTCATCTTCTTCTGCCTGAGATACTCACAGTGTTTAGCAACTGCCCAGACTTGGTCTCTGTGTGCTCGGTAAGAAAACCGAACTATAATGCGACGCAGGGGTTATTGTCCTGCATTCCTTATCCACCCAGCCTGTGTGCGATATCCACCGTCTTCTGAAGAGAGTCCGCGAGGCCAGGAGAAACATGAGAGAAGAGGTCTATCACAGTCATTTTAACATTTTCATCCTCGCACTCAGGAACTCCGGATATCTTCAGGTTCCATCGCCTGGAATATGCATCCATGTCGTTCACCCTTTCCGTCAGCTTCTTATTTTCAGCCGACTGCTGCTGCTGCTGAGACATAAATCCTTAAAAATGCAAGGTTGGTTTTATTTCAAACATTCTATCAACACATATGTACATCGATAGTCTGCCGTTACAATGGATTTGCCTTGGCACTGTGGAGTGGGCAAGACGGAGTGGAGTGTTTTTAATGCCATGCTAGCTAAGAACGATTGACTTGCGCTAGCCATAGCATAAGCGAACTCGGCAACTAGAAGAACTGAATGAAATTTCTTGAAAACGTCTCCAGACGTCTCGAACACACCGGCTCACTTAGAAAATAGGTCTTATGTCCAAAATTCTGAACTATCCCTTTAAATAGGCTTGTTCGGGATGGTCTTGGCTTGACTTGACTTGACTTATCACACCGACGAGAGCTGCAGGTGTCTGAGGGGGCGGGCTCTAAAAGAGACGGCAGACAAACGCCGTCAATTTGGACAACAAAGTCAACGTGACTATGGTGCTCAAGCGATAGAACACAGCAGCAAACCAAAGAGATATGTTATTTTATATATATATATATACACACATATATATATATATATATATATATATATATATATATAAATACATACATACACACACACACGCAAGGCAATATGTGGAAGGCAGTCCAGTATATTTGTATTATCATTCTGTTTGTATTAACCAGACCTCACATATAATAGGCTTACTCACAGCACAATGCACAGAACTTTAAATCAAGCCATGAGATCAAAGCGACCAAAATAAAAAGGCAAATCATTTCACCATAAGGTGGCCGCCGAGTGCGGACCTGAACACACGTCATTGAACTTTTAACCAATGAGAACCATTCCGCGTAGCGGAGGTGTGGGAAAGCCGGTTGCAGCCGTCGTAGACCGCGCTCCCAAGCGCTGCAAGAAGCGGCTCTTAAAAACTTGTTCCCGCAATGTTTTGGGTCACGTGATATGGTCCCTGTGACGTCTTTGCAGTCGGCTGCTAAGTCGATCGGACACAAATTCTAGCCATCCACAACACCCAGATCTAATATTAGTCGTGGAATTAGACAAGGTTGCCCACTAAGTCCTTTCTTGTTTTTGCTGGTCACACAGGTCATGGCAACACATTAAAAAAAGCAACTTTCAGGGTATAAGAGCCGTAGGTAGAGAATTCAAATTGGCTCAGTTAGCGGATGATACAGCAATTTTTTTGTCCAACCAAAATGAACTTGTCACAGCTGTGCAATGTATCAGAGAGTTTTCTGAAGTTTCTGGGTTGACAATGAACCTTAATAAATCTATGCTCTTTCCCCTTAAACATTGGGATCTGTCAGAACTGAATGATATTCCCATCAAACAAACATATTTGGGTGTTGTGCTTAACAGAAATGAGAACAGAGATCAACTTTGAACCAATAACTCAACAGATACAAAGAAAATTCAATATGTGGCTAATGAGAGATCTATCTTTACACGGTTGGACTGTTATCTAAAGCTGAAGGAATATCAAGATCTGTATATTTATCACTAACACTAGAAATGCCTGCAGTAGTCTCTAAGAAATTAGATCAAGTCTTATTCAACTTTATCTGGAAGAACAGATGCCATTACTTAAAAAAAGATATCTTGTGTAACTCCAAGAGGGATGGTGGTCTGGATGTGTTAACCTTTGAAATGTTGAATCACTCTTTCAAGATCAACTGGTTAAGTAAGTTATGTAGACAAAAGAACAACTTCTGGAACTCCTTTGCTACACATGTATTTAATTCATTAGGTGGTATACGGTTTATGATGAAATGTAACTATAAAATTGAAAAACTTCCTGTCAAACTATCAAATTTTCATAAACAAGCTTTGCTGTCCTGGAAATTGATCTACAAACATAATTTCTCACCAACCAGTTATTATATCTGGAACAATGAGGACATCCTTTACAAAAAACAATCACTGTTTTACAAGGACTGGATGGAGCATAACATTTTATTAGTTGACCAACTTATTAATTATCATGGCTTCTTACTTTCTTATGAAGAACCTTTGTTAAAATTTCAACTCCCAGTCACACCGAAACAATGTGGTGGTTTTTGATGCATTACCTCAGGGTGTGCTTCAGCTTCTTAAAGGGACTGAAATAATTACTGCTGTTCCAGGAAATTATACTTGTGAGATTTTTGTGGGCGGAGTTGATATTACAAAAAGAGCCTGCTCTAACAGATTTTTGAGAAGCTGCTTACAAACCAAGATCCTACCTACAGGTCAAACTAAATGGTCTGCACAATTTGGAGAAATTAACTGGAATAAAGCATGGTTGGTTGGTGAAAAATTCTGTCTCAATAATAAGGTGAAAGAAATCTTGTTTTAAAAATCTACCCTGCAAAGAAAACCCTTGAAAGATTTAAATTAGACATTGAATATGCATGTGATTTTTGTGGACTTGAAGATGAAACCATTTCTCACTTATTTTATCATTGTGCCTACTGTAAAACTTTTTGGAATGATGTTCAATACTTTGTGCAAGAGAAAACAGGAAGAATGATTCATTTCCAGGAAAAACATATTTTTATTTATTATGATGACCAAGACAAAGACCTGTGCTTTTTCTGTCAGTTAGTCTTGAGTTTGGGGAAATTAACATCCACAAAAACAAATGGGCCAAATCTAAACAGAACATCGTACCCTTTAAACATGAACTGCACCGTTATACTGCCACAATCAAGAACATCAGTAATAAGAAAGCTGCCAAAACGTACTTTATTATGGAGAAATTTTGTGCAAGTGACTTCTTCTGACTGTCTTATGTTTGTGTTTGGTTTTTTGTTTTTGTCTGTTGTGCTGTGTTTGTTGTCTCAATAAAAAAAATAAATAAAATTAAAACTGCGAGCAGTGATAACGGGCCCTCGCATGGCACGTAACTCGGTTAGTGCTACGACCGCCTGACATGTCGGACCGCCTGGCCTGGCCACCGCCACGGGGCGGGTCGTCCCCAGCCACCGCCACGTTGCCAGTCGTCCCCGGCCACCGCCACGGCGTGGGTCGTCCCCGGCCACCGCCACGGCTGGCGCCTGTCGTCCCCGGCCACCGCCACGGCGCGGGTCGTCCCCGGCCCCCGCCACGGCGCGCGCCGTCCCCGGCCATTGCCATGCAGCCGGTCGTCCCTTGCCTGAATCGTCGCGTCGATCACCGTATCAGACGATTGAAGTTGTCTTGCTCGACTGGGGTGCAAAGTTCCACGACACTGGGACCTTATACAAGTGTAAAAACATGACATTTCATGTCGCCATTCGGTGGCGCTCTGATTATCAGTCAAAATTCTAATGCAGACGCGTTGAAGATGGGACTCTCATCAAATGTGAGAAGTTTGAACCAGATCGCACAATGGACACTGAAGTTATAACAGTTTAGAGTATTGTGGCGAAGCATGAAATTCGTCCATGTTCAGGGCGCCGTAATTGTGCTCCTGTAGGACTTCTGTAAGACCTTTTGATGGTTTTTAATCGTCGAGACCTCTAGAACAGGCTCACTAAGTTTGGTAGGAATCGGATAAACAGTGTGGGAGGAGTTTGTTAAAATACAAAGCTTACAATTGAAAAATGGCTGATTTACTGTAGCGCCCCCGAGTGGTCCATTTTAATAAAACTTTCAGAATATGTTCCAGGGACATATGTCAACATATACTGCAAGTTTCGTGATGATTGGGTTAAATATTGTGGAGTTATGTGTATTGATTTCTAGAGCCCCGCCCCTCTAATGTTCATTGGCTTTTAACTTCTGAACGCAACAATGTCCTTTATAGGGATTGATCAGCTCGGTCTACTGATGATACACAGCAATTTTGGTGAGAATCGGATTTACGGTTTAGGAGGAATTAGCAAAAAAGTGTTTTTCACAAAATTCAAAATGGCGGAAAATTTCGGTAGGCGGACTTTAGTACTCCAAGAGGCTTTTTTTGTAGAGCACACTTGCCTGCACATGTGAGGCGAATTTTGTGTCAATTAGAGTTACGGTGTGCTGGGGCTGGCATAAGACGCGTTACGTGGCGCTAGAGAGCCACCTTTTTGTGGCCAACTATGAAACCTTTAAAATATCAAATTTTTCGCCAGTCCCAATATGCACGTCAATTTTGGTAAGCTAATTATATTGCTAAGGCCCCAAAAAAGGCAGTTACTTTGCATAATAATAATAATAATAAACGAAGCAATTACAATAGGGCTTCGCTGCCCGACGTTGTCGGCGCTCGGGCCCTAAAAAAAAAAATTCTAGCCATCATGCATCGCTTCAACCCACAATACATCACGTTAGGTAGCGCGCTGCAGGCGGCTACATCAAGTTGAATCCCCCTTATGTTGCTCTCGCAAGGAATTGTGGGTCGGCGTGATCTCCTTTCCTTTCGTATAGGAAGGTCCGTTGTATCCTAAAGGAGCTCTGAAAGGAAGCATTGGAGCTCCTTTCCTTTGAACCTTCCTAAGTAAAATAGACTATTCCACCGCAGCCATACATTTTTCTTCTTCTTCTCATATCTCATTCTTCCTGCTGAGCTACCATAATAACTAACAATTGCCATTTTCTTTTGTACTAGTTGATTGACCACTGAAAATCGTCTGATGGTTCCAGTTTGTTGGGATTGAAAGAAGCAGTAACACTAAACATGGCTGAACATAAAAAATAAAACCATAACTCCATTGAGGAAGGCAACAGAGCCCTGACAACAGCATTTGGTCTGGGAAAAGAAAAGCAGCATTCAGGTCTGTGTAACAGTGACATTTGACCAGCTTGGCTTTCCTTGAAACTTCCAAGACAAAAATCACATTTTAATTTAAATAAAGGGCCCTCTGTGTTTGTGTCACTGAGGCACGATGGGTTCAGTGGGAGTCGGGCTTTAGTTCAAACTGGTGTGAAGAAATGAATGAATGGAAACATTCAGTTGATGAATTGTTTTGGCACGTTTCCCATGAGGGAAGTTGATAACACAAGACAGAATCTCCTAAAATTAAACACCACATTTTATTACATCACATTTAAAATCATTGATGCTAAGCCCCGCCCCTTATGGTGTTTCCCATGGGACCTTATTTTATATACATATATATGGTAGTCAACAAAAGACAAGACGTTTTTGATCCAGTGTGAATCGTACCATGAATAACACGTATTTACGTGTAATAGAAGTCGTAGAACTGTTAGAGGAGAAAACTATGAACAGCTGCTACGATGTGTTTAGTACTAGGATGTAATGTTACACGAGGCTTTCTTGGTGCACAGAATTACCTTTAAATGGTGTTCATTCATGGTGTAATTCAAACAGGATCACAAACATATTTGCCTTTCTGTGGGGCCTCCCATTCAAAAGAACTAAAAGTAGCCAGAAATCCCTCCTTCCATTAGTCCGTGAGACATCCCTTCTGACGCTACCAGGGCTCCAAGACACAGTCTGCATTCAATCAATTAGTTTTGTAATCATCAGGACTCAAGACACGATCTTGACGGAGAATAAGACCTGTAAATAGAAGCCGTCTTGACATCCAGTAACAGTCGCTGCTTCTCCCTCATGAGAAGAAAAGCTGCTCACAAAGTTGCTGTGTTTCCTCTGGAGAGGAGACTTCATAGCCGGTGGTCCGGGGGTCGCAGTAGATCTCATAGTCGTTCCCCCCCTATCACACAGAAAACAGCTTTTATTTAGATGTTTGAAGAAAAGAAGATGTCACTTTTCAGTCCAACTGTACATGAACTTAGATATAGCGTAACACAACTGCTATTATTCCAGTTAGTGCAACATTTTCATGTGTTTGCTGTCATGTGTTCACAACAAACTGACTGCAGGGTCATTTGTTCTTGTTGCCGTCACTCGTGCTACATGTGGAGGAGTCTTACCTCCACGTAGACATGAACAAGGTTCCATCAATCATGGCAAATCAACCACTAGTGCTGTTTGTACATGTTCCTTTCCACTACACAGCACTTATTCTAAAAGACAATGTATCACTTATAAAGCTGATGACTGAGTATTTGCTGATAAGATATCTAGCATATAAAAGGTTATTTTTACAATGAGGAATCAGATCTGTTTTAACTGAAGATTCTCTGTTCTAGCTCTGTTAGCGAGACGTTACCTTCACTTTACCTGTCTGTCCTCTGCTCTCTGCTCTCTGCGTGTGTGTGTGTGTGTGTGGAGGGACATATCTCTATTGCCATCTGTATCCAAGGTTTTCATGAAATGCATGCTTTCAAGAATACTGCCATGGCTAGTTGACACTGGAATTCTGTCCAACAAACAAAAAGCCTACATTGACCGACAAGGCATGAATGAGCATGTTTTTTGCCTAAAGACTGCTATAGACGATTTCAAACATGAATCTACTAAGCTATACGTTGTCTTTCTCGACTTCAGAGATGCCTTTGGCACTTTGCCCCACAGAGTCATGATTGATGCATTGGAAGAGATACAGCTCCCTAAAATCTATGTGGATATTATAAAAGACGTTTATAGTGACTCCTTCCTACAAGTAATCTGTGGAAAAGACCTCACCAGACCAATACCACTCGAAGTAGGAATCAAAACTGGCTGTCCATGGAGTGCCGTAAATTTCATTATTGCATTAAACACATGGCTAAAATGGCTCTGTGCACATGCCCCGCCCCAAGTCCTGCCTCCTAACCCAGTCCAGGGCTATGCCGACGATGTGGTCATCGCATCCCGAGTTGAAGATGTGATTAAAAACATGCACTGCAAGTGAAGCACAGCAAATGTGCAGTTTTTTATGAGAGGAGAAGTGGTGGCAATCGCTGGTATAAATCAAAAGCCGACCAGCCCCCGTCATTTGACATCCTAGGCCAGCCAATCAGAGTGTACGCCAGACATGCGACCTATAACTACCTGGGCCACAAATTTAACATCGCTGGAGAATGGAATCAGCAAGTGATTGACATGGCACATCAGTTTATGACCAGACTGGATCTCATCGACGCAGCACCTCTTCATGTAACTTTTAAATTGCAGGCAATACGAGACATAGCCTTTTCTAAAATTCAAAATCTCTTTGCTAATATATATATATTGCATATTCCACAAAAAGTGTTGCAGGAAATGGACAATAAAACCGTAAGCACGGTTAGGAAATGGCTGTGTCTTAATACACATTCCACCAGATGTTTTATCTTCCAGAAAAAACAGGACGGGGCTCGGAGTTCCAAACTGCATGTGGGAGTACACAGCCGCAAGACAGTCTCACCTCACCAACATGCTGAATTGCGACGACACCAGCGTGAGGCAAATGGCCAGAGCATCGTTAATGCTGGATTTTTAAAAAACGGAAAGTGCTACATGCACGCAGTGGAGAAGAAAACTTCCTGGGCTTTAAAAAAAAGCCTAATGGAAAGTTGGATGGACGAGCAGAGGGGTTCGGCGTGTCATCAGACTGGCCAGACCTGAACGACCTATGCTGCAGGACAGGCACTGAACTTAAGTAGACTTCCCATCTCCAACCTGTAGAGGTCACCGATGCAGTCATAAAGGATCCATCTGTCGTTGTGGAAGCCAGGCTGCACCATAACAGCATTGTCTACCTGCCCAGCCTAGAACATCCAGGCAGACACTCGTGTCTATTCAGAGAGCACAAAATATGGAGTACTGGTCCAAACTAAAACTTCAGGGAAAGTTGGCAAAGCTGCCCTGTGCGGATCACTCTGTGTCACACACCATCTACAACAATGCCAACATCAGTGAGGAGATTCTTATCTTCTGTATTAACGCACACGTCTGCAGGTTCTCCCCACAAAATATAACTTATCACTGTGGTTCCCGTCCACCCATTCACCCCTCTGTATGCTACACGACTCCCCTCAACACCTGGAGTCAGTAGCTCACATCATGAACAGTTGCCCATCATTTAAAGGACTCTACATTGCCAGACACAATAGACTTGTGGACCTCATTGCTGCTCAGATTCCCTGTGTGGCAGGTGAAACACTTTCCTGTAGAAAATGAATGGTTTAACTCACCTGCAACACTTTTTTAGGAATGCCAAACACACCTGATATTATTATCATATCTCACAATTCCAGAAATGTTAGGCTATTTGAGGTATCATGTGCATTTGATCTGTTTATGGAAGACTCTTACTATTCTAAGACTGTAAGGTATCAATCATTGATATCCACCATTGAGAATCTGGGCTACAAATGCCAGCTTATCGTGCTGGTGTTTGGTAGCCTAGGGCATGTATAGGCTGGCGATCCGTGGACTACGCATTGGGGGGCTTTCTAGAACAACAGCCAAACAGCTAGTAAAGTACTGCTCAATTTCTTCTATCGTAGGAAGCATGTTTATCTGGAAACGGAGATGTTTCTTGTGGGTACAAGAAACATCTCCGTAAATTGATCAAATGCACATGATACCTCAAATAGCCTAACATTTCTGGAATTGTGAGATATGATAATAATATCAGGTGTGTTTGGCATTCCTAAAAAAGTGTTGAAACAGTATAACAATCTGCTGATCTGTTTTATCCTGTTGGATCATTCAAAATATTTGATTCTTACTGAAACCTGACTTGTAATGTGGAATCAAATAAAGTATATAAAATGTGTGTGTGTGTGCATTTATGTATGTATGAGTGCGTTAGGTTAGATGCGGAGATTAATGATTGTGTGAACAGCAAGCAGGGCTGCATGAATATAAGGAAACACTCTCCATACTTGACTCTGTCTTGTTTTCTCATGTAAGGGAGAGCACAAATATTGTTTGGATCACAAGTTGGACCGACATAATTCGATCGCTGCCCGATATGAGACCCTCCACAAAACTAAAAGAGGACTTTTCAAAAACGCTCTTGAGTTAATCCATCTGCAAATGCCAGCTCAGGAAAGGTAGACAGTCAATAGTAAGAGAGAGGGGTGTTTTCAAGTCTAGCCGGGTGTTAACATGGTTTGAGTAACCGTGCTATGAATGAAATGAACAACTTTGAAAGAGTGCTGTGCGATCTGCAGCCATCAGCCAAGTCTTGTGTGCTTCAGCGGGCGTTAGCATACTTACAGGTTTAGTCTTGTCTCCAAAGAAGTGAATGGTTGAGTAGTTGTCCTTCTCAACAAACCTCAGACAGAATCTCTTATCCCAGCCATCAGGAAACACGTCGAAGCTGATCTGCCCCCCTGCAGAAACACAAAGCCGAGAGGCAGGAGGGATCATGTGGACCGTTTACATATCACACCACCCGAGGTTGGAACAGCATCAGAGTTTCCTCCAGATTTACGCCAACTCATTGCAAATGCACACTTCATAGTTCTCGTGAAAGCAGCTGACTCACCGATTGAAAAGGACAATCCTTTTCCTTTGAACTCTTCCTTTAATACAGATACAAACTTCTCTCTGATCTTCTCTTTCTGAAAGGAGCATAAAAAAGAAGGAAAATCACAGCCCTGCATATGATGTCATTATCAGTTGTTTATTCAAAGTGATTTCTGGATTTCAGTTAAAGAGGAACAGACGGTTTCAGAAACGTACACGCTTATCTTACAATCACAGCAGACATGAAAGTGCCGGGAGCAAAGTAACACAAGGCGTTTGAATTATTATCGCCCAGCACATTTTTAATTTGCTCTCAATTCTGTTGTTGAGTTGCAGATGAAGGAATAAAGCTGAAATATTTTCATACATTAGAATACATCTAAGCAACACATTGATTGAAGGGAACAAACAAATGTAATGAGTCAGACCCATCGTACTCTAGATGGCTAGTGACAGTGTTAAGGTGTGGTCACACCAAGCGTAAGGCTAATTATTCATTAATGCAGTCAATGCAGACATGCGAATAAATGCAAATGACTCCCCCCCTTTTGCGTGAGCGCTCTCACAGCCAGACTGAGAAACCCTGGTTGGCCGCTGAGCGGCATTACATGTACATTTGCATTTTAAGTTTTCAAGTACATTTACATTTAGGGCATTTAGCAGACACTTTTGTCCAAAGCGACTTACAATAAGTACATTTGTCAAAAGAAAGAAAGAAAGAAACCACAACATATCATTGGCGATAAAGTAAGAGCTAAAAATAGAAACAAGTGTTAGATCCTCGTCTGAGTAAAGTAGTAGCTGTTCAGCAAACATACCTTAAGAATAACAGTGCTATGATCAAAGTGCTATAGGTAAGAACATGGAAGTGCATTTTTTTTCATCACAGTTGTTAGTTAGTTAACCCAGATAACCTAAAGATAATCTGGACATGTTGAACTCTTCTTTGTACAGGCCTCAGGTTAGTTTCCCAGCATAAGTTGCCATAGTAACTGAGCTTT
Organism: Eutrigla gurnardus; assembly: GCF_963514095.1. Taxonomy (NCBI): domain Eukaryota; kingdom Metazoa; phylum Chordata; class Actinopteri; order Perciformes; family Triglidae; genus Eutrigla; species Eutrigla gurnardus. Next base: position 174,468 of record NC_139917.1, on the reverse strand, counting down.
AACTAAGTTGAATTTGCTTAATCGAACCGAATCAACTGAAAATGAGTTGGACAAACCAAAACCCTTTTACAGAACACCCTGTCATTTGCATGAAGTGTGTGTGTGTGTGTGTGTGCTACCTGATCGAGCTCGTAGAACTCTTTCCTCTCTTCCTGTGAACAGCTCCGTCCAATAGGAGAGATGTTCAGCATGCCGTTACGGAATTCAATGAACGTCCCTCTGAAACAAAAACAGTCTGCAGAACACCAAACCAGGAGATTCCCAGCACCCTTCCATGCTGAGCACATCAGAGCTGTTGATGATGATATATTGATGAGATGATGACTGTGATGTGTCTGTACCTCTTCTTAGGCAGTTTGATCTGAGCCATGTAATTGAGACAGAAGTTGATGAAATCTTGGAGTAGCTCTTCTCCCATATGGGCCTGGATGGACTGACAAAAGCAAGTAGATAATGTAAACCTCACACGAGGTAATGCCATCACATTCAGGGTATCTCCAAACCAAGACTAGGACAGCAAATCATCCCAATGTGTCAAACGAAGCCTGGCAAACTAAAGTTAAAGCATTGCATTGGTCACATTACATGAGTCTTACCTGGACTGAGAGTAACTGTCCATTCTTATAGGCCACGAGACCGTTCTCAGCAAACACGTAGTCCACTTTCTGGATCACTACACACAGACACACACACACACAGACACACACAGACACAGACACAGACACACACAGACACACACACACACAGACACAGACACAGACACAGACACAGACACACACAGACACAGACACAGACACACACAGACACACAGACACACACACACACACACACACACACACACACACACACACACACACACACACACACACACACACACACACACACACACACACACACACACACACACACACACACACACACTTTGGTTGTGCATGAGAGTCCATACAGCTGTGAGTTAGTTCTAGTGTGTATAGGTAAAGGGGTGGTGGGAGTTGGGGGGATTTAAAAAAAACAAATAAGGCATCTCCCCTATAATTTGATGAGCTTTGTACAACATGTTATAGGACCTGTCTAATTCTTGCCATTAGCAGAATTTTTCCATTTTCAAGTACATTCTGTAACATAAACAAACAAACTATCTCACAATATCTGAATAAAGCAATTTTGGTAAACATGCTAGAGGTTTATGTAAACTATGTTGTCAATAGACAATGCTATTTAGTAACACTGGTATGGTCCTTTAAAAACCAGATACATCTAAATAAAACACAGTTTCAAAGTACCTGAGGGAAGGCTATATAATTGATGTACTATTAGTGGTACAGTTGTGTCTCACCATCATTTCCCAGCTGCTCTTTGATCTTGATGAGGTCCGACCCTCCGACTACTCCCACTCGGACCCGAGTCCTCAGCTTCTCCAGGAAGTCTGCCATGCACCGAGTCACAGGCTGAAAACAAACAGTGGATAAAACATAATACTTTACTGTGTAGCACTCAAAGTTAGAACAGTCTGCACTTTCAGCAGGACTAGTAGTACCAGACAATTTTTTCAGGATTTCACTGGCCATTCTGCAGATTAAAATGCCTGATTTAATAGTAGTTTTGATTTCTTTGTTTTTTTAATCGCGACGAATGTTACAACTTGTTCCAGTGAGAATAAAGAGACAGAGAGACACGTGTCCGAACAGCAAGCACAATGTAAACAAACGGAGCCTATCAGCTGGTAATCCAGATCAGACTGCAGACGCAACCATGAACAGATGGATGAGTAGGACTTGACGTCTTCTGACAGAACGTTTTATGTTGTGACATTTACTGGGAATGACTTACAAGGGCTGACATGTAGAGACAGACAGGTCCCCATCCTGCATGTCTTTGGACTGTGGGAGGCACCCGGAGAACCCGGAGAGAACCCGCGTACATGGGGAGAACAACTACCATACACATTTTTCCCTAAATAAGGGCTGCGTTTCAAAAACAGGTTGAGTCGCCCTCGCTCACTTGCCCTCAGCCCTTGCTATGACGTCACACGGAGGCCACTTGGAGGGCGGAGGGAAAGTGGGCGGAGGGGTTGTGGGGTGAAAGAGGTAAATGGAACACACCTGCCCTCGTTCACTAACAGCCCAGACGATCATGGATCAACCACACGTTGTTGGAGTAGCGCTATACTGCCTATTCCAAATTACCAAATTAGTATTCTGCGCTTGATGGCAATACGTCGGCTTATATACTTACACTTGTAAAAGGTGGGCTCTGCCATAACTCTGCAACAGACAGTCTAATTGCACAATTTAAGTGGTCTTTAAGGTCTTCCTTGGTGGTGAATAGACAGCAGACAATGGTGTTTGAGGTTCATTATCGCCACCGCATGGACATATTTTTCGTGCACCATTGCAATGCATTGTGGGTGATATACAGCTCTAGAGTGACCATCGTTGTTGACTCGATCACTCAGCCCTCAAGGGTCGATCTCACCGGAGTTCACTTCAGCTGTTCAGAGAAATGGAACAGCCCTGATGATGGCGGATTCCCCCGAGGGCAAGTGCTTTGGGCAAGTGAGCGAGGGCGACTCAAACTGTTATTGAAACGCAGCTCCGGAAGGGGCGTGGCGTAACCTCGCTTAAAAAAACTACAACAACAACGTGGAGCCGGATGTTGCGCCGACACAACGAAGCCTGCTGTCAGGTGTTTGTATGACTGAAGTAAAGTCTAACATGAGGCTCACAGACACACGTTACCTGTCTCGCCGCCGTGAGCGTGCCGTCCACATCGAAGAGGCAGAGCGTGTTCGAGTCCGGAGCGGTTTCACTCATCTTCCTGTCGTCTGCGTGCTGCTGTATCACTGTCTCTCTGTGGTGGACACTGTCTCTCTGTGTTCCCTCTGGTGTAAAGGGACCAGTCAGTGTGTGTCCACAGTCTCTCACGTCTCAGCTTTCTGCGGTTACAGACGCCTGTCAGCCAGCTGCTGCACTGCTGTGAAACCCTGCTAACATTCTTCTTCGTCTTCTCTGCAGTGACGTCATGGCGGTCAGCAAACAGCGTTATGACGCATTACCGCCACCAACTGGTGTTGTATGAATCAGGATTGTCATTATTCACTTATTCTTATAATAAAGAAAAATGCAATCGTACACAGACATTTACAATAATAATGTTATTCTCTCTGTGAAATGAGTTCTCTTGAGATTTGGAAACTAAAATAAATGACCCACCCAATATAAGCTCCCTTCTTTCACCATCATATTTCAGACAGTAAAGTATCATATGTTCATGAGTTTCTTCCAGGCAGCAACCTCCGGTTGAAGCCAAGGCTGAAGTGGAACAGATTAACCTGCAATCTAAGAGAGAAGAAAACATGCAGGTCAAGACCCTGACAATATTTTAGGTAATTTTCCCCGGACCTATGACCACGATCGAGATACCACTTTAACAGTTGCATTCTATACAAAGACAAGCTACAGATCAGAAATTGAGCAATGAGCACTGTTCGACAATTACATTGAATCTATTCATCAAACGTGTCAACATGTTGGAGATATTTTAGAGGTATTTTGAAAACATGTGAGACCTGCTTTACAAAGACAACTTAACAAAGACAGTTTTGTACTGGTAACCCTGGTAAAAGAAACCCTTTTTGATGACTTAAAAACCTCCCTGCATCACTAATGAGCTGGTACATTGTAATCCACTCATTAAGGCATTACAAATCTGGCTTGGTTTATGATGTCTACCAAAGTTATCACTATGATTAATAATGAGTTAAGAATACAAATTATCAAATTAACCAGGATCCATTCATTTCATTTAATGCAAAAGACGTCCAACAAAGGAAAAATAAATATTGTCACACTTATTTTGACATTTTTGACATTTTATTTTGACACGGCGACGTGGTTGGGATGGATTCATCTCTGCGTGGCTGTGCCTGCTGCCATGGACTACTACTGTTGATACTATTGCTTCTGTTAATGCCACCACTACTGTTAATGCTACTACTACTATACTACCAATACCAAATGCAGTTGGAACCCAAGGGCCTGGGCTGCACGAGATTTCTGCCTAAAAGCCTATTAAGGCAGTTTTTTCTTGCCACTGTCGCTGTAACGCTTGCCCCTGGGTGATGTTGGGACTTTGAAATTGTGTTGACTCTTGAAATTTTTAGCATATTCTAGTCCTGCTCAATGTGTTAAGTGTCCTGAGATGACTTCTGTTGTGATTTGACACTATAAATAAAATTGAATTTTTAAATATATGCAGCACTTAAAGAAAAGTAAGTGGAACAATAAGATAAGAAAACCTTTATAAGTCCCATGAAGGGGACATTTACAAAATTACAGCAGCAAAGAGGATAGTGCAACAATATTAGGCAAGACACATCAAATATAAACTAACTAAACAATCAAATCATGGACAGACTGAGTGATTGAATTCACATTATCACACATATTTTGCATATGAAAGCTGAATTCTAAAGTCTTATTTTTATTTTCTAGCCAGATTATAAAAGCAAATGAGCTGTATTGTTTTGGACTTGTTTGAGTCGTCTCCTTGTACAGCTGAGCCTTTACAGGACTGTAAAGGCTCCTGTTGCTGTCAGTCTCGCCCAGAAAACAAACGTTCAAACCCCCATTACCACACATGGACAGCCAAACTTAATTTGACTAGAGCAGACAAAGGACTTTTCGCGCCGTATGTTTAAAAGCCCAGTTCAACCAATCAGCCTACAAACGACACATACAAACGTGCTCGCACGTAGCGTAACCAATCACAGCGTTGTGTCTTTCTCATGCTCGACGTTCAAATGTAAATGTTTAAATCCAGCCAATCCGCGGATGGCAGGGAGGAGCTATGGAAGTGCTTCTAGTCAAGTTAGTTCGGCCCTGCAGACAGTGACAAAACAGTCCAGCTTTTGTCCTCATTCAGTCGACGCACAATTTGTCTGGTAACAGGTAAGGCTCCAGCGTTTTTACAACTTTATCGAGCTACTTTTCATTGAAAGACTCAGTTGTTAGTATGTGAATTTGGTGTAATGTGTCTGGCGCATTTATACAAATTAAAGCTTTCTGACTTATTAAGTCTTTCGTATGTTACATTTAAGGTTAATATTACGATACATATTAAGGTTTGCTCTAAATATCTCCAACTTTAATAATTGTCTTGTGGTTTATATGCGTATTACAAAAGCTGAAGTTTCCGGCCTTTGTCGATATTGGGGCAGGCGGTGTGCCTCTGTGAGCGCAGCATGCCGTTCAAACGCCATTTGGATTTGCTAGCTTAGCCTGCTAAAAGATGGTAGCTCCCGCATTTGAGTTTGACTTAACCACTAGGTCGCAATTCCCTCCTGTGGTTAGTTGTACTGCTGTTACGGGCGGAATAACGGCCCGTTAAGTTAGTGGAAGTGACGGTTAGATGACTTATCGTACGCTTGAGGCACAGCTAAGTTTAGGCGGGAAGATACAAAATGGAGTCTCGTCTTTTTGTCCCTGAGAAGCAGAAATCCGATTAGAGCCGTAAAACACCCTTGGGCGTCAGCTTGCTGTGTTGCAACAGCAATCTTAAATTGTGAAACGATGACGCGCCTTAAAGCATTTCCTTAATGAACTTACGTATACGTGTTTTTAAGTTAAATAGTTGTGTGGCTCAGTTAAAAGCTAGAGTAACGTCAGGTCTAATGTTATAACTTGGATTAGCGTCACACTGCCTGTCCATTGTTTTTCAACTAAGTTGGTTCGTTATGTTCCGTGAAGTTTTATTTTCTGCCTGTATTTTCTAGTCTAGATCAATTGCAGCCATGACAAAGGACCCAAATAGACCAAGAGGAAAGACCTCCTCGTATGCTTTCTTTGTTGCGACATGCCGTGAAGAGCACAAAAAGAAACACCCAGGGACCAGTGTAGGCTTCGCAGAGTTCTCCAAGAAATGCTCCGAGAGATGGAAGGTAAGGTCATACGCTTAAGAGGTTTAAAAATGTATTTGTGGGGGACCATCTTTACCATCCAAGTTAAATTATTAGTCGGATATGGAGATTATTTTGTCTGAAGGGCTGAGTTCATATCTCCATTTTACCCACTCTCACATAGCCTCTTGTGATGTGTAATCATAGGTAACTTAATAGCAAAGCACTGCCCATGTTAATAATCCTACATAAGGTTGTTGCGTCATACAAATTCCCAATAAAATACAACTTCTGATGCCTATGCAGTTGGGGAGACTTCTGGAGGTGTAAAATAATTTAACTGTTAAATTGGAATTCCCATTATGTGTTCATCTTTCTTTTGCTTCTGTTTTGTAGACCATGTCTGCCAAGGAGAAGGTAAAGTTTGAGGATTTGGCTAAGAACGACAAGGTCCGATATGACCGTGAGATGAAAACGTACGTCCCCCCTAAAGGCACTCTGGGCAAGGGCGGCAAGAAGAAAAAGGACCCTAATGCACCAAAAAGGCCACCGTAAGTGTAACCCCCCCTCCCCCAGCAAATGGCTGGAAAACAAAATGTTACCGAGATGTTTACAAAAGAACATAGAAAAATAGTTTAGTTTTTAGCTATTGTCATGTGCAGAAATGCAGTCTGGAGCATGGTATTTATTGCCCCCTTCTCTCCAGGTCTGCTTTCTTCGTGTTCTGCTCTGACCACCGTCCCAGAATCAAGGAGGAGAATCCTGGTATCTCCATCGGTGACATCGCCAAGAAGCTTGGAGAGTTGTGGTCCACACAGACTTCTAAAGACAAGGTTCCCTATGAGGCCAGGGCTGGCAAACTGAAGGAGAAATATGAGAAGGTATCCTTTCACTTCCTAATTCTTTTTCAGTTTTTCTCATAGCGAGTTGCATCATAGTCTGACACTTGTGAAGTAATTTAATTAACAGACTAACCGGTGTAAATGTTCTTCTGTTTAGGACGTTGCTGCCTACAAAGCCAAAAGTGGTTTGGGGAAAAGTGATTCTGGTAAGAAGGGTGGCCCAGGCAGGCCCGCTGCCAAGAAACCACAACCAGTTGACGATGACGACGACGACGATGAGGATGACGATGATGATGATGATGATGATGAAGATGACGACTAAATGGTTAATATGTTAACAGGATGTGAGTTTTGCAATGCGTTGTTCAGCTCAGCTTTTGTGTGGGTGATTCAAACAGTATAGCCTGCTGTCCCTGTTGGTCTGCCTCTGTAGGACACCAGACCTGTATTCCTTTTCACGTTCAGGGATTTAGTTTTTATTTTGTAACTTAGTCCCCTAATTTTTTTTTAAACAGTTTTTCTGCTGAACTCGTTTGTTACATCCTAGAGCCTCATTGCTATCTGAACGGGCAGCTAGATAAGGATTTCCTGTGAATATACAATGGACTGAAACTTATGTACAAGCTGTGGACGGCAGCAAATCGGTAACGTTTTTTTAAAAAATGTATTGTTTCTGGAAGCACTGCTTGGTTTTCTCTTTAGTGGTGCTGTTTCTTCACTGTCATTTTACTACCAAGAGTTATCTGTAGTTTGATTAAAAATGTTTGAAGCCATTTTTAATGTAGAAGTTCTTTTTTTTTTTTTTTTTTGTAATAAAATTTTGTATATTAACTGTATGGACTCTCAATTCTTGAATAGTTTATCGTCTTGAGAGCATTAAATAGTGGTATTAAACGGATAATTAAACTAACTGCTATTAATCTTACTGTATCTCTTAGTGGGGCTTTTAGTTGACCAAAGCTGCACAAAAATCATTATTCAGATGCAGCAGAAATGTTGATTAGATTATGAGAGCAAGCTGGCAGCAACAGTTTAGGATTCAAATTAACTATTGACACCTACATTACAGCCCCTGAAGCCGCATAATCACTTGTCATATTATCATGTGGAAAAGTGATTATGTGGTTTCAGGGGCTGTAATGTATGTGTATTTTATGTAAACTGGTCCTTTCATCAAGGAATTCAATGACTTCCTTTTTTAGAATTTTATTAGCAGGCTCATGTGCTCACTGATCTAGATTTATTTCTTGTCTCGGTATTTAAACGGCAAATACCAAGAAAATACTTACTGTGGAGTTATTCAGGGAAACGATCAAGTTGAGAACTTGATGGTGAATGTTTTGCATGTGGTCATAAGGGCTCAGGGGACCGCTCCGGATGAGGGCAAAAGGGCTACGAAGTGCTGAAAAATTCAATGTCTTGGAATATGTTTTGAGTTGTCGTCATATTTTAGACACTGCCAATCAAAAACAATTCTCTACCCATCCCAAGGATTCTCAATGGGGTTCAGGTCTGGACTCTGAGGTGGTCGGTTCATATGTAAACATGTCTTCCTGAACTAGACTTTCATCCTGGAATCCTGGCATTGTCATCTAGGAATATGCCTGTGTCATCAGGGGGGATGGAAAAACCTGGTCCTTCAGTATATTCAGGTAGTCAGCTGACCTCACAATGTTGCTGAACCTCCAGCTGACCAACTGAAGGGACCCCAGATCCCCCACAGGCCTGTACGGTAGGAGATGAATTGAGGTGAATGATGGGAGCATCACTTCACCTCTCTTCTGGAACAGGGTCAATCTGGACTCATCAGATCACATGACCTTCCATTACTCCAGTCCAATCTTCATGCTCCCTAGCAAATTGATGCCTCACTGATAAGTGGTTTTCTTCAGGCTCCAGAGCTGTTAAATCCAATCTCTTGAGTTCTCTTCACATTGTGTGTGGAAATGTTACTTTCAATGTAGATTTTTTAGGATTTTATTTCACCAAACGTTAACATTTCCAATCATGATCATTCAAGATTTTTTTTTACCACTTTTCTTCCTTGAAGGTTCCAGGTTTTAATGTGTGGTTTAGATGGTGTGTGTTCTCTTCATGGGAGGATATAATTCCTGATAATTCCTGGAGGCCTTTTTTAAACCAGGCTATATTTTAACTTCTCTACCATGACGGCGAGCTAGTAGCTTTTTGAAGTCACTTGTGACGATATTCATGATTACCCTGATAATGGAAATCAACTTATTGTGAGTGTTTTTTATTGCGATATATCGTCCCGTCACTAGTGTCTGGGGGATTAGTGTTTGTTTGGTGATTACTCTTATTGGTCTTTGGCTGAAAACATACAAGCCAGTATTTATTCCTTTAGATAGTAGCCTATCCTGTTATCTTGGAGTCGGGTGGATTTAATGAAGTACATTTACTCAGCCAAGCTTTAACCAAGTACAACTTTGAGGTACTCTACCTGAGTATGTATGTGCTAGATTCTACTGCTGCTGCTACTCCATTAAGAGACAGCTATAGTCACTGGTTATTTGCCTATTTGAAGAAAAACACGATGAGCATCTAAAATATCCCCCATTGTTCAGTGAAAATGGATCTTTGTCTTATTAAACTAATTTTTATCCTGAATGGTTTATTTGATCATTAACAGTGACAAAATGCTGCGAATATAGTGTCTATATTGCAATGCAAATTGACTCAAGATTTCATTTTTGATGTTTTTTACAGGAGTAAAAGTATTGTGCCGGTAAAACTTTAGCCTAATATTTTGAATGCAGGGCTATTTAGGGCTACAGCTACAGTTTGTGTGTTCAAACACGGGTCCGCCACCTTAAGTGCCATTCCAAACCAGCTAGTGGGGAGAGGAAGTGGGTTATAAAACCCTCCAGCATTGAGCTTGCATCCATGCTGACCTACTGACCATGTGCAACACCTAAACTGTTGGTCATGGAAGACGATCGATACACACATTTACTCATAAACTGCTCCAACTAAGACGGATAAGATAAGATAGAACTTTATTAAAATGGAAGGAAATTCTAGTGCCAGGTGTTACCCAAATATACAATAACAAAGAATAAAAAAAAAAAACTATAAATTAAGTTATAAATATAACAAAATGTGAGAATAATCCACTTGTGAAATGATTTATTCCCTACACCTTAATAAAGGGGACTTTATTCGGCTGAGAGTGGGACTCCCACTCTGTGAGGGAGTGGGAGGGTTTGGCCCCCAGACAGTAGCCCAGTCCCCAGGGCGTTCCCGTTAAGTCAGGTCTGTCCCACGGACTCTTTGAGCCCTGTATGCCCACTTCCTGGAAAATCAGCATGATGTTGACTTTACCTGAGGGAATTACCCACAGTTCATAGCATTGCAACATGAATTCCAGGGTTACAGGGAAGACCGGAGGAATTAAAAAAAAGTGGATGTCGCATGCGTGGAATATACATTTACACAGAGACATTAACATTAAAGATTTAGGCCAAGTTTACACGTAGCAGGATATTTAGAGAAACGAATATCCCCCCCCCCCCCCCCCGTTTTCAAAAACAACATTGTGCACACAACATCGTTCAGCCTGCATAAATCCGCCGTCGTGCGGCATTGTAACTATGCCAAACCTGTGGGCGGCAGTGTAGGAGAAGGATAAAGCCATGCAAGCCAATCAGAATCCTCAGAATCAACAACAAATAACACGAGCGACTTCCTGTGAACCTAAAACCCCGTTTCTCCCAGTTGACACGACAACACATAACCGGCGTTATCAGAAATCTCCACAGTTTTCGGTTTAATGTGATAAAAACGGTGTTTTCATGTAAATGAGAGGCCAAACCGTGTGGAAATATCTGCGTTTTCCCTTCGTGTAAACCGCACCTTAATATGGAACATAAAACACCTGAAATCATAGGAATGTCATCATAGGCCACACACTGTACCCCTTTTCCACCGAGGCATTTTGAGGTCCGGTTCGGAGCCGGTGCCCAATCGCGAACCAGTTCTTCCTGTTTCCACAGACAAAGAGCCGGCTCTCGGCCAGGAAAACTGGTTCCCGAGCGGCCCCAACTCTTTGCTGGGCTGGAACTGGGCCCGGCTTACGTTAGAGGGGCTGGGGGCGGGGTTAACGCTCGAGGCAACGGGGGAAATACGCCACTGCGGAGTGCAGAGTTTTACTAACGTTACTGTGCCCGGTAAGTTTCACTTTTAAAATGTTTCACCTCGTTGCAAACTAACGACACATTTCTGTTTAGTTTACCATGCTAGTGATTACGTTCGTAATAGCAGCAACTAGTGGCTTTGCTTCCTCGGGTAATGTAAGCTGACCGGCTAGCTAGCCAGCTAGCGTGATATTGCTAACAACAACGTTAGCATGCCACTTTCTGACTGCCGTTGGCTCACTAAACGTTACCAACTACCAACGTAACATAACATCTGTGTTCACAGGGTCGTGGACACGTTTGTGATTAAACCGCTGTTCTCTGGTTTGTGTTTGTAGAGCTGTCGGACATCGGCGATATTGAATGGAGGTCCAACCTGCAGATGACTAAACATCAAACACTCGGATCTATTGATCACACACAGTTCTACACTTTAAAACATGTTGTGATTTTAGTATTTTGTGTATTTTATTGTTATTGTATTATTTGCCAAAATAAACACTTTTTCTGAAGAGACATGTCTGCTATGCTTGAAATTAGCGCTGCGGTTGAACCAACTGCGAACCAGCACGGCACCGGCCCGGCTCTTGAACTAGGTTCGCGTTGGTGGAAAAGGGGTACTAGGATTTGTGCTTAGCGAGGTAACTTAAGCGTTAGCTCTGGGTTTTCCGTCTACGACGCTGGTTCACTTCTTACCGGGGTAGATCGCCATGGTAACTTACGCTGTGGAGCTAACCTGCTCCGGAGCAGGTTATGTTCATGATAAGAGATCAACGTGGAGCAACACACCGCCGACTGACCAATCACCTCTCTTGGTGCACGGATATATAAAAAAGAAGAAGCTCGGTGGATTGTGAGAGGGTCGCGTAGGAGAACTATAGAGTGTACAGAGACCGGCAAAACCCTTTTGTCTGTCCCTGACGATGTTTTATATGAGAGATACAGATTCTCATCGGAGGGAAATACTTTTCTTTGTCAGCGTACAGCCTACTTACCACTTTGAATTATGTTTTTATATTTATTTGATTTGCTCCCAAGTCCGTTTTACACCGCCGGGATTGCAGCTGAAAGAATGAGGCTGATATTGTCATAAACCACGTTATAAGAATACATCCAAGCAACACAATCATTTTAAAGTGTTAGGTTTGGCCTTTTATTGCGGAAGGACATCATAAGAGTTAAAGGGACGAGAGAGAGCAACGATATGATTTAAATGACGGCCGAAGTGCGGATTCGAACCGACGCCGCTATAAGGAGCCTCGTGACATGGGGCGGTAACGCTACCACTAAGCTATCAGCAAAGTTAGCGCTATGACTTAATCAATCAGATGTAGTAGTGTCCTTATGATGGGGTAGTCATATTATACTACTAATACTATTAATACGACTTCCGCATTCACACAGTCGGCGAGTTTTTGATCCATGTATGTGATTGGTCAAATGCTGCAAACGCCGCCTCTTTCATGTGCACGCGCTCATAGCTGGACAGGTAAACCCTGGGTTGAGTTAACGAGTTGATAACCAGCTTGTGTGACCGCTTATCTCCGATTGCCTTTGTTAGGGTTACTTAGGGCTGGATCTCTGAAAGATACCCTGGGTATCAGTGTTGCCAGGTGAGAAATGTAGGATTATCGTACCAGAGACATAAAATTATCGTATTTTGAGGGAAATTATCGTACACCCGTCATAACCAAAATAACAAGTCTATTGATGCGCTGTAGTCACTCTAGTGTTGAATAGCGTCTAACATGTTCACTAATTTTCAGTGCTTCTTCTTCCAGGCTGGCTCTGCTTCTTCTTAATTTTTTTATTTATTTTTTTCCTCACTCATGGGGCGGGCGCAGCGGACTATTCAGCCAATCATGGCCGTTGTTCTGAGGCAAACGCATACACGTCACTCGTAGCTCACATTTAGAAAAGCAAACGGATGCCTTCAGATTCACAAAAAAACTCCGACAGACAGTTGGGACAGGCTGATTACAACCAATTACAACAACACATTCACGGAAGGTCTTTTTTGGGATTATTGATCGTACATCGTACAGAGGGCAAAATTATCGTACAAATACGATAATTATCGTACACCTGGCAACACTGCTGGGTATGTTGAACTCGCTTCGTAGTACAGGCCCCAGAGGGGTATTCCATCAAACTCGCTAAGCGCAAAGCCGGGCTAATTTCGATAAGCCTCGCTACCTTTAGCGAGAGTTGCGTTCCATCAACGTGACTTGAGGGACTCTCCGCTAAGTAACCATGGGAATTTATCCGACCAAACTAGCCTGCTCCGGGGCAGGCTAAACATCAGGCTTACTTTAGCGGGGGTTTCAGAGAAGTCCGTCTGTCGGAAACAACTGTACCAGCAGAAGGTTCCGCCAAGTCTAGTCCTCGTGATTTCATCACGTGAAAGACCAAAAATTACATATATGAAGTACAAACTATATTTGCATCAAGTGTCTAAGAATACATGCTTGCAATTAAAAAATATGAATAAATCGTTTATTTCCTGAACAACAAATAATTTTTTTTTGATTGCATAATTGTCTTTAGATCAGAGAATTAGACCAACATTTTACTTTAACTATGATAAATATGTCATACAATTTCCCCAGAGCCCAAATATAACTTGCAAAAACATGATAGATATAATAGCATGGTATAGATCCCAATGACAAAGGCATTGCTGCTTGCAATTTTCAGCCACATAAATTCCTTTCAGGTGAGTTCATTAATAGGTTCATTGAATGTATTCATTAAATTGTTGCGATAAATGAGTTGGTCAATGTAGATGCATTTACTAGGCCTATCTAAAAAAGAGAGAGAGAGAGAGAGAGAGAGAGAGAGAGAGAGAGAGAGAGAGAGAGAGAGAGAGAGAGAGTGAGAGAGAGTGTGAGAGAGTGAGTTCCGGCCAAAGAAAGAAAAAGAAACGACAATGGACGGGAATTGAACCGTGGGCGGCTGCATGTACAGCCGGCACGTTACCTCTACACTATCCTCACATTAGAGAAAATGTAGTCAGTGTTATATTAGAACATGTTACTCTTAACGGTACTTCCGTATTAAATCGCTCGGCAATTCTTGCCCAAGCAGCCTCGCGATTTTTATTTATCACTACAGTATTCCCTTTATTGGTTATGATGGGTTTGTACTCCTCGTACAGTTCCATCAATAATTTTTGCTCTGGTCTTTTCTGCCATTTTCTCGATGATTCGACATTCACGGTTCTGGTCTGGCTTCATATCCCATGAACGGCGTAACACAAGACAACGTTAGCCTGGCTTGAATAAGCCTCAACAAGGCGCGGCTGAAATGCGTTAATGGAATGGGTTTAGCCGCAAGTGGAAGTTGGCGTTAGTTTTAACCAGGCTTAACCAGGTAAGCGCCGCTTTAATTAGCGAGTTTGGTGGAATACCCCTCTGGTTTATTATTATTATTATTATTATTATTATTATTATTATTATTATTATTATTATTATTATTATTATTATTATTATTATCCATTTAATTATTATTATCCATCCGTCCATCCATCGTCTACAGCTGACAGCTTGGATGGCTGGAGCTAATCCCAGCTGTCATTGGGGAGAACATGCAAACTCCACACAGAAGGAAACCAAACCCGACCTGGGAATCGAATCCGGGACCCTCTTGCTGTGAGGCGACAGTGGAACATAAAACACCTGAAATCATAGGAACCCACTACACCACCGTGCAGCTCAAGCTTACAGCACCAGGCGGTGTTGCATCCGACAAAGTACCGACAAGGCCTGACCCTTGTTTGAGTTGAATTTGAATGGCAGGAAAAGCTCAATTTGAAGTGTATTTTGTGAACTACTATGTGTTACAACACAACAACTTCAAGTATACTTAGTAAACTTAAGTACATGGCTGTGTAATATACATGCTTGAGTGATGAAAGTAGAGTTTCCAATATTATATTACTTCAATATATCACCTTAATATATTTCCACATTGTACATTGTTAGTATATCTTGCCATTTCAGCACAAGTTAAATTTAAATGGACTTCATTTATAGTGCTTTTCTAGTCTTCCATCCACACACTGGATCTGACTCACACAATCATGCACAGCAAATGACCAATTTGGGGTTCAGTGTCTTGAGGACACTTCAGCATGTAGAGAGTGAGGGCTTGAACCGTTATATATATATACCCTGATAACAAGTAGCTCAGACTAATCTGATCCTTCACAGTAGCAGGCTAATTCATTACTGTATTACATTTACATTTACATTTAGCAGACACTTTTCTCCAAAGCGACTTACAATAAGTACATTTGTCAAAAGAAGGAAACAAAGAAACGTATCATTGCCGATAAAGTAAGAGCTAAAAATAGAACTTAGAAAGTGTTAGGTCCTCATCTGAGTAACGTAGTACGTTAAGGCGACAGTGCTATGATCCGAGTGCTACATTTTTTTGGGGGGGGAGGGGTGTTAGTGGGTCATGCTATGTAGAGTCGAGGTGAAGTCTGAACAGGTGAGTCTTGAGCCTTTTTCGGAAGATGGCAAATTACTCTGCTGTCCTGACATTGGTCGGGAGTTCGTTCCACCACTGAGGCGCCAGAACAGAGAAGAGTCTGGACTTTGCTGAGCGACATTTGTTTGATTTCAGCGATGGTGGTACCAGCCGGCCAGCTGAAGTAGAGGAGCAAAGTGCTCGCTTTGGGGCATGAGGTTTGACCAGTGTTTGAAGGTAGATGGGTGCCGTTCCATTGATGGCCCTGAAGGCCAGTGCCATCGTCTTGAATTGGATGCGTGCTGCAACAGGGAGCCAGTGGAGGTCACGGAGGAGGGGGGTCACATGGGATAATTTGGGTAGATTGAAGATAAGGCGTGCTGCAGCGTTCTGGATACGCTGCAATGGTTTAATCGCAGAGGCCGGGAGTCCGGCCAGGAGAGAGTTGCAGTAGTCAAGGCGGGAGATGACCAGTGCTTGGACCAGGAGTTGCGTTGCATCCTTTGTGAGGAAGGTCCGAATCCTGCGGATATTGTAGAGGGCAAATCTGCAGGATCGGGCCACAGCAATGATGTTGGGGGTGCAGGATAGTTGGTCATTGAGGATTACACCTAGGTTCCTCGCAGTTGACGACGGCAATACGGTGATGCCCTTGACAGTGACTGACAGGTCCATGCGAGGGATGAAGAGGAGTTCGGTTTTATTCAGGTTAAGCTTGAGATGATGTGCAGTTGTCCAGACAGAGATGTCAGCCAGACAGTCTGAGATGCGATTTGCAATGTGAGTGTCAGAGGTTGGGGGAAAAGAGAGGAACAGCTGGGTGTCATCTGCGTAGCAATGGTAGGAGAATCCATGCGATGTGATAACAGAACCTAGTGATCTGGTGTATAGTGAGAACAGAAGCGGTCCAAATACTGAGCCTTGAGGGACACCCGTGTCCAGAGAACAGGGTTTGGACATAGAGCCATTCCATGTGACCTGAAAGGTCCGATTTGTCAGGTATGATGTAAACCAGGTGTGAGCAGAGTCAGTTATGCCAAGTTCAGCCAGAGTGGAGAGGAGGATTTGGTGGTTGACTGTGTCGAATGCAGCTGATAGGTCGAGGAGAATGAGAACGGAGGAGTGGGATGAGGCTCTGGCGTCTCGCAGGGACTCAGTCACTGTGAGGAGGGCCATCTCAGTGGAGTGAGCAGTCCTGAATCCTGATTGATTAGGGTCAAGGAGGTTGTTCTGCAAGAGATAGGATGACAGTTGGTTGTAGGCGGCACGTTCCAAGGTTTTAGAGAGGAATGAAAGAAGAGATACAGGTCTGTAGCTTTGGATGTCAGTAGCGTCTAGGGTGGGTTTTTTAAGGAGAGGCTTCACGGTAGCTGTCTTAAAAGCCGCTGGAATGACACCTGAGGTGAGGGAGGAGTTGATCAGGGTGGTGAGGAATGGCAAGATGTCGTGTGAGATGTCCTGGAGAAGAGAGGAGGGAATCGGGTCAAGGGAGCAGGTGGTGGCACGGTTAGATGTAACAAGTGCGTGAACGTCTTCAGAGGTGAGGGGGCTAAAGCTGGTAAGACCATCAGAGTTGAGAGTTGGGGGAGATGTTTTCTGGGAGGGAATAGGCGTGAATGAGGAGCTGATGTCATTTACTTTCTTGGTAAAGTAAGTTGCAAAGTCATCGGCAGTAAGGGAGGAAGGGGGGGAGGGGTATGAGGGGTGAGGAGGGAGAAGAACATGGAGAAGAGTTTCCTGGGGTTGGAGGCAGAAGAGTTGATCTTGGCCAGTGTTGGGGTAGTAGCAGGAGCAGATTTGGTTATCAACAGCTAATTATTAATGTCAATATGATTATCGATATTAATAATTATATTTAATATATTATCATGATATAATCATGAATAAACGGGGCACCACCCTGGGATCAGGGAAAAGATAACCTAAAACTGTATTCAGTCTCAATATAAAGGTTTTATACTCACATGCCAAGGATCGTGATCATTGGCATAGAAGTACAAAACCAATCGAACAATTAAAAAGGTGTGAAATTCAAGCACTAGCCTTCACAACCTGCTGTTGTCCAGTGACATATACACAACAGGCACAAGAGACCGCTAGTTATAATATAACAAGACTTATTAAAATCAGTAATAATGATCACAATCAATAACACTGCAATTAACAAAGCCTTATTACCTAACTACCTAACACACAAAACTAAGCTAAAACAGAAGGAGAGACACACGTGGAGTGTGTGTGTGTGCGTGCGTGTGTGTGCGTGTGTGTACATTTACATTTACATTTAGGTCATTTAGCAGACGCTTTTGTCCAAAGCGACTTACAATAAGTACATTTGTCAAAAGAAGGAAACAAAGAAACCACGACGTATCATTGCCGATGCAGTAAGAGCTAAAAATAGAACAAGTGCTAGGTCCTCATCTGAGTAAAGTAGTACTTCAAGAGTAACAGTGCTACGATCCGAGTTTTTTTTTTTTTTTTTTTTTTTTTTTTTTTTTTTTTTTTTGCGGGGGGTGGGGGGGGTCGAGGGAGGGTGTTAGTGGGTCATGCTATGTAGAGTCGAGGTGAAGTCTGAACAGGTGAGTCTTGAGCCTTTTTCGGAAGATGGCAAATGACTCTGCTGTCCTGACATTGGTCGGGAGTTCGTTCCACCACTGAGGCGCCAGAACAGAGAAGAGTCTGGACTTTGCTGAGCGACATTTGTTTGATTTCAGCGATGGTGGTACCAGCCGGCCAGCTGAAGTAGAGGAGCGGAGTGCTCGCTTCGGGGCATGAGGTTTGACCAGTGTTTGAAGGTAGGCAGGTGCCGTTCCATTGATGGCCCTGAAGGCCAGTGTCATCGTCTTGAATTGGATGCGTGCTGCAACAGGGAGCCAGTGGAGGTCACGGAGGAGGGGGGTCACGTGGGAGAATTTGGGTAGATTGAAGATAAGGCGTGCTGCAGCGTTCTGGATACGCTGCAATGGTTTAATCGCATAGGCCGGGAGTCCGGCCAGGAGAGAGTTGCAGTAGTCAAGGCGGGAGATGACCAGTGCTTGGACCAAGAGCTGCGTTGCATCCTTTGTGAGGAAGGTCCGAATCCTGCGGATATTGTAGAGGGCAAATCTGCAGGATCGGGCCACAGCAGTGATGTTGGGGGTGCAGGATAGTTGGTCATCGAGGATTACACCCAGGTTCCTCGCAGTTGAGGAAGGAAATACTGTGATGCCCTCAACAGTGACCGACAGGTCCATGTGAGGGCAGTCTTTCCCTGGGATGAAGAGGAGTTCGGTTTTATTCAGGTTAAGCTTGAGGTGATGTGCAGTTGTCCAGACAGAGATGTCAGCCAGACAGTCCGAGATGCGAGTTGCAATGTGAGCGTCAGAGGACGGGGGAAAAGAGAGGAACAGCTGGGTGTCATCAGCGTAGCAATGGTAGGAGAATCCATGCGATGTGATAACAGAACCTAGTGATCTGGTGTATAGTGAGAACAGAAGCGGTCCTAATACTGAGCCTTGAGGGACACCCGTGTCCAGAGAGCAGGGTTTGGACATAGAGCCATTCCATGTGACCTGAAAGGTGCGGTTTGTCAGGTATGATGTAAACCAGGTGAGAGCAGAGTCGGTTATGCCAAGTTCAGCCAGAGTGGAGAGGAGAATTTGGTGGTTGACTGTGTCGAATGCAGCAGATAGGTCAAGGAGAATGAGAACGGAGGAGTTGGATGATGTTTTGGCGTCTCGCAGGGACTCGGTCACAGTGAGGAGGGCCGTCTCAGTGGAGTGGGCAGTCCTGAATCCTGATTGGTTAGGGTCTAGGAGGTTCTTCCGCAAGAGATAGGATGACAGTTGGTTGTAGGCAGCACGTTCCAAGGTTTTAGAGAGGAATGAAAGAAGAGATACAGGTCTGTAGCTTTGGATGTCAGTAGCGTCAAGGGTGGGTTTTTTCAGGAGAGGCTTCACGATAGCGGTCTTAAAATCCGCTGGAATGACACCTGAGGTGAGGGAGGAGTTGATCAGGGTGGTGAGGAATGGCAAGATGTCGTGTGAGATGTCCTGGAGAAGAGAGGAGGGAATCGGGTCAAGGGAGCAGGTGGTGGCACGGTTAGATGTAACAAGTGCGTGAACGTCTTCAGAGGTGAGGGGGCTAAAGCTGGTAAGACCATCCGAGTTGAGAGTTGGGGGAGATGTCTTCTGGGAGGGAATAGGCGTGAATGATGAGCTGATGTCATTTACTTTCTTGGTAAAGTAAGTTGCAAAGTCATCGGCAGTAAGGAAGGAAGGGGGCGGAGGGGTAGGAGGGGTGAGGAGGGAAGAGAACATGGAGAAGAGTTTCCTGGGGTTGGAGGCAGAAGAGTTGATCTTTGCCAGGTAGAAGGCAGATTTAGCTGCCGAAACAGTTGAGGTGAAGTCAGAGAGGAGGAGGTGGTAGTGAGCAAGGTCCTCGTGCTGTCCCGATTTCTTCCATTTTCTCTCTGACGCTCGCAACAATGATCTGTTGGTTCGCAGAGGTTCAGACAGCCAGGGAGGGGGGGGAGATGATCGCGCCGGTCGTGCGATTGGGGGACAGAGAGTGTCCAAAGAAGAGGCGAGTGAGGACATCAGGATAGAGGAGGCTTCCTCAGTAGGCATTAAGGAGAACTGTTCCGAGGATGGGAGCGAGGAGATAACAGTTGAGGAGAGAGCGGAGGGAGTGAGGGATTTCAGGTTGCGGCGGCTGGTGACCATTCGAGGCGTAGAGGGGAGGGATGTGGTGGGCTTCATGGGGAGGGAGAAAGTCACAAAGTGGTGGTCGGACACGGTGAGCGGGGTAACAGAGATTGCCGAGATGCCACAGGATCTTGTGAAGACAAGGTCAAGTTGGTTCCCGGCCCGGTGAGTTGGTGGAGAGGGGGAGAGCGTAAGGTCAAATGCGGAAAAGAAGTCGATGAATTCAGATGAGTGTAGCTTTCCCGAGTGGATGTTGAAGTCACCGAGGACGACGAGCGGTGTGCCATCATCAGGGGAGCAGCTCAGGAGGGCATCCATCTCATCCAAAAAGTCACCAAGAGGACCGGGTGGGCGATAGATCACTATGATGTTGAGTTTGAAAGGAATGGTGACAGCGACGGCGTGAAATTCAAGCGTAGATTGGGGTAGGTGGTCGAGAGGAAGGACCTGGTAGGACCATGTGGGTGAGATGAGGAGCCCAGTTCCTCCTCCTCGCCCTGTTCGTCTTGGGGAGTGTGAAAATGAGTAGGCAGTTGAAAGGGCAGCTGGAGTGGCAGTGTTTTCTGGGGTGATCCAGGTCTCTGTGAGGGCCAGGAAGTGGAGAGACTGCAGGGAGGCATAGGCTGAGATGGTGTCCGCCTTCTTGACTGCAGACTGGCAGTTCCACAGCCCCCCTAGTACTTCAAGTTCCTTACCGGTGGAGATTGGATGGGTTACAGCCTCGAATGAAGGGACTTCGGTAAAATCTTCTCCAGTGCGATGTCCTGACTGGGATAAGACACATGGCTGCGAGGGGGGGGGGGGGGTTGAGATGTTATACCTACCTCAATGGGCTTCCTCGATGGACTCCCACAGATAGACTCCCCTTGTCTTTGTTCAGCTGTCTTGACTCCCACAGATAGACTCCCCTTGTCTTTGTTCAGCTGTCTTGACTCCCACAGATAGACTCCCCTTGTCTTTGTTCAGCTGTCTTTGTTCTGATGGCCCGACGCTGCAGCTGACGCTGTAGTGACAGCCTTTTAAGTGCTCAATTTACCGCAAGTACTGACTGTGGCTCCTCCTTCCCTCTAATCAAGTCTATTCACTACAGGTGAGCTGGCTCAAACAAGCTGATTGCTCACTTACCATAGACAGCTTCACAAGAAGTTCAACAACAAGCTATCAATACTAGACTAAATGTTACCACTAGCTTTACACACACAATGCCTAAACCCAAATCTACAATTAGTTTCTGACTTACCAACAAGAGACAAAGCAGCTTCCTTCCTTTCTCCAGACCAAATGTGTAGAGAGAGAGAGCGAGAGAGAGAGGGAGAGATGGAGCTATTCCTCACAGCGTTCAGGGGCGGAGCCACTGACGTCAGATGGCGTAGCGAGAGAGGGAGAGAGAGGGGGAGAGATGGCCGAGTGCAGCCACCGGATGTAGCTATGTCCTTAGCGTCCGCCGGGAACAGCTGGCGTAGGACACGTGTGTGCGGCGTATGTGTGTGTGTTAGCGGGACACAAACAAAGAGAGAGAGAGAATGCACGAGCGATATTCTGAGGCTCAGAAGGCGTGCAGCTATCACACGGCGTTTATTCCGTGAGACCGGTCTTTTAACTGATAGTAGACGCTTACTGAACTCGCGAATATGGCTGAGGTTAGTCGAAAACACTGTTACAGAAATCAACCCAGCGGCGTGGGTACACAATCATTATTCAAATACAGCAGTACATAACCAACGGACTCGGCGGTCCGCGATCAGAACTTAAAACACATTAACAAGAATTACAAGCATGTCCTACACTATCGAATCTCTGCTTCTGCCCAGACAAATAGCCTCTTACTTTTGTCGATGTGTCGATGTGAGGTTTCCGTCCCGTGCAGTGATGGCGTTTCTCGACGCCGGCAACGGACGTTAGTTCGCGGGCGCTCGTTCAGCGCCGGATCCAATTAGTTGAAGAAAACCGTTAGTATTTCTTCCTTCTGCAGGCAACGATACACAATCGCGGCTTGGCGATTTAGTCAGCTTACTTCAGACAGCGTCTGGTAGCTGGAATGCAGGAACTGGCTTGGTTCCTCTTGTTGCAGCGGTGTGCTGCGGGGTCGTGTCCACCTCCTGTTGGTGGAGGGGTCGCCTCCCGTGGCAACGTGGTGTTGCATTGGAAGCGCGTTGGAAGCAGGAAGAGAAGAGGTGGCGCTGGCTTATATAGTTCACGGCTGCTGCCGGGGACCCCCCGGGGTTATCTGCGGTTATCAGCCAATAGGGCACCAGTTGTGTGACGTTGCACTTCGCACTTACGTGAGAGGTGAAACTAAAATGGTGGTGTAGTTTTCAATCCCCTTTGTCCCTTTGTTCTGGCCGCATGTGTAGGCTTTTGTAGGCCGCATTGTGTAGTCCTACTAGTGAGGTCCCAACACCAGGTAGAAGGCAGATTTAGCTGCCGAAACAGTTGAGGTGAAGTCAGAGAGGAGGTGGTGGTAGTGAGCAAGGTCCTCGTGCTGGCCCGATTTCTTCCATTTTCTCTCTGACACTCGCAACAATGATCTGTTGGTTCGCAGAGGTCCAGACAGCCAGGGAGGGGAGGGAGATGATCGCGCAGGTCGTGAGATTGGGGGACAGAGAGTGTCCAAAGAAGAGGAGAGTGAGGACATAAGGATGGAGGAGGCTTCCTCAGTAGGCATTAAGGAGAACTGTTCTGAGGATGGTAGCGAGGAAATAACAGTTGAGGAGAGAGCGGAGGGAGTGAGGGATTTCAGGTTGCGGCGGCTGGTGACAGTTCGAGGCGTAGAGGGGAGGGATGTGGTGGGCTTCATGGGGAGGGAGAAAGTCACAAAGTGGTGATCGGACACGTGAGTGGGGTAACAGAGAGTGCCGAGATGCCACAGGATCTTGTGAAGACAAGGTCAAGTTGGTTCCCGGCCCGGTGAGTTGGTGGAGAGGGGGAGAGTGTAAGGTCAAATGCGGAGAAGAAGTCAATGAATTCAGATGAATGCAGCTTTCCCGGGTGGACGTTGAAGTCACCAAGGACGACGAGTGGTGTGCCATCATCAGGGGAGCAGCTCAGGAGGGCATCCATCTCATCTAAAAAGTCACCGAGAGGACCGGGTGGGCGATAGATCACTATGATGTTGAGCTTGAAACGAAGGGTGACAGAGACGGCGTGGAATTCAAGTGCATTCTAACAATGTCAAATTAAAGCTGTTACATCAGTCACATGCATTTCCGTGACGATGGGTATTTCTTGCATGGGATGGGTGGCACTGGAAATAACAAATCTGCAAATTGTGTGCCGCTACCTGTGTCCACTAAACGCACATGCACACTAATTATTAGGCATGGGACAATATTCAGATTTCATATCATGATTATCCTGCCAAAATAATTGCTATTCACGATATTATCCTCATAATAATCAAAATGTGCTTTAAACTATAAGCACTAAAACAAGCTGGAATCACTTTACATTTTGTTAATAAAGAAATACATAAAATTTGTATTGTGTCACAGATAAGACCCACAACTTTTTTGAGTGAACATCCATTTTTGTGAACAATTAAATCATTTTAAATAAGATGATCATAATGAATCCCTCCCTGCTTAAATTAGGGATAAATATTTGTTTTAGCCTAACTCAATATGGTTGTGTAGATGCCTTCAGGCCTGGACTCTCACCTCCTGTGTCATGGTGAAACATGCAAATTCCCAACTTTGCCACAGCAACGCTGTTCCATGAAAGCCCAACGGCTTTGTGATTTACAAATGAGAAGGTCTTGAGATTCTGCTGACCCAATATGAGATGGATCTGGTGAATCCTTCAGGAGTTTCAAAAAGTTCCCTGTAAAGTGCCTAAAAGGGCATTTTGTTACGTAACCCATGACATTATTGAAATTAAATTGGCCGATTAAGGTGGAGATAATGAAAGCCAATGTGAACACAGGTCTCCTCTTTCTACTGAGATGTCGACCTCAACACAGGTCTCCTCTTTCTACTGAGATGTCGTCCTGAACACAGGTCTCCTCTTTCTACTGAGATGTCGACCTGAACACAGGTCTCCTCTTTCTACTGAGATGTCGACCTGAACACAGGTCTCCTCTTCCTCCTGGGATTTGGACCACAGGTCTCTAGTCCCCAAGCAGTGCCCTCAAAACAGCCAACAAGCTGGCTGTTGGAGCCTGCTTCTGCAACAAAGACAAGAATTCCTATAGGTAAATGGCCTTATTTATATAGCGCTTTTCTCCAAAGCGCTTTACAGGAATGACTGACATTCACCCATTCACACACACATTCATACACTGACGGAGTCAACCACGCAGGGCGACAGCCAGCTCGTCAGGAGCAATTGGGGTGAGGTGTCTTGCTCAGGGACACCAGACACTCAGCTTGGAGGAGCGTCTATAGTCGAGACGCATCTCACTAGAAATTCCTCCATCCACAACTCCAAGGACAGTAACTTTCCTTCCCAGGAACCTGAAGACAGCAACCTTTCTTCCGAGGAACAAGCAACCCTTCTTCAAGGACTGGTAACAATCTGGGCATAGCTTAGGACAGAAACTGCATGTGATGACATTAATTTTTCAAAGTAATTTTCTATTTGATGTATCGTTGAGTTAAGTGTGTAACCTTAGTTCAGTTGTTAGTGATCTAGAACAGACAGATTGCATGGTCACTAATCCAACTTTCCTAACAGCTCTACATGTATTATACTAATGATACACGTATATAGAAACCTCCTTCCCTCCAGGCAGGACCACACGGCCTCCCACAAAGAACACCCCCACTCCACATGGCTGACTGGTCATAGAGGCCTCCACCCACGTCTCTACATAATCAGGCCCTTCGAAACACACGCACACACACACACACACACACACACACACACACACACACACACACACACACACACACACACACACACGCACACACACAAACACACACTTGTATTGTATTCAGTTAGATAGGCCTCTTAGATGTAGTGTATGTTTATTTGTTTATTGTTAATAAATCCCTTTTGAACATACTGCTGTGTTTATTAATGACTTTAAGTGTAAATATAAAGTGTATAAGAATTAATGAATATCAACCTCTTCTCTGCAAAGAATTAATAAATCCACTTTTATGCTAATAGTTATTAATTATTGCCATTTGAGTACAAACCCCTTTATATTGAGACTGATTGCAGGTTCGGTTATCTTTTCCCTGATTTCAGGTTGGTGCCCAGTTTTATGAATTATATTAATAATCCTATTCATATCACTAATTCTATTGATATCAATAATAATCTATCAATAACCGAATCTGCTCCTGCTAGTTCCCCAACAATAACTTATAATATACTTAGTATTTATGTTTCACCAGGCAGGCGGGACATAACACTTGGAGCAATTTGATTTGATCGTTGAAAAGATGAACTCACCACCCTCTGCAGAGCTGAGGAGGCAGATTGATTGATGGGTGGATGTCATGATATTATTGGTTGTAATTGGTTGGTAGGCATGCCTCATATTTTGTCTCCCAGGAAGAAAACAGATTTGATTTTGATTGTGAAAATACATGTTTCTATGCCATTGTTAAACAGGGGCACAATAAGCCCGGGGGTTGTGATATAAAGGGGTTTAAAAGGCATTTTCCATCTCAGATCAGCTTTGAATCACCCTGGTGAATCTGAACTGCCTTTGTACAAAACGATATCTGGATAATTCCGGTTTTAATTCACGCAGTCACACTAATATAGTACCTCATATTGGGCAGAATCATGAAAGGAGTCCACGCTCACTGACACGCCGGCCAGCCAATAGCTATTCAAATCGATCATTCCCGAGGGCCAATCACTGCCGCCGTTACGGCTGAGCTCGCGCGGAGGACGGAGAGCAGGGAGCGTTTCAGAACCGGGGAGCTGTCCGCTGTGGCCCAGTCCGCCGAGACGTACGGTAAGAGCAAAACCAGATCCAGACCAGCAGCCCGCTGGTCCCGCTATTACAGACCTGTTAGCGACACACACCGGAGAGGAGCGGCACAGGCGGCTGTCATGACAAACCTGCCGCTCCGGGGCTCCAGACCCGCCGTATCTGCGACACTCCGGTGCCGCGACAGCAGACCGCGACTAGTTTGCGCTGCGGAAACCTGTTGATGAAACACACGAGGAGGCGGGATGAAAACGCCTCCGGCTGGCGATTCTGGAGGAAAACAGCTGAAGCTTCCAGGAAGGGTTAGCGACAACAGCCGGGCACACTGCCGATTATCCTGACTGAACCCGGGGTGCACATCATAATACTTCAGTGCTAAATGCCTGTTAGTGAGCGGGGGTCTCCAGTAATCATGTACATTCAGGAGAGACTGGTTTATATGTAACGTAGACGAGTAAATTGAACCCTAATTGTGCGTGACAATGAGCCTCAGCGGAGATATAGTCCACGTTATGACTGATGACTAGCCGTCCTGGACAGCACCGCGGTCTTATATGAAATACATATTTTAAAGCTGCAACATGGCTTTTCATGTCTGCATCTTGATTGGTTGTGATTTAACCAATCAACGTGAAATAACATTATCATGGTTGTATTCGGCTGCACGATGGTGTAGTGGTGTAGTATCGCCTCACAGCGGGAGGGTTGCGGGTTCGATTCCCGACTGGCGACCTGTCCAGGGTGTACCCTGCCTTCGCCAAATGACAGCTGGTCCATGACGGTTCACTGAATTCCTGATGGAACAAAGCCATAGAGGCTAAGACTGTGCAGGGACGGACCCTGTACGGGGACACGGACCTGTACGTGGACACGGACCTGTACGGACACGGACCTGTACGGGGACGGACCTCTACAGGGACGGACCTGTATCATTTAGTTTAGTGTGCAACTGCTCAGTGACATACAGAAACGTATTCTGTACGTCACCAACACAGGATTACCTTGTCTTAGCTCCGTCCAATCACTAATGGAAGGTTATCTTACCGGACGTGTAATTCAAATTCAAATGTCACAATTCAAACAGGATCAAAAAATGATTTGTCCCTTGCCGTGGACTACTGTACACATTTCTTCTAAAGTAAAGTTCCATGGCGGTCCACTGGGAGGGGCGGGGCTTAGCCGCTCTACTGTTAATGTGTTATAGTAAGTCAAAATGTTTGCTGAGAAATAATGTTATTGTGCTAACGCTAAGCACAAAGAATGGTTTCCAGTACGAAGCACTGTTGGCTTGAGCTTGCTCCGCAAGTCGGCGTTTCCTGGTATGAACCACTTACACACCTTTATCCAAGGTGCTGTCTGAGTAATCTACTAACAGGCTGGTTTATTCACACAGTACTGAATTCATTATACGGCACTTGGGTTGATAGAGATGCTGAGCTTGAAACTGAATATATTGTGTAATGGTGAGTTTGAAGAGACAAGTGATGAATCTGGTGCGCCTTTGACCTGGTGTGCATGGGTGATTCTTCCCGATATCATTTGCTGTTTCCCACGTTCACATTATTATTTTATATATAATTAATAATGCTACACAATAAAATTAAGCTACACTGTAAAGATTCGGTCTGGTGACGCCACAGCTGTCTAGGAAATGTGTGATTCAAGCCATTCAGATTTGCGTCACACTGGAGCGCTAGAATAATTTGGAACATAGTTTGCTGAGCAGAGTGCTCTATTAATTTGAATAGCTAAGTATAGCTAAGTAAAACATTACACCAGGTAGTAACCTAATGTTATACAACACAGAGGACCAGAGCCCAGAAATGTAACAACCATCTGACTAATGGTCCATATTTCCCATCATGAATATTGGTCGATATATCGATATCGGAATTCTTTTACTCCATAATATTGGAATGGGCCCTAAAAATCCTAATGGGCTCTAATAATCTCAGGTTGATGTCACCCAGATTATTATGAGGGCACTCGGGTGTTAAATTGACGGATGCGAGTCAAATGTAATTATGGAGTGTCTAGAACGGTCCACTTGTAGTGTAACACGTTCCTTCATCAAAGTGCCGTGAGGTCATAATGGGACAAACTGCACATCATTTCTGTTCAGATGATCAGTCAGAGAGAGAGAGAGATGTGTATGTAAATCAGGCCATGTGCAAGGTAACTGGTCAACATCTTTTTGAAGATGACCTTTGATAGGAAAAGTGTGACAGATTATAATTTCACTTGCCTTCACTTTGTAGGTCCAATAAAAAAACAACAACAACAACAAACAGTTTTAATTCCAGGTTGTAAGGCATGGACATAGCAAAACCCAAGAGCCATTAAAACATAAGGGATACATGATAATAATTAAAAAGTCTATTTGTATTATGCATTTTTAAATCAGACATTTTCAAGTCACAGGTGATGATATTTCCTATTATCCCAATAATGTAAATTCCCCACTGAGTGTTTTTTTTTTTTATAGTGATCAGCAATAAAACCATATATCATCCCATCACAAGTAGATAGAAAGGAAATGGTTTAATGGCTAGCCCAAGATCATCAGAAAATGATTATACTATTTTCTACAGTCGTCTTTGCAGGAGGTTTGAGGATGTGTAGTTGCTACAGTGAGTAAAGTCCCACCATTCATTGTATGTTGTTGGGTCAGTTCCTCACTGTAACAGTAAGCAGCTTTCTTAGCCAATCACAGCAGGGATTAATTAAATCCCCTCTTTCTCTTTAATCATTTTATCCCCACCAACCTGTGGATCTACGTAGTATCTTGTGAAGGTCACTCAGGTAGGAATACAACTGTATACTTTAATTTAACCCATGAGAAACGTTAGTTAGAGAGGTGCTGACACCAAACATTACAAGGCCATATAAAAGCACAGATGATAGTCTTACATTTTAGCTGCAGTGTGCCCAGAGATACTTAGAATATGATCAGTTATTATAAGTTATTTGCAACAAAATGTGCCATTAATTTACATCCGAGATCAATGCTTTCTTACCATTGATAATGATCGTTTGCATGTGTTTGTCTACAGGTGATCATGGCCAGGGTGAAGCAGGTGGGCTTGCTGGCAGCAGGCTGTCAGCCATGGAATAAAGATGTGTGCGCTGCAAGTGGAGACCGCTTTGCCTACTGTGCCACGTTGGCTATATACATCTACCAGGTGAACAACTTTCAATTTAAATTGTGAATTTGTGAACCAATCACTAATGGTTAAAGTCCCAGTGGGCAAGTCCGGTGGATCGAGGGAACTCTGTCAGATTTTGAATGTTTACAACTCTCACACTCCTCCCTTACGACCACCGAGCTCCTTCCCCTCGACTTCGTGCCCTTTGAAATCCCTTAGATCACGCCACCTTTGAAATGCGGGTCCGATGTTGACTCTGGTTTTATCACGAGCACCATCCCAATCTTTCTTTTTTTCCTTCTTTTCCACCGGTGTTTTCTTTTCCTTGGTTGTTTTGGACCTCCTCGTTTCGATTTGGAAGCTTGTTGCTACTTCCCTCCGCCTCCCCCTGTGATAGTGGAACGACCCGAGGGGGGAGGGGCTCTGTGTGTGCACGAACACAGCCCTGCGTGCTGAGTGGATAGGATGATCCGGGCGCTATCGATTTTTTGCAAAACAAACAACAGGCTCTATGTGCACATAGAGACGCCCTTTTTTTTCTAAAACCGGATGATTTATGTTTTTCTATCGGAGGATAGTGTCGGCTTCAGTGAATATGATAAAAAAAATGTTGCAGACTGGGACTTTAACATGCCTTGCATGTTGGTCTGGCGTGGTTGAAGTGCTTATCAGGTCAACAATAACAGTGCATCGTCGTGGACACATGCAGCCACTTTCCCCGCGAGCCTGGTAGGACAAAGAGACAATAAAGTCATGCTGCTTTCAGTTTTCCCTGTGGGACCTCAATTCAGAAAGAATATGTACAGCTAGAGACAAATCATATTTTCGTCCCATTTGAATTTATTCAACAAATTGTTCATTTGAAATGTCAAGTCTCAGCTTGTGGTAGGTTTCTTGTCGTATCATATAGTTTTGGACAAAACCGCTCAGTGAACTTCATTTCTGGTCTCACACAATGTACGTCACCAACACGGCCGTTAGTTTGGCTAGCGTTAGTTTGGCTTGCTAGCTAGGCTTGCTTGCTAGCTAGCTGACTTAACTACCTTAACAGCTTAAACTTTGAGATGGATCAAAGGACTTAGCGCAAAGAAATGTTTTGAGGTGCTTTGAACATGGGCAGGGATGAGGCAGAGCGGATGTGGAGAGGGAGACTATTCCAGTTTGTAGGGGCATGGGCAGAGAAAGCCCTGTCCCCAAATGTTCGCAACCTTGTGTGGGGTATTGCCAGCAGGTCCTTGTCAGAGGACCGCAGGGAACGTGACTGAGTGTAGGGGTGGAGGAGATCCTTGAGGTATTGTGGTGAGAGTCCATGGAGAGCTTTGTAGGTGAGCAGGAGGATCTTGTAGGTGATGCGTGACTTGACTGGCAACCAGTGGAGCTGTTGGAGGATGGGAGTGATATTCTGCCAGGGCTTGGTGTTGGTTAGAACCCTGGCAGCTGAGTTCTGGACACGCTGGAGCCTGCTAAGGTCCTTGGCGGGCAGTCCAGGCAGGACACCATTGCAGTAGTCCAGGCGGGAGGTGATGAAGGCGTGGATGAGTGTTTCTGTGACTGAGTGCGTGAGTGAGGGCCGGAGTCGTGAGATGTTTCTGAGGTGATAGAAGGCAGACTTGGTGGTGTTGCTGATGTGAGACCGGAAGGAGAGAGTGGAGTCCAGGACGACGCCCAGGTTGCGCACCTCAGGAGAGGGGGAAATGCAGCAGCCATCCACAACCAGGGCCAGGTCTCCAACCTTTTTGAGCAGTGGTGCAGGGCCCACCACCATGAGCTCTGTCTTATTACTGTTAAGTTTGAGTAGGTTTGTGGTCATCCATGATTTGAGTTCCTGCAGGCAGTTGACAAGTTGTGTGGGTGGGAGCTGGGAGGAGGGGTTTGTGCTGAAGTAGAGTTGAGTATCATCGGCATAGCAGTGGAAGTTGAGGCCATGTTTACGGATGATATGGCCTAGAGGTAGCATGTAGATGGTGAATAACAGTGGACCAAGTACTGAGCCCTGCGGCACACCATAGTTGACAGATGCTGTATGGGAGTTGGAGCCATTTAGGGTGATGAATTGTTTCCGGTCTGTGAGGTAGGACCGGAACCAGGACAGTGCTGACCCACTGAGGCCGATGAGCTCAGAGAGGCGGAGGATGATATGAGAGACTGTATCAAAAGCTGCAGAGAGGTCAAGGAGGATGAGGATGGAGATGAGGCCATTGTCGGCAGCAAGCAGGAGGTCATTTGTGATTTTGATAAGGGCGGTCTCAGTGCTGTGGTGGGTTCTGAAACCAGATTGGAGGGGTTCGAAGAGCTCATGGTGGGACATGTGGTGTTGTAGCTGGGCAGCCACTGCTCTTTCCATGATTTTGCTGAGGAAAGGGAGGTTGGAGATTGGACTGTAGTTGTTGGGGTCATCCGGGTCTGAACCTGGCTTTTTGAGAGTGGGAATGACTGCTGCCATTTTTAAGCTGGATGGTACCACACCAGAGGCCAGAGATGCGTTTATGATGTTAACCATTGGGTGGCAGAGGATGGGAAGACAGGCCTTTACCAGGGTGGTGGGCATTGGGTCCAGTTTGCTGGTTGACGACTTGGCTGAGGTGACCAGTTTTTTAACTTGGTCAGCATCCAGTGGAGAGAAGGTGGATAGGCAGCACTGGTGAGAGTGGTCAGCAGCGTGGTGGGGATCTTGTTGGGGCAGTGAGGGGCAAAGGGAGGGCCCAGGAGACTGGAGTTGCTGGTGGATGTTGTCCACTTTTTGTTTGAAGAAATCCAGGAACCTTGAGCAGAGGTCAGCAGTATCTGAGGGGTTAGCAGCATCAGGAGGGATGAGAAGACGGTTGATGGTGGAGAAGAGCAATTTGGGGTGTTTTTGTTGGTTATTGATGAGCGTGGAGTAGTTCTTTGTTTTCGCCTGAGCAAGGGCATCATTGTAGCTTGTTGCATATTCTTTGAATGCTTCACGATGGACAGTGAGGCCGGATCTTCTATATCGTCTCTCGAGCCTGCGTCCTAAGGTTTTCATCCTGCGGAGCTCAGGGGTGAACCAGGGGGCAGGCCGAGAGAAGGACACGTAACGCGTGGTGAGAGGTGCTACAAAGTCCAGGCTGAGAGAGAGGGCACGGTTGTAGTGTTCCACCATGCCATCAACTGTTTCATGGAGGTGGGGGGTGGCGAGGTGGGTCGCTATGGTGTCAGATAGCGTTGAAGTACACACCCGTTTGATGTTCCTGAGTGTAATGGGCCGCTTGGTGCACTTCTTAGGGAGAGGCACAGGGACCGAGAATAGAATGGCAAGGTGGTCAGAGACAGCCAGGTCAGTGCACTGGAGGTGGGAGGGGGTTATGCCAGCACAGCACACCAGGTCCAGTGTGTGCCCTTTGTCATGTGTGGGGCCTTGTACATGTTGTGTGAAATTAAAGCAGTCCAGCAGTGAGAGCAAATCAGTAGCAAGAGAGCAGCTACTGGAATCCACATGAATGTTAAAATCACCCAGAAGGATAGTAGACGGGGATTTTGGGCAAACAGTGGTAAGCAGTTCAGTGAGCTCAGATATGAAGCAGGCAGAGGCTTTGGGGGGGCGGTAGATTAGGACAACCTGTAGCTGTGAGGACCCACTCAACATGAAGTGAACACACTCAAAGGAGGTGGTATTCACTGGGATGTCTTTTACCAGAATGTCAGACCGATGGATAACAGCAAGCCCGCCACCACGGCCAAGGCTGCGAGGCTTCTGGATATAGCTATAACCTGGTGGGGTGGCTTGGTTGAGAATAATAAACTCTTGTGGATTTTGCCATGTTTCAGTAAGACATAAAAAATCCAGTGATTTATCCAAGATGTGATCATGGATGAGAAGGGCTTTGTTATTTAATGAGCGAATGTTAAGCAGCATGAATGATGTTGGCCTGGTTAGTGCAGTGTCAGGAGTGACCATATGGTCAACACAGACCAAGGGTAGCAGATTTGCATGAGAGGGGCGTGGTTTGGATCGATGACGTCGCTGGCGAGAGGCATGGCAACGAACAGCTGGGACAAACAAAGTTTCATGAAAGTAAACAAACTTATAATGAGAAGCCCTATGGAGATAGGGGGGACGACGCAGGAGATGGAGAGATTTTATCACCTCTAGGCAACTCGGAGATGTATTTGAGTTGAGACTCATGAGTTTTGCTGCGGTATATTTGATGGAGGTCGTAGCCAAGGGGCAGCAAGCAGTTGTTAGCATCCTAGCTCGGTTAGCTACTTCCATTACGGTGACAGGAGGCCAGGAAAACCACAGCGCAGCGAAGGAACGTTTTTGGATAGCAGTTACAGGAGATGAGGCTATCGGAGGACTCACGGTAAGTCACCCACAGTACTTCAGTAGCAGATCGTCTGATGGGTTGATGGTGTAGTAGTTTGCCGCGGCAGCGTTAGACAGCCATGTCAACGCAGCGTAGCCGAGCAAACAGCAATAAACATCCAAACACTGATGTCGAATGGTTGTAGTATGGTTGTAGAGCGTAGAATCCACAAGAAATATCGGTTAGATCAGAGATGAGAAGCGGCGACATACACGCCAGCGTCCTCTCAACATCCGGGTTAATCATAAATAAAAGCGAATGAACCTGCAGTCAAACATGCATCAGTAACGTGAAAATTTGCATACACCACTCAGGGTCGAGGGGGGCTGGAGCCGATCCCAGCTGTCATTGGGCAAAAGCAGGGTTCACGTATATAATTATACGTAGGGCAATGTATCCAAATCTTAAACATAACTTTAAAGCATTCAAACACAGTACACTGCACACTATATACCCATACTATAGGATGTTTTATATGCTGCTTTTGTTTGCTCTGTTTGTTTACAGAACTGAATCACTGAACTGAACCTCCATAATCCCTCAGTGAACATTTAATACCACAGAGAGATTTGATCAAAAACCCATCCCAGGACAAAACTGTGGAGGAGCTGTGTTTTCCCGTTTTTTTAATTCCTTGTCATTCTCTCTGTCTCCCTGTTGTAGTTGGACCAGCAGTACAATGAGTTTAAGCTGAGGTCCATCATGTCGGAGCACAAGAAGACCATCACAGCCATCAGCTGGTGTCCTGACAACCCTGACCTGTTTGCGTCAGCCTCCGCTGATAACCTGCTCATCGTATGGAACGTAGCAGAACAGAAGACTGTAGCAAGACTGGACAACACTAAAGGTTGAGTAGTGTCAGTTATAGGGTCTCTTGGCACACTGAACTGTTCCATTGTTATCCTACGAACACACTTTATATTCAGGGACTACAGACTGGTGTCTCTGGGGACCCCAAGAGTAAACTACTGTAAGACACATATTACATATTGTGTTAAAAGAAGGCAAGGCAAGGCAACTTTATTTGTATAGCACATTTCATACACAAGGCAGTCTCAAAGTGCTTCACATCATAAAAATGTCATACAATAAAGTGAAAAAAAAATAGAAGGATTAAAAGAAAATAAAGGCAAAATGAAAATGCATAGAAAAACCCTCAAACCCAGAATGGAGCTTTGGGGAACTCCAAAATGTTTTGCCTGCTCAGATGTGAAATTATCTATAGACACAACGTAGTCCCTGTCCTTCAAGTAGGATTCAAACCATTTTAATACTGTGCCAGAGAGTCCCACCCAGTTTTCCAGACGGTCTAGGAGTATGTTGTGATCGACTGTGTCGAATGCAGCACTGAGATCAAGTAATACCAAGACTGAAATTCTACCATTGTCCATGGTGAAGTGGATGTAATTGAAGACCCTAACAAGAGATGTCTCGGTGCTGTGGTGTGGTCTAAATCCTGACTGGAAGACATCAAAACAGTTGTTTGTTACCATGAAGTTGTTGAGCTGCTTAAAAACTTGATGATTTTACTCAGAAATGGGAGGTTTGATATTGGTCTATAATTGTTCATTAGTGAAGTGTCTAAATTGTTCTTTTTTAAGAGAGGCTTGATAACAGCAGTTTTCAAGGCCTGTGGGAAGACACCTAACAGAAGAGACGTTTTTACAATCTGTAAAAGATCTGGGGTCATGCAGTTTGATGCATTTTTGAAAGGGCTTGTTGGCAGAATATCAAGGCAGCAGGAGGAGGATTTCAGATGTTATATGATGTCCTCCAAGGTTTTATGGTTAATCACATGAAATTGTGCCATGGTTTCTGAATTGACCTTGAGTGGAAACATGGACAACACATGTCCTCCACCTGATGTGGAGGCGCTGACTGCTTGCCTAATTTTCTGGATTTTTTCTGTGAAGAAGGAGGCAAAGTCATTGCAGGCCCTGTTGGAAAGCAGTTCAGGGGCTACTAACACAGGAGGGTTTGTTAGCCTGTCGACAGTAGCAAACAAGGTCCGTGCGTTATTGTTTTTTTTGGCAATGATGTCCGAGAAGAAGTATTGTCTTGCTTTTCTCAGTTCCAGGTTGTAGATTCTAAGTCTTTCTTTATAGATATCATGGTGAACCTGGAGATTTGTTTTACGCCACCTACGTTCAGCTTTCCGACACTCTCTTTTTTCTGTTCTTACCAATGTGGCATTTTTCCATGGAGACCTTTTCAGCTTAGTGGGCGCAATGGCATCAATAATATTTGTGATTTTCACATTGAAATCGTCAACAAGCTCATTTACTGAGACCCAAGGGAGGGAGGGTGTGGAGGAGAACACCTGGATAAATGTTTCACAGGTGTTTTCTGTGACATACCGTTTTTTGATTACTTTTCTTTGAACATTTGTCTGCACAGAGATAGCACTCTCAAAGAAAACACAGGGATGATCAGAAAGAGCAACGTCAGTCACAACAACCTGAAATGATAGCAATGATAACACTCTTGGACATGATCAAGTCCAGGGTCTGACCTTTGTTGAGTGGGCTCTGTCACATGCTGAATCAGTCCATAGTTATCAATGACACAACACAGTTCTTTAGTCCCCCTGTCATGGAGTTTGTCAACATGAATGTTAAAATCACCAACAATAACCACACAGTCAAAGTCAATACAGTAGTTCAGAAAAATCATCAAAAAAGGTTGCACAGTATTTAGGTGGCATGTAGACATTTAGGAACATAACGTGGGAAGAAGAATTCAACTGAAGAGCCACGTATTCAAAGGATGCAAAGTTTCCATAAGATATCTGCTTGCATTGGAGGGAATCGTTAAACAAAACAGCCACTCCCCCTCCTTTCTTATGCACTCTAGCTTCACTCATAAAACTGAAGTTGGGAGGAGCTGATTAAATAAGAACAGCAGCACTGTTATTTTGATCTAACCAGGTTTCAGTTAAGAACAAACAATCAAGATTGTGCTTGGTAATAAAATCATTGATCAAAAATGTTTTTCCTGCCAGAGACCTGACATTTAATAAAGCTAGCTTTAGTGTGTAAAAACCATTATCTTCCCAATGTTTTGGGACTGGCTGTGGTTGATGAGGAATGGATGCTAGATTTGATAACTTTGCAGAATATGTTGGGTGCTTCTTGCTTAGCCTTTTTCGATTTCTTATCAAGACCGGAACTGACGAAGCTACCAGTGTATAGGGCCCTGACTTATCCTGGAAAAAGTCATGAGTGTGATCCGTCCTGTAGCCTGAGCCCAGCACATATCAGTTAGAGCTTGCTGTATTTTGCACACAAGTAACTGAACATGCTGAACTGTTATCAGGCTGTGGAGACAGAAGATAATTCTGCCGTCCTTGTAGAGGTGGGGTGTGATTTTGCCAGAACTGGATGAGGACTTAGAGCCAGTGGTGGAAGAGGAGGTGGGGGAAGATGCAGTGGGGCATTTGAGGGAAGAACCTGGGAGTAGGGCGGGGTGTGAATCTGGTCCCAGCAGTGACCAGCTCTTTCATTTGGAAAACAGACCAATTACAATGAACGGATCTGGCACCTGTGAGATCTGACTAAAATAGCTCTGGGGGTTTGTGGGGACAACGTTTGGTTGGATAACGGTTAAGGTTAGAGTACTGCAATATCCCATCCTCCATGAAGTATCACCATGAAGTATCTCCTCCTCTTTTCCAGGTGTTCCTGCATCAGTAAGTTGGTGCTGGAACTTCGCCAACGGAGTGGCATTTGTCTCCCAACGAGGCCCGCTGTATATCTGGGTATATGGAGGTCCTGAACCTGGGGTCACAGTGCATAAAGAAGCCCACTCCTTCCTGTCGGATATCTGTCTCTTCAGATGGCACCCCACCAAGAAGGGCAGACTGGTGTTTGGACACACAGATGGAAGTCTGTCTGTTTTTCAGCAAGGTACCGATGGTTAGATTAAAACACTCATGTGCATTTGTGTATTTCTTGGGATATGTTTTTTTTTTTTTTTTTTTTTTTTTAATAAGTTTATTTGTATCAGGGACAATGTACAAAATAACATTAGTCTCGAGATGAGACGAGATGCCTTGTACCGGATTTAGCTTACTAGCTTCTTTCCATCCGTAGTCCCTGGGCAGGTGAATAAGAACAATAGAAATATAAGAATTATCAATTTACATAGCATTCTAAACATCCATACACATATGCATATACACCCTCTCACACATCACAAACACTCAGGACATAGTCCTATTTCATATCAGTTAACAAAACATACAGTTATTAAAATACTTCACACTTTGCCAAGGTTAAGAATAATTTAGGCTCACGATTAATGCAGACATGTCTGATTTCTTAGGATCCATTGTTTGACTTCCCGGGAGAAAACATTGAAGTCTGTACAAAGTTTCAGATTAGTTGGAAGATTGTTCCATGATTTGACAGATTTAAAAGAGAGGGCAGATTGAGCAAAGGCAGAGCTACGCTTAGGGATGTTACAATCTCCACTTGAGACAGATCTTAATGCTCAGAGCAGAGTTTAACAAAGGTTTTCAATGGGGGAGGGGCAACATTATGAATTATTTTGTACACTAGACGGACATTAGAATACATCATTAGATTATCAAAGCTAAGCATTTTATATTTGTTTAGTATTTCACAGTGATGATATGTCTCTGACTTACATTCATTGCTTGGAGGCATATACTCTGAGCCTAACTATGACATATAATTGTGGAAATAGAAATGTTTTAATTTACTATGTATCCAATTGCTCGGCCCTGCGATAGACTGGCGACCTGTCCAGGGTGTAACCTGCCTTCGCCCAATGATTGCTGGGATCGGCTCCAGCCCCCCCCGTGACCCTGAATACAGGATAAGCTGTAGACAATGGATGGATGGATGGATGGATGGATGTATCCAATTGCTGTGTCCACATTGCCTCTATTTCTGTCAGAAAAAATGCCTGCAGGGTGCTGGGGATCGCGTATTAAAATGTTTCTATGACAATAATATCTTGACAACATATCAACACTCGAACCTACATTGTATGAGACACGAGCATCACCCCTTTGCCTTGAGAATGATTACTTCATACTTTGTATGGATGAGGTGGCAGATTCTGGTTCTAAACGGTCTATGAGAAAATGTATTATCTCAGTAAACATTGTAAACATGAGTTTATGGTCTCAATCTCTAGTTTCAAGTCTTCTTCAATCCAGCATGATGTTCATTTAGTACATTATGGTCCATTTAGAGTCCAATAGACCAGAAAGCAGGGCTTTAGGGGCAGGGCTACCGTCGCTATCACACTACGATAGATTGGAGGTAGGCTGTGCTAACATCGTTGCTGCTCCATCAACACTCCAAATAAGGTCATCCATTCCTCTTATAGTCTGGTCTGGTCTCTGGACTACCACCATGACCACAGACACAGGAGACAGCATTTCTTTCATACATTTATGATTCAGCAACATCAGGACGACAGGAGGAGAATCCTGATGCTGAAAGGCTTTTGTGACACAGCGTCACATGAATAACTAATGTGAGGTGAAATATTTAAATTCCCGCAAATACGCCAATGATTCAAATTTTGCGACTTTGCTTTAACGATGTATGCAATAGAAAGCTAGTTAGCATAACCCTCCTTTCCTTCAGGTTCCATATGCAGAGGCGTGTTTCTGTAAACATGTCTTCATTAATCTGTCTTTCTGTCCTCTCTTGTTTAGGGAATAAAGGGCAAAAGCATGTGTTGCGTCCAGAGTCATTAGAGGGCACAGATGAAGAGGACCCCATCTCTGCTCTGGAATGGGACCCTTTGTCAGCTGACTATTTACTAGGTTGGACAAAACAGGAACAACACTGCCACATTTCTGTTTGCTGAAGTGATTTCAAAAGAGAGACTTACAGCAAGACATGCAAATGTATTTTATAGAAGAATTGTGTTCAGTAATTACAAGTTAGTACCATAAAATAACAGAGTATTCATGTCACCCATTCAGTTACGAATTATTACACAAATCTCTATGAATACAATTGCAACCACAGATGCTAAAACACAAAAAACTTCTCTCCATCACAGTGTCTAACCTGCATAATGGTATCAGGCTGGTTGACAGCGAGGCCTTGGCTTGTATCACGTCGTTCTGCTTCCCGTCAGCTGCTGCATCCGTTCAGTGTTTGGCCTGGGTCCCTTCTGCACCAGGCATCTTCATCACCGGAGGTAAAGACTGTGTGAGTGTGTGTGTGAGATCTGGATTCCCTTCTGGATGTGTTTACCGCTACAGGTCAGACTTGCCCTTATGCCAGGTGGTAAGTGAGATTTGTTCTTGCCACAGTGCCATCTGTCTAATTATAGATTAGACATGGGACGATATGAAATTTCATGTCATGATAATCCTGCAAAAATAATTGTGATTCGGGATATTATCCCATCCCGAGCATAGATGCATGTTAAGGAATAGATTTACCACAATTATATTTAGTATTATACAGCCTTGAGACAATTCATATCACTTCCACGCGTGCATTATGAGAGGGCATGATTACAGATCAATACAGACCTACTACACATTTGTGATGTTTGAACTGATATGTCTCTCTGTGTCTCTCAGACTCCCAGGTTGGAGTATTGAGGGTGTGGAATGTGTCTCGCTCCACTCCCTTGGACAGCTTTAAACTGAAAAAGACTGGATTTCATGCTTTGCATGTTCTCAACTCTCCTCTTGCCAAGAAAGGTAACATTTGGAATAAAAACTTTTGAACTTAAAAGTGTGATATAGAAACGATAAGATCCATATATCACGTTCAAGTCATATAGGTCCTTGTTTTCAGGTTGCCATCAATATTTTGTGTCAAATTACATTCTAATGCTGTGTTCACACCAAACGCAAAACACATTTTTTGCACAGCACAATTGCATACAAAGTCAAAGCAAAGATATGAAACCTGTGTATTTGCACGAATATTCTCCTTCTGTTGCTGACGTCCTCATGTTGTTAAATCAGAAATGGAGGAAACAATGATTCTGTCCATTTGTCGTCTCTATGATAGTAGCTCACATTAGTCCAGAGACCAGACCAGACTATGTGGAGAAACCAGACACTGTCTGTGGTCCCCCAGAGGTCTAGGATAATAGCTCACATTAGTCCAGAAACCAGACCAGACTATGTGGAGATGTGGAGAAACCAGAGACTGTCAAGGAGTTATTTCAGCATGCTTCTTATCTGTTTATTGCTAGTCAATCAAAGCAAACCACGATTGATGCAATGTGTTGGTGCCAATATGGAGGTAAGACTGAAAGGCTTCCTTTGATTAGTTCAGCAGCACTCTGCCCCCGAAACACGGTTGAGACTAACTGTTAAAGAAATGCCGAATCACACGACATGTATTTCCTCTACAGCTCAGAGTTCCTGTTCCCCCAGTAAAAGTCTGCACACCAGTTCCACCAGTGAGGCTGTGCCTCCCCCCACCCTGTCACAGAACAGGTCTTTCTCTCTGCCTCCCGGCCATGCTGTGTGCTGTTTCATGGATGGAGGGGTGGGACTTTATGACATGGGGGCCAAGAAGTGGGACTTCCTGCGAGACTTGGTATTCTATAACGTCCTTTGTAACTTCAACAATGGCTGAATGAAGAAGCCTTGTGCTGTGTTTTTGACTTGTTTTCATAATGTTTCCAGGGTCATGTTGAGACTATATTTGACTGTAAATTTAAGCCAGATGATCCCAACCTGTTGGCCACTGCTAGTTTTGATGGAACCATCAAAATCTGGGACACGGACACACTAACGGCTGTTTACACCTCTCCTGGCAACGAAGGAGTGGTCTACTCTCTGTCCTGGGCTCCAGGTATTTTAGCTCCACCTTGACACGCAAGCACATGCATGTACACTCAACACACTAACGTCTCTAGACCCGTTTCAACTAAAAAGGATCCTGGTAGTTTTAGTCCCGGGACTACTTTACAAGGAACTAAAACCTTCATTCAGCCCATCGTTGTTTGCGGTTCCATCACAATCTAAAGAATAAGCATGCATGAGGTGGAACAAATGCTGCTGGTGGTTGGAGGGCAACACGTTCTCAATGCCAAGGTGTTAAATAATGCAGCTTGATCATTGCTCCTTTGCGTTTGACATTGACACTCATTTAGTGTGCGGTTGTTTGATATTTGAGTGAAACTGACATAGACATGCACTGTTTTTCCCCTGTGTTGCGATATAAAAAACCCTTGACACATTTTCATCCGAAATGTTGGAAATTCTTTGAATGCATTTGAGATCTGAATTAAGAGGCTAGATCTACAAACAGTTTGGGGCTCAAGTGAAAAAAAACAGTTACATATTGTAAAAATGAATTTATGGTCTCAATCTCTAGTTTCAAGTCATTTAGAAGTGACAGATCGCTATCACGGCGTTGCTACCGTTGCTCCCTGCAATTTGCTAATAAGATGACTTTAACACGTAGCTGTAAAGTTGACCTTGAAGCTTACTTTGTTAATGGCTTCACACCAGAATCCAGATGGATCCAGATCCAGTAAGGTTGCTGCTC
The DNA here is from genome assembly GCF_963514095.1 of Eutrigla gurnardus. Lineage (NCBI taxonomy): Eukaryota > Metazoa > Chordata > Actinopteri > Perciformes > Triglidae > Eutrigla > Eutrigla gurnardus. The sequence goes on along the minus strand of NC_139917.1, from coordinate 132,547 downwards.
GGGGTACAGCTCTGCTGCTTTTGTTCATCAGAGTCAACTAGCCAAATATAATATAATATAATATAATATAATATAATATAATATAATATAATATATAAGCAAAACATTCAAAGTTCCTCAAAGGGTTCCTAGTTCGGGGGAAAAGTTCCTGCTTTCAAACAACAAAAACTCCACATTCCCAGTACACAAACAGGTCAGGTTTATGGTACAAAGGACAATATGTCAGTAGAGTGTATCATCTGCTGCTTACTTGAGAGTCTGTGACCTTTGTGACATTTGTGTTTTCAGGAGACCTGAACTGCATTGCAGGAGCAACATCTCGTAATGGAGCATTCATCTGGGACGTCAGGAAAGGAAAGATCATTACTCGCTTTAATGAGGTTACTTTCACACTCAAGTGCAAACTGTTTCAGTCTATCATTACAGTTGTTTTTTTCTGAATTAGACACTCTTGAAACTGTAGGATACTTACACCTTACACCAATCCAGCATAACATTATACATCTCATGCAAACCTCTTCAAACTGTGGAAAAATTGTGTTTGTGTTCACATAAACCATCATTTGAATAAGCACCAACTACACACTGCACACAGCACAAATGGTTAGAGTAAAAACACACACCAATCAGATCACACTAGGCTTTTTGGGAGGGAGGGGCAGGAGATTAGGCTGAGCATTTCAGAGAGATGGGGAGAAGAGCTGCTGCACCACAGCCTGATGGAAAAATAAATCAAAGCATGTAACTATGTTGCTGTAGGAACCAGAAAAGAGCATGATCGCTCCTGTTGAATGATCACTGTCAGTGATTAAGCATTCAGAAAAAAAACTGTACTGTATGAAAAGCACCAGTGTAGCATTTGGGTTAATGAGTCAGAATATGGCTTCTGTTTTTTCTACTGATAAATGTATTCCAATGTTAAACTTCTAACTCAAACTTATTAAAAACGATGTCTGCAGTGACGACCTCTCTGTCTTCCTCCAGCACGGTAAGAACGGTATATTCTGTATATCCTGGAGCCATAAGGATTCAAAGAGGATCGCTACCTGTAGTGGAGACGGATTCTGGTCAGACCTCATTTTCACTGATACCTCTATTCTGAAAAAAGCACTCTTCACAGAAAGTCTTACACGTTTTGTTTTGTTTTGTCAACAGTATCATCCGGACCATTGATGGTAAAATCCTCCATAAGTACAAACATCCTGCTGCTGTGTTTGGTTGTGACTGGAGCCAGAACAACAAGTAGGACCTCAATCCATCTGCTTTCTGTCTCAGTTTGGTGGTCTTTTATTAATCTTTGCTTTACTTCTTTTACTGAATTTTGCCTGAATTACACATACGTTGTTTGTCAATTAAAAAGATTGTAACAATTGCCCTTATCTATATATAAAGGAAATAATTACTATGCTACAATTAATGGAGGCAGGTGGATCTGATACTGCACATAGACATAGACTCCGCCCACCTACCTGCCTAAAAGGAACAAACTTTCTAAAACTAAACCCCAAATTCTTATCGAAACCCAATTATAATATCAACAAAATATATATAATAACGAAGGAGACAACGATTTGCTCACCAAATAAATCATACATGACAAATACATTAAACAAAATCAAGTCCTACCGGGACAGCACTTGCAAACAAAAAAGAGGATGGCACGAGTGCCGACCCAACAATGGAAATACAGTCCACAAAACAAACAGCCCTTGAAACCCCAGTCCTTGTATTGTCCCACAGTTCCAAATTAATATGACCAAGCAGTCCCGGTTCCATAAAAAGAATCCCAAACAGCAAAAGTTTGAAGCGGGAGAGGTGCGTTGAGAAGCCGCAGCCAAAGTCCATACACCACGCAAAATCTGACCACCACCGACCGTCCAGGAAAAAAGGTCCAATCCACCCGTCTCAAGCAATAAGGACGGTCCGAGGGAAACAAGAATGACAATAACAATTAAAAGTCCATTCACAATAGTCCTATATATGTGTCAGATTTACGATGGACACAAGTGTATTGGCTTTACAGAATCAGATTCAGAATCAGAATCAAAATTCCTTTATTGTCCCTCAACGGGGAAACTTGTTTGCCACAGCAGCCAAAGGACAGAATGTTACAAAACACACACTAATAATAATAACAATAGCAAAAATTAACAATATAATTTAAAAAGGTAAGAAATAGAATAGACTTGTATATACATATAAACATGATATTGTACAAAATTAACAGCAGTGAATTTGTTTTTTATTTACAATATAGTGTAGGGTGCAGAATGAGGTCTATAGGGAGCAGTGCTGATTGTAGAGTCTGACAGCAGCAGGAAGGAAAGACCTGCGATACCTCTCTTTCACACACTTGGGGTGTATCAGTCTATCACTGTAGGAGCTGACCAATGCGGTGATAGTGACCTGCAGGGGGTGGGACTCCTTCACCAGCAGCGATGACAGCTTGTCCATCATCCTGCTCTCTCCCACCACCTGCATGGGGTCAAGAGGGCATCCCAGGATGTCTCTTCAAGTCTCTTCCTGTCTGCTGCCGAGATGCTGCTGCTCCAACAGACTACACCATAGAAAATGGCCGATGCCACCACAGAGTCATAGAAAGTTGTCAGGAGTGCCTCCTGCACTCCAAAGGACCTGAGCTTCCTCAGCAGATGGAGTCTGCTCTGACCTTTCTTGTATGTTGCTGCAGTGTGATGAGACCAGTCCAGTTTATTGTTCAGGTGAACTCCCAGGTACTTGTAAGATGTCACCATCTCAATGTCCGTTCCTAGGATGTTCACCTGTGTGCAGGGTTGTTTGCGCCTGCGAAAATCCACCACCAGCTCTTTGGTCTTCCCGGCGTTGAGCTGGAGATGGTTCCGCTGGCACCGGTCCACAAAGTCTTTAATAAGTTCTCTGTAGGCTCTGTCGTCCCTGTCCCTGATGAGGCCGACGATAGCAGAATCGTCAGATAACTTTTGTAGATGGCTGTGAGGTGTTTGGTGCAAGAAGTCTGCAGTGTACAGGGTGAACAGAAAAGGGGCCAGGACTGTTCCCTGTGGGGCCCCCGTACTGCAGATGACTGTGTCCGACACACAGTCCCGAGTCCTCACATACTGTGGCCGGTTGGTGAGGTAATCCAGGATCCAGGTCGTGAGGTGTTGGTCCACCCCCGTGAGCTCCAGCTGGTCCCCCAGAAGTACAGGCTGTATGGTGTTGAAAGCACTGGAGAAATCAAAGAACATGATCCACACAGTGCTTCCACTCTTCTCCAAGTGGGACAGTGATCTGTCCAGGAGGAAGATGATGGCGTCGTCCACTCCGATGCCAGGCTGGTAGGCAAACTGGAGTGGGTCCATAAAAGGACCCACCTGAGGGCGGAGATGGACGAGGACCAGCCGCTCCAGGGTCTTCATCAGGTGTGAAGTGAGAGCAACTGGTCTGTAGTTATTGAAATCCTTAGGATGAGGGATCTTTGGTACTGGTACCACGCAGGAGGTTTTCCACAACAGTGGCACTTTTCCCAGCTTCAGGCTCATGTTGAAGGTGTACTCCACAATCCTGCACAGCTGGATAGTGGAGAGGGACAGATTGGAGCAGGGGGGCTTGTCAGGTGGGGGAGGTGGGTGAATGTCAGGGGGGGCAGTGGGGGGAGTCTGCAACATGAAAGCAGTGGAAAGGGAGGTAGAGGTGAGAATGGGACAGGAAACAGGGGGGATGGATGAGGTGGTGGGGTGCAGCAGAGATGACTGGGCCGGGCGAGGGGTGGGTGTCTGGTCAAACCTGATCCCCTGCAGCCTGGGAGTTTGGTTTCCTCTGCCCTGAGATCGTTTTAAGGCTTTTCCAGACTCCACTGACATTTCTCTGCTGCAGCTGGTCCTCCATCTTCCTCCTGTAGCTGTTCTTCCCCTCTCTGATCTTCTTCCTCAGCTCCTTCTGCACAGCCTTCAGCTCCTCCTTGTTGCCTGACCTAAAGGCCCTCTTTTTCTCCTTAAGGAGAGCCTTAATGTCAGGATTAATCCAGGGTTTGCTGTTTGCAACACAGAAGTTAATGTAGTCCGTTATGCATCCTGTTAAACTGTCGATGTCCTCCCCATGAGAAACACACAGTTCTTCCCACACAGTTGAGTCAAAGCAGTCCCTCAGAGCCTCTTCAGACTCCTCAGTCCATGCTTTAACTGTGCGGGCCTCCACTGGTTGCCTGTTTACGAGGGGCATGTACACAGGCAGGAGATGAATCAGGTTGTGGTCAGATCTTCCCAGGGGAGGGAGGGGGGATGAGTTGTATGCCTCCTTGCAGTTGGCATAAAATAAGTCCAGTGTTTTATTGTCTCTGGTGTGGCAGGTGACATACTGTGTGAATGTGGGCAGAGTGGAGGACAGAGAGGCATGATTAAAATCCCCAAAGATGAGGAAGAGGGCCTGTGGGTGCCGTGTCTGCAGTGAGCTTGTGACTCATGACAGCAATTAAACAGGTTACCTGTCATGACGTGGGGCTATTGTTTAACTTGTGATTTTGCCCACTGATTCCCCTGTAGTGTGTGTTTTATCCAGGGACTCTTTTTATCAGCAGGAAGAGAAAGAAGGAGTGAGACCTGTTGTTAGTGTGAGTAACGTAACATCCTGGTACCCAACACACTGAGAGACCTGTTGTTATAGTTACGTAACATCCTGGTACCCAACACACAGAGAGACCTGTTGTTAGTGTGAGTAACGTTACATCCTGGTACCCAACACACAGAGAGACCTGTTGTTATAGTAACGTTACATCCTGGTACCCAACACACAGAGAGACCTGTTGTCAGTGTGAGTAACGTTACATCCTGGTATCCAACACACAGAGAGACCTGTTGTTATAGTAACGTTACATCTTGGTACCGACACACAGAGAGACCTGTTGTTAGTGTGAGTAACGTTACATCCTGGTACCCAACACACAGAGAGACCTGTTGTTAGTGTGAGTAACGTTACATCCTGGTACCCAACACACAGAGAGACCTGTTGTTAGTGTGAGTAACGTTACATCCTGGTACCCAACACACAGACACGCTTCAGAGAGAGACATCACTTAACACACTTTTGGGTGAAACGTCTTTCTAATTATGTATTTTCAGTCTACAGTTGGACGACCAAATGCAACTTTCTTGATGTGCAAAATTAGCCTCTCTACACTACAGTGTCTGGTAGTTTATAACACATCCTACTACTTCTTTCTCTCTCTTTGTAGGGATATGATAGCAACAGGCTGTGAGGATAAAAACGTCCGTGTGTACTACCTGGCCACCAGCTCCGATCAGCCTCTCAAGGTCTTCACTGGTCACTTATCCAAAGTATTCCATGTCCGCTGGTCTCCACTTAGAGAGGGAATACTTTGTTCTGGATCAGATGATGGGTGAGTGCAGACAATAACTGTGTCCCAATTCAGCTTTGCGGCCTTCGCGGTCTACATCCGCCTGTTCCGACCGGCAAGGCTGGACTGAACTGAACTGAGATGGCCGGTTCTACAAAGGATTTCCTGTTTGCGTCATCTTTGCCAATTCTGTCACCTAGCAATCAGCTGTGGTGACAATAAACTAACTTTAGTAACACGTGACAAACTTTATATGATTAAAGTGTGTGTGTGTGTGTGTGTGTGTGTGTGTGTGTGTGTGTGTGCGTGTGCACAGTACTGTTCGTATATGGGACTATACACAGGATGCCTGTATCAATGTGCTGAGCGGTCACACAGCTCCTGTCAGAGGCTTGATGTGGAACACAGAGGTTCCTTACCTCCTCATTTCAGGTAAAAGTACTTCTTTTACACCAGTTTGTAATTAAGCTTGCAGTAAATTGATTTACCTATCGTTCATCCTGGTGGTGCATGTAGATTTTTGTGCTTAAACTGTAACATGTATTTTTATGTTGTAGGTTCTTGGGATTATACAATCCGGGTGTGGGACACAAGAGATGGCACATGTCTCGATACAGTCTACGACCACGGAGCTGATGTCTATGGTAAGCCAGAAGCATAGGATGAAGAACCTGCAAGACTATATCATGCAGACCAATGATGCATGTCAAATCTCCGTGTGATGAATGAGGTCCTTCCCGGAAAATGCAATTAAAACAGTCAGATAGCCCATAGAAATTGAATATGAGCAGAAAGGACATTAAACTGTTTGCAGTGGTCATTTGACGAGTACAAAAAAATGGTTATTGTTGTTGTTATGGCCACACCACACTTCAGTAAAGTGTTGTCACAGCTCGCCAGGAAGAGAGCAGACACAGCTCCGGAGACAGATGTCTGGCTAGTTAGCTAGTTAGTTAGCTTGTCTATTTACCAGCCTTCTACTTTGCTAATTTTCTGTAACCAGTGTAGTGTTAAAGAATGACAAGCCAGCTGTCTTCTAGTTAGCTAGCTAACTTGCTAATTCCCTTGCTTTAATTTGCACTTATTACAGGACATGAACCAAACAAAGATGTCACTCATCTGACAATAGCAATGTGCTTTCCTGCGGTAAGTTGTTAAATTTGACTCATTGGGCCCTAGTTTCGTGGCGCAGCGCAGGGCGGCGCAGGGTGGCGGAGCCTGCGTAATGCAAGTTTCGACCCGCGCAGTCTTGCGCACTGTCAGTTTGGCAGTTTGGTGGATCGCCTGCGCCAAGATGGGTGTGGCAGCGTCACAGATTCAGCTTGGCGTAGCCGAAGTTTCGTGGCAAAAAGCCTCGCCGAGACTTTGCTGCAAGCTCGCCAGCTCCAACCTAGTCTACTCCTGGCGTAAGGCGCAAGGCGCAAATAAAGTCCATTCATTCAAGGCGAATTACAGCTGGCAGAGTGGAAGTTTGGCTGACCGTCGCGCAGTGCGTACACGTCGCCAAGACCTCACAGGCAGGTTTCCACAGTTCCAGGCACATTTAAATGCAATAAATAATCACAACAAACACTATTTAATGCAACATATTGAATCAACACGTGAATTTATATCTATATAGATTGTCCCGTCACATCTGACGTCAGATCAAAGGCGGATGGCACCCGTAACGGAAACTCAGCCTCTCGGACCAAAACATCTCCCTCTCTCTCTCCTGTTTTTCATAATATTGGCATTGTTATTATTATGATACGCACGCACATCGCTTGATGCGCGTGGTGGGAGCGTCGGCGCTGCTTCTGTCATCGGTTTGTCAAGTGACGGAACTTGCACTGAACCTCCCCTAACGCATTAAAGGTGAGGTGAGGAGCTCATTTGATTGGTGAAGATTTTAATCGGCTGTATTAATCCCAGTCCATGCCTCGTCTCCTCCTCGTCTCCCACTCACGCCTTCTCCTCCTCCCTCTTTCCCACTTGCGCGGGTGGGCGAGACGGGAGGTGTGCCTGCGCTAGCCTGCGCGGTGCACAAAACTTGCAAAGTCCAGGCGGACACATCCCCATCGGCGTTGCTACTCCTACAACTTACTGCAAAACCTCACCTCAGTGCCACTTGCCGTAAGTCTGTTTAAATACAGAAGTGACACGTTGCAATGATACACACCCAGTGACCATCCTGCTACCTTGATTTGAAAAGGAATGTCCGTACTACTCCTCTTTTACTTCTAGGGTTAGGCCTAAGTAAGATAATTAAAATGACGTGCTGTAGAATCAGATTGCGGCTGCGCGGTGGGGTAGTGGGTAGCACTCTCACCTCACAGCAAGAGGGGCCCGGGTTCGAGTCTGGTTCAGGTTTGGGTTCCTTCTGTGTGGAGTTTTCATGTTCTCCCTGTGTAAGCGTGGGTTCTCTCCGGGTTGTCCAGCTTCCTCCCACAGTCCAAATACATGCAGGATGGGGATAGGTTCATTGATGACTCCAAATGTCCCATAGCTGTGAATGTGAGTGTGAATGGTTGTCTGTCTCTACATGTCAGCCCTGTGATAGACTGGTTACCTATCCAGGGTGTTCCCTGCCTTCGCCCAATGGGATCGGCTCCAGCCCCCCCACGACCCTGGACAGGGTCGTTGATGGACGGATGGATGGATGGATGGATGGATGGATGGATGGAGAATCAGATTTCATGCATGTTATATTGCAGTTCGTTCTTTGATACACCTCTTGGTGTAACCTGGACATATAGTCAGTGATGTAGCCAAGTTTATCTGGTGTTTTGGGTCTGAATATCAGACAACTTCACCTGTCTCTTCAGGCTGGAGGCCATAGGAAGCCTTTTCAGTGGCTTCCAAGATGTTCTTCTTTGTACTTCCAATGCCCAAAAATCCCCAAGATCCCAGGGGCTGCTGTGAAACTGGCCTGCGAAGCCCACTTCAAGTGGCTCACACCGGGCCGTCCACCCATTCCACCATTCAGCTTCCAGATCTCTTCCTTTATTGTGCCTTCTCCATCCGAACTTCCCAGGGGACAGATATCACTAGAAAAAACACTAATGTGTTTGACAAAGTCATCAAGTAGCTGTGATAATATCCGGGAACCTCAGTTGTCACCCTATGGCAACCAGGAAGTGCCAGTCTCTTGCTGTTGAGAGCAGACTACTTTTGGCAGGGGCCGAGGCTTCTTCCTTACACGAGGTGATGTTGAGTGTTGCTGCTTACTGAAGATGGTCTACTACTACATGCAGAACTTGGTCATGGCTCCAATGATTTCACCAGCCACCCGTACAAGAAGCTGCTTTTCCTTTCAAAGCCCTCCATGATGGTGATTGGGATTTTGTTGAATAGCAGTGGTAAGAACAGTCAGGGTAGGATTCCTTGTTAATATATCCAGGCCTTGAATTTTCCAGGAAGCCCTAACTTGTTCATTGTTGAGAGCTAAGTGTCAGTTATTTTGCTGAATTTTGGTATCACATGGTCTCCAACATGACACTTTAAACCTCCGCCCTGAAATACTACCACACTGTTTCTGTTATGACGTGCATTTACTAAACTGTGCATGTGCCTGTAGGTTTGACATGTCATCAGAATCGCCCGTTCACCATGGCCAGCTGTAGCAGAGACAGTACAGTGAGGCTGTGGTCTCTTACACCCCTCATCTCGCCACTGCTGCTGAACATCCTCACCAGCCAGCCCTGGGAAAAGATAATAGGAAACACAGGTAAGAACAGAGGCTCAGCCACTTATATTGGATGGGGTTCTGTTCTCATTTAACCATGCTGGTTGTGTGTCTGCAGACACAGCTATGGTTCCTGGCTCTCCGCCGCTGCTCTGTGGTAAAGTGTCTCGAGACATCAAGCAGGAGCTGGATAAACTGAGCTCTGACTTCAGGGCCAAGAAACTCCGCTGGTTCTCTGAATGCTTTTCGGTAACTTTATTCTGAATGCTTGTTTATTATTGGAGTGAATAATGTGATTTATGTGGAAGCTTGCAATTTTAGCAATTTCCACGACTTTTCTGCAAATTACCGAAATAAGGTGGGAGCAGGCAGGGTGGAGAATGCATATCACAATCTAAAATATGCGAGTGGTCGACACAAACAGCTGTTTGGCTCACAGGGTGTACTGAAAGGGCGTCGCATACCGAACTAAACATCCTGCACTGAAAGGTTCTGGTACGCATATCGTTACACCCCAATACATCGTGTGACTTCTGTCATGTGGTGCATTCAGTGTGCATCGCTTCGCCTCTATATCCTGCAAGTGACCTTATTTACGAAGGCATTGTTGGATTTTTAGTAGTCCTCAGCCTTTTTGATAACGTTACTCAGAAATGTTTAGCTTTATTCTCACTGGAACAAGTTGTTTTTTAATGAATTATACAACACTAACCACATCTAATTTCATTGCAAAGCAACACCTAAAAATATTGCAACATGCATCCCGTTTACAAAAAAAAGATTCTGTGAAATTATTTTAATCCACAACAATCCCCAAAAATGCCTGCCAAATCCTGGAGGCACAGATATATATATATATATATATATATATATATATATATATATATATATATATATATATATAAATTACCAAATAATGTGGTTGCATAAGTATTGTTAAATAGTAGTACAGGTTAAATAGTAGGTCAGCCATTATATATTATATCACAATCTTTAAGTAAACAATGAATAAAGGGAGAAGTTAACAAAAGGCCCTGTTGACCCAACTTCCAGTTGTAAACCAAAGTCAAACATTTCAAATGTAGCAAAGCTCCACTTCTGGTTCAAACCTGACTCTGGGTGATGTATTACAGGGCTGCAGGAATGTCAGTTAACCTCTGAATGTTACATTGGTACATCGTTATATCCCAATTTGAAATATTACTAGAAAACAACGTCAACATATAAACAACTGCATTGGGCATAGTTTATATTATATATTACTTATATGCTGCGTGTGTTTCTGAGCATAATGGTGCATGCTTTGTCCTGCACTAGCCTCCAGGGGGCAGTAGTAACCTGTGGGACTTGGTATGGGTCATGAACGGCCAGGACGACTCGCTGCTTCCAGCCAGCTACAGCAAGGGAGTGATGCACATGAAACACCTGCTCAAGTTTAAAACGGTGAGATCCTTTTCACTAGTCCCTTTTCAAGGTTAAATGGTTTGTTTATTGCCATACAATGAATACACATTATGAAAGATTATCATAATAAATACAGCATACACCTATCCAGCAACTGTAGATTGAATTCATCATGGAATGACGGACAGGAACTCATGAGTACCTTTTGTTTATGGGTGTTTTCACATATATTCCCCTTTAAACCAACCAAACTTAGTCATCTTAAAGTGGACCATCAGAAAAGGGACTATTTGTTTGATTTTTGTTCACATTTTCAGTTTATTGGAGAGAGGCCTCAGTCCTCTTTCTATTCACGCTGTAGTCCCTACCGTCATCCCTCTGCTGGTCAATGACATGTTTAGTTGCTTCCATACAGAAAGAATACTGAGGCTTTTCTCATTCATTCCGTCCAAATTATCTATTTTATATTCATGTGAAAACGTCTCCTTCAAACAACTGCATTATTTCAGTTTTTCACAACAAACTTACTTTAAACACATCATATTAAAATTATAATATTCGCCCAATACTATTACAGAATAGAGCCTGAATGCATCATCATAGAACCTCCATTAACGTTAGCTGTTAGCGCTGGTTTTTAGCCAGTAGGCCAGTTTTGGCCTCCCTGCACTGGGTTCCTGTCCATTTCAGCATCGGTTTTAAGATTTTCTTGCTTGATATTAAGGTTTTAAATTGACTAGCACCACCTTATCTAGAAGAACGTTAAAGCCGATCTTCAGAGCACATGTTACTACTGATGAGACGAGGCATTGCTTACGGCAAGCCTAGAGGGCTAAAAAACAACAGGAGAGGGTCTGGTTACACTTAGTTTCAGAGAGTTCAAATATGCACAAAATAGGCTGACTTTGTCTGTCTGCAAAGGTTTTATCACCACGATAGTGTCACAACCATATATATAATACAGGTGTGTGTAAATGTACCAGTATAAAGTGTATGTCACGTCACTTGTTTCTCTTCCATTTGTTCCATTGTCTCTCAGTCCGAAGCCCAGGAGCTCACTATAGTGAAGATGTCTAAGTTTGGAGGAGGGATCGGAGCTCCCAGTAAAGAGGAGAGGCTGAAAGAAGCAGCGGACATCCATCTGAGACTGGGACAGATTCAACGATACTGTGAATTAATGGTGGAGCTGGGACAGGTTTGACCATTTTAATATTTAATATTATATTTAATATTCTTTAATCAATGCCTCACATCCAGAGGGTCCTGGGTTCGAATCCCAGTTACCTGTCAACCCTGTGATAGACCGGTTACCTGTCTGTCTCTACATGTCAGCCCTGTGATAGACTGGTTACCTGTCTGTCTCTACATGTCAGCCCTGTGATAGACTGGTTACCTGTCTGTCTCTACATGTCTCCCTGTGATAGACTGGTTACCTGTCTGTCTCTACATGTCTCCCTGTGATAGACTGGTTGCCTGTCTGTCTCTACATGTCAGCCCTGTGATAGACTGGTTACCTGTCTGTCTCTATATGTCAGCCCTGTGATAGACTGGTTACCTATTTGTCTCTACATGTCAGCCCTGTGATAGACTGGTTACCTGTCTGTCTCTACATGTCGGCCCTGTGATAGACTGGTTACCTGTCCAGAGTGTACCCTGCCTTCGCCCAATGACAGCTGGGATCGGCACCAGCCCCCCCACGACCCTGAATACAGGATAAGCGGTATACGATGGATGGGTGGATGGAATCAATGGCTGACTCCACCTTCGTCTCTTTTTATCCTCCTCTAATACCATCTTTCAAGTTTGCTGGACTGAAAGCAAAGTTTTCCAGCTGTTGTAACAAAATGGCCTAATTTACAAGTCATGAGACAATATGAGAATTTCATGTCTTCATTGTCCTGGCCAAAATGATTTCACTTTGTGATATTATCCTCACCAAAATATGCTAAATAATCTTACAATGACAGGAAAAAGTACTGGAATCACATTTTTATTAAGAAACAAATCTTTTTGTTTTAGTGTCACTAATCTTTTTTTAGTGAAAACAATCAAATAATCCTAATGAGAAATCATAGGGTCTCCCTGCATAAATAACTAATAAATAAATTACATTTTTGCATCCTTTATCTATTAAATCAAGTTCTATTTTTCACATCTCTACCATGATAGTGAGGTAGACAGCTTTTTCATGTTTCTAATGGCGATATTTACAATTATACCCATAATGAAAATTCATCATGATCAACTTATTGCGAGTGTCCCTCGTTGCTTATATTTGTACCACCATTTTGTCTCTGGCATCATAAAATGCTTGGGTTGTCATCGTAGAAGAGCCTGCGAGTGGAAACTGGAGGTGAAAGAAGTTGAAAAGAGTACTGATTCTATTGTGAGAAAAAGATAAAAGAGTTTGTAACTTGACCTAACGGAGGGTTTCCTCTCTTCCAGTGGGAGAAAGCATTATCTGTGGCACCAGGTGTCTCCATGAAGTACTGGAAGAAACTCATGCAGAGGTAAACCATGGGGCAGTTTCCTGTTTCAGCTTCCCGACTAAACAACAATAGAAGGGAAGCAAAGATTTCATGTCGTGGTGTTTTTCTGTGTGAACTTCTTGAAATGTTTGGAATGGAAGTCACGTTCATGTCACTGCAGTTGTCTGTACATTGTGGTTGCAGAAAAAAAAGTGGAACAAGAAACTGACGAAAATCAAAATGCACAAAAAGAGATGCTTTTCATTTTTCTAGAATGCCGTCATTGAAAACACCCTTTGAAGACAAACACAGCTGTTAAACAGACTGATGAGATGAGATCATCCTGAATTCTTGTCTCTGCAGCTCATTTCACATCAGTTTGCTCCTGTTACTTACTTGTGAAGAATGGTGTAAATGGTGTACCCCCATCCCCCCCCCCCCCAGCATCATCAGAGACCCTCAGGAACAAGTTAACATTGTTGATATTGTTACATCTTGTTAAATTCTTACAGCTCGATTGGAACCAGGGATATATTCTTTTTGTCATCTTAATTACAATATAAATACAAACAGAAGGACAAACCTGTATCTGCACATTGCTTATGTTACATGTTTACGTCATTTTATTTATGTTCGTGTCGCAGGAGAGCTGACCAGCTGATGGCTGAGGATAATGATGATACGATCCCATACTGCATCGCCACAGGAGACATAAAAAAGCTTGTAACCTTCTTCACTGGACGAGGACAGCTGCTGGAAGCCCTAATAATAGCGCAGGTACAGAGAGGGAGCATGAACCGGGAACAGTTTTTCATTCGGGCTGGATGGTGGGTTAGTGGTTACAGATGGGGTGGATAGATAGCTAATGGGAGACAAAGACAGATACTAGGTGAGTAAATACATCAACAGTCATGTTGATCTTTGTGACAATATTGATAGGAAATGGTTAAAAATACATAATAATTTTCTCTGTTTTTAGGGAGCATGTGAAGGGAACATTCGTGCACCTCCAAGCTCCTTAGTGAACCACACAAATAATGACGTGGATAGCAGACAACAATACCAGAGGTAAAGCAAACACACACACACATATCAAATATAACAATGGCCTGTTCACATCAAATGCAAAGCAAGTTTTTGACTCGTCTTACTCATGCAAGTTTGACCGCAGGGTCATTTGTGTTTATTTGCATCATTCGCACTAGAGGCGCCGGAGAGGCGGGGCTTACCTCCATGTAGACACCAACAAGGTTTCATCAATCATGGCTGAAATAACCATTATAGATGCTTTGTACATGATGTGAAGTCCTAGATACAAAAAAGTCCAAAGTCATTGTTTGTTAGGTCTGTCTGCAAGATGACAAGCACACAACATTTTCTGAAAGTAGTTTGAATTGATCAGAATAGGCTGTTAACATTGTAGCTGCTCCATTAACACTCCAAATAACATCTTCTAGACATAAATACAGCAGTGACCTTGTTGACTGTACCATAGACAGTCTCTGGCTTCTCTCCATAGTCTGGTCTGGAGACCAGACTGACCAGAGACTGTCTATGGTACGTTTTCAGAGAATAGAGAAAGTAAAAAAAAAATGCAGAACATAACTTTTTACAAGTAATCTCATTCAGTCATAATGTAGATATGTGAAATGGGACACCCTGATGAGCTATAAAGCTTGAGAAGAGAGAAAATGTCCACAATAATTCTTAACCCACATATAAACATAATCTCTTAATCTTTCCAAACACACATTATTCTTAACAAAATATGGATAAATAGACTGTTTCCATACCAATCCTCACATTGATTACACAGTATACTGTATTAATATTGTTATTGAGTGTGTTTCAGTGTATGCAATCTGAATGAAAAGTCATGTATCTAAAAAAGAGCATCATAACTAGAAACAGCATCTTCACTCAGAGGGCCCTAGTTTCGTGGCGCAGGGTGGCGGAGCCGGTGCAATGCAAGTTTCGACTAGCGCAGCCTTGCGCACGGTCAGTTTGGCAATTTGGTGGATCGCCTGCGCCAAGATGGGTGTGGTGGCGCAGCAGGGGGAGGCGTCACAGATTCAGCTTGGCCCAGCGGAAGTTTCGGAGACTGCGCCGAAAGCCCGCCAGCTCCAACCTGGTCTACTCCTAGCGCAAGGCGAATTACAGCTGGTGGAGTGGCAGTTTGGCTCACCAGCGCAGTGCGCACACGTCACCAAGACCTCACAGGCAGGTTTCCACAGTTCCAGGCACATTTAAATGCAATAAATAATCACAACAAACACTATTTAATGCAACTAATTGAATCAACACGTGAATTTATATCTATATAGATTGTCCCGTCACATCTGACGTCAGATCAAAGGTGGATGGCACCCGTAACGGAAACTCAGACTGAATTAACACAGCTGAAACTTGGACCCTGAAACATTAGTTTCATCCTGGGAAAAGTTTGGCCATCTGGCGCTGCTGCTGCTGCTGTCTTCTGTCCAGCGCCGCCGCTAGCCATTTTGGTGCCCTAAGCGGAATTCCTTTATGATGCCCCCCCCTACCCGAAAAACAGTGATTTAGGGGCGCGCAGGTGGCGGAGTGGTTAGAGTGCATGCCATGTATGTTACACGTACGCATACGCTGCCGACCCCAGTTTGAATCCCGTCCGAAGGTCTTTTGCTGCATGTCACACCTCCCTCTCTCTCTCCTGTTTTTCATATCTATCCACTGCTAATAAAATGCGTCTATGCCTGAAAAAATCTTTACAAAAAAATACAGCAGCTCGTGCCTGGTCTTGCGCCTCGGCAGCCTGTTGTCTGTGTCTGTGGAGAAACGTGCAACTTTGCCGCCAGCTGGAACCGGAGTTCGGGCTGCAGCTGGTCTGAGCGGCGCGAGTGTCCTGGTGTTGGACGGGGGAATCCGGTGCAGCTGTGGAGCGCAGATGATGAAGACGGTGATGATGATGATGAATTGCTGCTTGTGAAGGCACCGGGTTCTCGTCACCATGAGTGTTAATCCCACTCCACGCCTTGTCTCCTCCTCGTCTCCCACTCACGCCTTTTCTCCTCCCTCTTTCCCACTTGCGGGGGTAGGAGTGACGGAAGGCATGCCTGCGCCAGACTGCACCGTGCACGAAACTTGCAAAGTCCAGGCAGACACACCCCGTTGGCGTGGTGCAGGTGCGCTGCGCTCCGACTGCGCCTGGTGTACGAAACTAGGGCCCAGAGTGTTGTAGAACAAAATAACCTTGGAATCCTTCCAGTTAAGGTTGCAGGTTGATTTAACGGTCCAATCCCTGGCTAGACTTCTCTGTTTGTCCAGTCTCCTCCATAAGGTATGTAAGGAACTGGCTGAGTGGTACTTCCAGGACGGATGCTCTGTCCTGGCAGCATGCTGTCACCTAGCTGTGGACGACATCAAGGTACACACCTTCAGAGTCTAGGCATTAATCACATACAGTGCATTTGCTTTTGTTTGTGTATCGTGTCTTTTCTTTATCGTTGCTGATCATTCATGATAACAACAAGTCTAAATGTGTGTGTTGTGCTTTTAGTTAGCCATGACCAGTCTTATCCGAGGTAATGAGCTGGAGTTGGCTGCGTGTGTGGGAATTGTCCTTGGAGAGGCAGCCAATCAGAGCACTGCATACTGTCTTGAACTCTTGGCCAGGAAGTACATGATGACACCTACTTGGTACGTCTGTCTCCATGTATGTCCACTTAACGTATCCTCTATTGTTCTTCTGTAACGTTCCAGGTTTAGCTTCGTAGGGCAAATTTATTTCTTTAAAATGTTGTATTTATATTTGTTTTTCCTACTTTTAATGTGTAGATGTGATCTTGATCTTTATCATGTTGCTGATTACTGTATTTGGTTTGGTGTTCAGCCAGCTGTAACAGCCTGAGAACTTTAACAAACAGGCTATGTTTGACTTTACATCATGACACATGTCCCTGGTTTCAAGGTTACACTTGAAACCCTAGTTCTTTGAGCACAGGCGGAGCCCAGTTACCACCAAACTTTTTTGTGCTTTGACTTCACTTTGCATTAATCGTTTTCTGTCGCTGTAGATGAGCAGGGAGCTAAAGGTAAAGGGCTCCAGCTGTGTTGATAACTACTAGGGTTACAGTGCAAAACAACAAACCTGCAGGGAATGCTTCTAAGGCATTGCAAAAACTGTTATCTCTGTTTACATTTAGGGAGCTATCAGCAGACCTACTGCAAATTATTCCTGACAACCACATTTTATTGGCTAAGCTGTGTGCACTTTACCCCGGCAGTGCCACTGAAATCAACCAGTTTCATGAAAGGGTGAGTAGGCAGTCATTAAGTCAAATCTAAGACATGTTTCTGCTGAAATTAAATGGAGGCTAGATGTCTGATGTTACGTTCCCATCTAAACTGCACTCTCAATTGCGTTTCCGGACAGAATAGTAGCAGTATTAAACACTTTGAAATATGTGGTTAACAAAGAAAACCAAACAAACAAAAAACAATACAAAACTACATAGTTACATCATAAACTGTATATAAGAAGACTTAGTCATCGTGACGTCACGCATTAGTTTGTGGACTATGAACACAAGCAGCAGAGCAGCACCCTTACTGGATCTGGATCCATCTGGATTCTGGTGTGAAGCTGTTAACAAAGTTAGCTTCATAATTCAAAGTCAACTTTACAGATAAGTTTAAGTCATATTAGTTGCTAATTGTATTGGTATTGTCATAGCGACGATACCGTGGTAGTGACCTGTCAATCACAAAGTAGTCCCGCTCCAAAACACCCCCTGCTTTCTGGTCTGTTTGACATTCAATTCAATTCAATTCAATTCAATTTTATTTATAGTGTCAAATCACAACAGAAGTCATCTCAGGACACTTAACACATTGAGCAGGACTAGAATACGCTCAAAATTTCAAGAGTCAGTAAATGGACCCTAATTTACTAAATGCACATCATGCTGGATTGAAGAAGACTTGAAACTTAATGTTTACAATGTTTACTGAGATAATACATCAAGAGAGAAGTAGGACCATTTTCTCATAGACTTCTATACAACCAGACTTCTTTTTGCAAACAGAGGAGTCGCCCCCGGGTGGCCAGCAGAGAGAATGCAAGTCTAAGGCACTTGAACTTTGGCTTAATTTTCCAGGACTGGAGGTTGTCGCCTGAGTCACATTGAGACAACAAAGCTACTGAGTTAGGTTCAGTAAAACCATCATTGTTTGCCTTAAATGACTGAATTTAAACAGAAACAAAACAAAAACGTGACAAAGCTACTGGGTTTAACGGGACACTAACATCAGTCTCCGGGTGGTAGTTCTTTGTTTTTTGACCCATCCAACACTCAGACCTCCTCCCTGATGGACTTCTGCAGACTCGTTATCACTAATTTGTGATAGGTCAAGAACAAACGGAATTCACAACAAAATATGAAGCGGATGTTGATTATATGAACATTTGTCATCATTAAAGTGACTATGATTTTGTGTTTTCTGTCATTCAAGTGCGGCCTCCCTCCATTAGAGGAATGTAAGGCCCTGGCAGATGCAGCCATGTGTGAAGGAGATTTGCTGTCAGCAGTTCAATTCTACCTGCTGAGCTTGGAACCTGAGAATGCCCTTTCGATAGGACTGAATCACGTTAAAGGTATTGGCATCTCAGTTTTAATTGTGTCTGTATGTGGCTACCTACCTTACATAGCATCTACACATCTACACTATGATGATCCAACACCATTCAAAGTCAGAGATGTTGCTGAATCAGAGACTCTGTCCCCCAGAGGTCTACGATAGTAGCTCACATTAGTCCAGAGACCAGACCAGACTATGTGGAGAAACCAGCGACTGTCTGTGGTCCCCCAGAGGTCTAGATAGTAGCTCACATTAGTCCAGAGACCAGACCAGACTATGTGGAGAAACCAGAGACTGTCATGTCTAGATGATGTTGATGGAGCAGCATTGTTAGTATAGCCGAGCACCCATCAATCCAGACTCCATTCAGAAAACAAGCATTTTAAAAGTTTGCTTGTGCATGACTTCAGACTTTTTACAAATCATCATTATTTAGTCATTTGAGCATCCTTTGTTTTTATCAGTTTATTGCAATTAAATCAGAGCAAAATAGTTTATTTTAGGTTTATAGAGCTGTAGTAAACCAGCCAACGTGTCTTTCTAGATACAGTGAATAGCACCAAGCAACCTCTGGATGATGTTTTGAACCCAGAAAGGACGGCATCTGGTTTCCTGGTGTATCTGGGACTTCACAACACGTACAATGTATGTCGGTGTCCCCCTTCTGTGCAACTAGCACGAGTGAAACTTGCGAGAGTAACACAAGGCGTGAATTTGTTTGGTTCGAAGATGTCACAAGACAAAGGACTTGACACTGACACAAAGACTTCATACACAAGAAACAAATCAGACAACAAGACACAGGTGGTCAGACATGAGGGCAGGCTAAAAACTGATTGGTGGAAACAAAGGGAACACAGCAAGGCTGAGGTGATAACCACAAAGACAGGAAGTAAAATCAAACACAGGACCCAAGATCATGACATAGTCTTCTGTTCCGTAAATCAGTGATTTATCGAACATTTTCCTCCTCACCAGAACAGCTGACTGGACCTGATTGGACAGTGGATACTGTTCAGCCAATCCTGGACCTGATGAGTTACATCAGAACTGACTGTCTCACCATGGCCAAGTTGACTGAGTAAGAACATTTATTTCTTTATTATTAGTATTCATATTTCATTATTATGTTATTATGCTAACCCTAACCCTTCTCATACATTGTCAGACTTGAACCTCATCCAGGCCTTTATGCGTGTGTGTGTGTGTTTGCAGAGCCCGCAGTGAGCTGTTGATCCTTTGTGGGTATATTGGAGGTCTACTAGCCATCAGAAGACAGTACTTTAGCATCGTACCAGCACTCTACGAATACACTAGGTAGGCGCCAACTCTGTGTTTGTGTGTTTGTGTTTGTGTGTGTTCAGAATTGTTTGTTTAACATGCAACACTTCCTCACTTGTAAATTGTAAGTATAACTAATAATAACGAGGGCTGTGCCGAGTAGTTTCAAGCTTTGGAGCTTCATTCATAGCATTAACTGCAATAATCCTCCTATTCCTCTCTCTCTCTGTCTCTCTCTCAAACACACAGAGCGAGGGAAGCAGCGCTTCGTAATTATTTCAGCCCAAATGTAAAAAAATTACAGAAAAAATATATTTATCTGTTCTCCTGCACGCACCTGTATTAACAAGGCGGTCTATCAGTCTATCTTTGGTCTTGGCTGATTCCCTTCACTCGCTAAAATAAAAAAGTTGATACAAAAGCCTAGAAACACTCTTGGTTTCTTCCTGTGGAGTCTAAGTAAACGTCTGCTGTCAGTCAGCCTGGTGAAGGCAGGTTAGCGAGCCGATAACATATGGTTTTCTATCTGATTTGCCTGTGGTGTTTATGTTTGAGTTACATTTAGCTACTGAGATGACTTTAACACTTGTATGTAATGATCATTCAGTATTTCCTTACTTTGATAATTGCCATTATCAGGTTGAAATTGGATGAACAGTCTGTAAGTCAGTCCAATGGTGTTTTTCTTTTTGTCTCTCAGTCAGCTGTTAAAGCGGAGGGAGGTGTGTGTCCCTCTGAAGATTGAGCAGCTGTCTGTGGAGCTGGATGCATGGCGGTCCTGCTCACAAAGTAACAGCAAGTAGGTAACACGCAAACACAACTATAATTATATTTTACTTTCCTAATTTTGTTATTATATATTATATTATATATTAATATTATTTTTATCCATCCATTATCTGTAACCGGTCATGGGGGAGGGGGGGTGGGGGGGGCGGAAGAAAAGAAAAAATGATAAGAACATATAGATAACAATGATGATAACAAAGAAAAATGATAACAACATATGGGGCCCTAGTTTCGTAGACCAGGCGTAGTCAGTGCGCCACGCCGACGGGGTGTGTCCGCCTGGACTTTGCAAGTTTTGTGCACCGCGCAGGCTAGCACAGGCACACCTCCCGTCTCGCCCACCCGCGCAAGTGGGAAAGAGGGAGGAGAAGAAGGCGTGAGTGGGAGACGAGGCGTGGACTGGGATTAATACAGCCGATTAAAATCTTCACCAATCAAATGAGCTCCTCTCCTCACCTTTAATGCGTTAGGGGAGGTTCAGTGCAAGTTCCGTCACTTGACAACCCGATGACAGAAGCAGCGCTGCCGCTCCCACCACGCGCGTCACGCGCTGTGCGTGTGTATCATAATAATAACAATGCCGATATTATAAAAAACAGGAGAGAGAGAGGGAGATGTTTTGGTCCGAGAGGCTGAGTTTCCGTTACGGGTGCCATCCGCCTTTGATCTGACGTCAGATGTGACGGGACAATCTATATAGATATAAATTCACGTGTTGATTCAATTAGTTGCATTAAATAGTGTTTGTTGTGATTATTTATTGCATTTAAATGTGCCTGGAACTGTGGAAACCTGCCTGTGAGGACTTGGTGACGTGTGCGCACTGCGCGCCGGTCAGCCAAACTTCCACTCCGCCAGCTGTAATTCGCCTTGAATGAATGGACTTTATTTGCGCCTTGCGCCTTACGCCAAGAGTAGACCAGGTTGGAGCTGGCGGGCTTTCAGCGCAGTCTCTGCGAGGCTTTTTGCCACGAAACTTCCGCTACGCCAAGCTGAATCTGTGACGCCTCCCCCTGCTGCGCCGCCACACCCATCTTGGCGCAGGTGATCCACCAAACTGCCAAACTGACCGTGCGCAAGGCTGCGCGGGTTGAAACTTGCATTACGCCGGCTCCGCCACCCTGCACTGCGCCACGAAACTAGGGCCCATAGACTCACTCATACTGGACTGGCTCCCTCCCAGAGGGTGTGAATGAGAGGGTATGACCCCCAGTGGGCCAGCTCCTCCTACAGGTCTGGCCCACTGGGTCGCTCCTCCGCAGCCAAATATGGTCACATCGTTCATTGCAAACATTCCAAGATGGCAATGGCCAAATGCTGTCAAAAACTCAAGAACCGTAGTCCACAAACCATAGGGTGACGTCACGATGACTAGGTGTACTTCTTCTACACGGTCTGCTGGCTCGCTCCACTAACAGTGCCTGTTATCACTGCAACACCTCTCTGCTGCTGACATGCTTGGACACAGCTTCGTAATTGTTTCTCTGTCTGTTTTCAACAGGCCTTCATCAGAGTGTCAAAGAGAAGAGTTCAGCTGCCTCAAGAGGAGAATCCAGGCAACACACTCTGGTATGAATAAGAGTTGATCAGGGGAGTTCCTGAAAATAAAACACTGCTCTAGTTCTGGGATCAGCAACACGATCCCCAGAATTTGGTGGGGTGCTGATGCTGGTGGTGTTCTGTTGGTGGCATCAGCATCTGGAGGCAGTCAGGGGCAGTCAGAGTACGCTGATCTGTGATTGGCTTGTGTGATATTGGAATGTAGTCGATTAAACCTGGTTGCCTCCTGATCAGATCTAACAGGATGTATTTACTTTGTTTCTGTGATTTCCTGTAAATCATCCTGTTGGGACCTCAGGGTTTGTGTCTATGAAGCAATTCACGGATGCAGATTGAATTGTTTCTGAACATTCAGATTGGAGCATCCTCTGTGTGGAAACACAGCCACGCACCTCAACAGGGGGTCTTTCCCCCTCCCCCATCTGCCTGCAGGTCTGTGTCACTGAAAGTGTCACGTACCTGTGAACTCCAGATTCCATTCTGATTGGTCAACTGCAGTGGAAGTTTTGCTTCGTACTAAGCAATCCAAGTTTGGATCTCTCTCTTTCTACTGAGATGTCGACCTGACCACAGGTCTCCTCTTTCTACTGAGATGTCGACCTGAACACAGGTCTCCTCTTAATACTGAGATGTCGACCTGACCACAGGTCTACTCTTTCTACTGAGATGTCGACCTGAACACAGGTCTCCTCTTCCTCCTGGGATTTGGACCACAGGTCTCAAGGCCCCAAGCAGCGCCCTCAAAACAGCCAACAAGCTGGCTGTTGGAGCCTGCTTCTGCAACAAAGACAAGAATTACTAGTCGAGACGCATCTCACTAGAAATTCCTCCATCCACAACTCCAAGGACAGCAACTTTCCTTCCCAGGAACCTGAAGACAGCAACCTTTCTTCCGAGGAACAAGCAACCCTTCTTCAAGGACTGGTAACAAGCTGGGCATAGCTTACGACAGAAACTGAATGTGATGACATTAATGTTTCAAAGTTATTTTCTATTTGATGTATTGTTGAGTTAAGTGTGTAACCTTAGTTCAGTTGTTAGTGATCTAGAACAGACAGTTTGCACGCATATATTATACTAATTATACACGTACTGTATATAGAAACCTGTTCTCCAGGCAGGACCACACAGCCTCCCACAAAGAACACCCCCACTCCACATGGCTGACTGGTCGACACCCACATATACCCCTTTTCCACCGAGGCATTTTGAGGGGGGGTTCGGAGCCGGTGCCCAATCGCGAACCAGTTCTTCCTGTTTCCACAGACAAACAGCCTGCTCTCGGCCTGGAAAACTGGTTCCCGACTGGCCCCAACTCTTTGCTGGGCTGGAACTGGGCCCGGCTTACGTTAGGGGCTGGGGGCGGGGTTAACGCTCGAGGCAACGGGGGAAAATATGCCGCTGCAGAGTTTTACTAACGTTACTGTTCCCGGTAAGTTTCACTTTTAAAATGTTTCACCTCGTTGCAAACCAACGACACATTTCTGTTTAGTTTACCAAGCTAGTGATTACGTTTGTAACAGCAGCAACTAGTGGCTATGCTTCCTCGGGTAATGTAAGCTGACCGGCTAGCGTGATATCGCTAACAACAACGTTAGCATGCCACTTGGTTACCAACTACCAACGTGACTTAACATCTGTGTTCACAGCGTCGTGGACACGTTTGTGATTAAACCGCTGTTCTCTGGTTTGTGTTTGTAGAGCTGTCGGACATCGGCGATATTGAACGGAGGTCCAACCTGCAGATGACTAAACATCAAACACTCTGATCTATTGATCACACACTGTTCTACAAAAATTTTGTGATTTTAGTATTTTGTGTATTTTATTGTTATTGTATTATTTGCCAAAATAAACACTTTCTCTAAAGAGACATGTTTGCTATGCTTGAAATTAGCGCTGCGGGGAAACCTCAGATGTATACAGTGACGTAATGACGTGGCTCTCTGGGCTCTCTAGCCGGTGGAAACGCAAACAGGTTCTCGGACGGTTCGCAAGTTGAACCAACTGCGAACCAGCACGGCACCGGCCCGGCTCTTGAACTAGGTTCGTGTTGGTGGAAAAGGGGTTATAGAGGCCTCCACCTACGGCTCTACGTAATCAGGCCCTTCAGAGTCAGCTACATAAGATAGCGTCCACTAGGGGCCTCCCTCCTCCTTTGTTCAGCTGTTCCATTCTGAACACCCGGAAGAATAGCACCGCCTAGTGGCTGGAGCCCAACCGGCCCGCTCTCTCTCTCTCTATCCCCTCCCCCTCACCTTTATCACACACGCACGCACACGCACACACACACACACACACACACACACACACTTGTATAGTATTAAGTTAGATAGGCCACTTAGACTTAGTGTATTATTTGTTTATTGTTAATAAACCCCTTTTGAACATACTGCTGTGTTTATTAATGTTGTATAAGAATGAATGATATCAACCTCTTCTCTGTAAAGAATTCACAAATCCTTCAACTGTTTGTACTCATATGCTAATAGTTATTAATTATTGTAATTTGAGTACAAACCCCTTTACATTGAGACAGGTTTGGTTACCTTTTCCTTGATTTCAGGGTGGTGCATCGCTTTTTTATTAATTATATTAATAATCCTGTGCATATCAATAATTATATTGATATTAATAATTATCTATTAGCTCCTGCAAGTACCCCAACAGTCCCCATCATTAATATGGACCATCTAATCTGTGAAACCTCATGACAGTGAATCCATATTGTGTGTAATGTGTTCCTCTCTCTCAGCTGGTTTAATCCTGTGTGGAGCTGATTATGTGACTGGCTCCAATCTGCCGAGCCACTCCGATGTTCAACTGTCTTGTTTCACTGGACACAGAATACAGGTGTGTTTCCTTCTTTTATCAGTATATTTACACTAACATGTATCATCGATGTGTGAGTTTTAACATTGTTTTCTTTTTTCTATGTGCAGGGTCCAGTGTTTTTGCTAGAGGATGGTAAATCAGCAATCTCTCTAAATGATGCTTTAATGTGGGCAAAAGTCAACCCTTTCTCCCCTCTGGGAACAGGACACCACATCAACCCCTTCTAACACACACACACACACACACACACACAGGGACAGTCCTAGTGAAATGTTTACAGATTGGAAGGAAGGAAAAGAAAACATGATTTCCGTTCTTCAGCTATCAGGCCAAGTGTATTTAATGAGTTACAGAGCCAACACATGTGGTTCACCAAACAATGCATTTCTGATTCTGTACGAATGATTCAGTTTCACACAAGCTCATGGTAATGGTAGGTTTTCATAATAGTTGCACTTGTGTGATGAGAACGTAGCTGGTCAGTGTATCTTTTGGTCATTTGATTTTCCATTCAGAAGCGGGTATGAAAAACGAATGAGGTTTGATTTTCATTTTAAAATAAAAAAAAAAAAAAAAAATTGAAACACATGGCAAACAGTGTTTTCTTTTTCATGGTCAAGAAGGGATGAGCAGAATATTTTTAAAAAAGTTTCATTTTATTTTTCAATTCCTTAAAAGGAACCTCAGCTATGAAGACTTGTAGGCCCTAATACGCCACAATTGTTCTCTTGTACTAAAATATGTTGTTAGAAGCACACAAAATGTTGCCATTGCTTTAAAAATATATAATATTTAGTACATATTTTGACCTACGTAGGACGCGATGTTTTCCGCGCGCAATGTACTCTGGGGGCGATGACGTAGAATGGTTGCACTCGGTAGAATAGGCTTGTTCGGGATGGTCTTGGCTTGACTTGACTTGACTTATCACACCGACGAGAGCTGCAGGTGTCTGAGGGGGCGGGCTCTAAAAGAGACCGTAGCCAAACGCCGTCAAGTCGGACAACAAAGTCAACGTGACTATTCTTTTTTTCCAGTATATTTGTATTATCATTCTATGTTTGTATTAACCAGACCTCACATATAATAGGCCTACTCACAGCACAATGCACAGAACTTTAGATCAAGCCATGAGATCAAAGCGACCAAAATAAAAAGGCAAATCATTTCACCACAAGGTGGCCGCGTGCGGACCTGGGGTCCGTTTCACAAAGCAGGTTTAGTAAAAACCTTGAGTTAGTTAACCCTGAGATGAGGGAAACCACCAGCCAGTTCAGCATAAATCTGAGTCAGTTACCCGGGTAACATACTCCGTGAACCTAACCTGCTCGCTAGCAGGTTTGCTTCAACAAACCCTGAGTTTCTCCCTACATGTCTCCGCCTTTTTCCGGAATCTGAACCAACTCCGAAAAATTGTGCCGTCCTTTCATCGTCAACCTAATCAATACGGAAATAAAAGTGATTCTAACAGCTTTGCGTTGGGAGACAATTTTGATTACCTTTCCTTTCAATCACATTAGATATTATCTAAACAATATTCTCCGACATTTTCAACATTTCATATCGCGGACATAATCAGTGATATAAAAAAGAATCGCAACCAGATTCTTTGCGGAGCTAGCTTTTTTGCGAACGGGAGATTTATGAAATGTTTAAGTACATTCCTGTGTTGAAATACCTGCTTATATTTACTGTTTAATATGTGAAATATGATTAAAATCATATGTCATCTTAAAAACTTGTTCCCGCGATGTTTTGGGTCACGTGATATGGTCGCGACCCTGTGATGTCTTTGCAGTCGGCTGCTAAGTCGGACACAATTCTAGCCATCATGCATCGCTTTCAACCCACAATACATCATGTTAGGTAGCGCGCTGCAGGCGGCTACATCAAGTCGAATTCACCTAATAGCTATTGACGCTAGTGTTTGTTTACGTGCGTTTGTTAAGTAATTTCAAGTAAAATGCCACATTGTACTGCTTTTGGATGCGATTTCCAGTCAAAAGGCAACAAGGGGAGTGATGTGAGTTTACACTGCTTTCCTACTGACAAGAAGAGGACAAAGGAGTGGGAAGATGCCTGTGGACGGACACAACTTCCCAAAGATCCGCGGCTATGTTCTCGACATTTTTCTCCTGATGCATTTGAGGCTTTTAGTCGACCACAACTGCTGAAAGAGCTCACCGGAGCGGCTGGGTATAAACGCAGACTAAAATCAAATGCTTTTCCGACAATTTTCCCACATAAGGAGCCTAAACGTCCTCAGGGAGCGAGTGAAATGCGCGTTAAACATCGATAAGTACCGCTCCGTCATAAAACGGTACAAAGCGATAAACAAAAACTATCTTCTACAGAGACTCGCAAAGTGGCGTGTTATGGTGTTATGGATGATTACCGGAGTTAGCGTGCTAGTGGGACTAAACGAAGTGGCTACTTTTGTTCGTTGGACTCTTACCTTTCTCTGGATATCGGGATTATCATGCTACATGTTGTTTTTGGACTTCCAGACAGCTCGAAATGTAGGGAACGCTGTGTTTGCTTTTGATGCGTCTGTGATCCTAAAACGGCTTGCTTTTTTCGATTCACGAGATTCTCAGCTTTCAAATGATGTATAAAATGACGCAGAAGCATTGAAAATAATATGCGATTAAACGGAATGAATGCGAAACTAGTGCAAAACGGCCCGCGGGCGTCCCGTGGCCACGCAACACTAATTATCTATAGATCTAATTATCTATATCGGTTGAGACGCAGTTGCCGCACATACACCACCGGTTTTGTCCCACTCTCGCCTCATCCCGTCTTTCTTGCTCTTCATTTTGATGCTCGTTTTGTGAAACATTGTCAGTGCTGTCCTCCTCATTAATGTTTCGCTCGGGTTCAAATTGAAAAGGCTGAACAGATGACATGTTTATGTCGCTGAACAGTTACAACAGGGTCCCGAAGCCGGCCAGTGCAACCATTTGACGTCACTACCCAGAGTGCATTGCGACGTTAACAACAATGGCGACCTACGAGTTAAACTATTTTTACAAATTTTATAAAAACGAAGACATCAAGAAGGTTTTTTATATCACTTTATTATAACTGATACTAACATTTATCTTTTAAGAACTACAAGTCTTCATAGCCGGGGTTCCTTTTAAACAAAAAATAAATTCACCAGAAACAAAGTACCTTCCAGGTTACTCTCTATAAATGGAAGATATTGTTACTATAATGTACCGTTATAATATTGTGTTATGTACAATAAAAATAATAATAAAATGTCATATATGTTCGCTATAAATTCAGACTTGATTGAAAAGGAAACGCAAGGCAATTTCCCTTCAGAATGATAGCAGACCACCTCAATGTGTCCTTCAGATTGTATCAGGACTTTCTGGTGTGGAATGTAAAGAAATTAAATTGAGATTGTAATTACATTTCAAAATTTGTTTGAGTTTTTGCCATTGTTTACACACTTGTTGTGGAATTTGGCTCACTGTATCAAAACTCTACACTTGAAGATAAACATCTCACTTCTATGTCAAAATCCAAATCCTGCAACGTTTCATAAATGTCAAGTTTAGAAAAAGACCATGGTTTGGTTGACATAAATCCTTTCTGCCAGACCTGGGGCCCGTTTCACAAAGCAGGTTCAACAAACTCTGAACCTAACCCTGAACTCTGAGTTGACCAACTCTGAGATGGGCAACTCTGAGTTTTCAGTTTCAGAACAGCGGTTTTGAATTAGTTCAGTCAACTCTGAGTATGTAAACTCTGAGTTATGCGCGTGCCTGCCGACTCTATAAAGCCATCATCAATGGAGCTCCGATACTACGATTCACCATGGCAACGGGGAGAGCGTCATTAGATATTACTGAGTGTTTATGTAGAAAACGAGCTCATCCTGAGAAAGCAGAGCAACGTAACTGCAGCAAAGTAGCGATAGTTAGCGTGGCAGACAATTACTGCCCGATCTAATGTGTATAACTGAATGAAACAGTCTATTGATCTTAAGGTAATAAGTCTTTATTTTCAGACTTGCACAGCGACACTGTGATGTAATGGTTAGCAGCGACAGGGGTTCAACTCCTGTAGTTCACAAAGTAGCGCACTGAATTAATTATCATTTTCATTGGGTGTAATCCCCACAGGCACAGAAAGAAAGTGGCGTCAGTTGAAAATTAAGCATAAGAATATTGCGCAAATACGTTGACCAAGACATATAATTTGAATCATATTTCACATATTAAACAGTAAATATAAGCAGATATTTCAAAACAGAAATGTACTTAAACATTTCATAAATCTCCCGTTCGCAAAAACAATACTTCCGCAAAGAATCTGGTTGCGGATTATGTCCGCGATATGAAATGTTGAAAATGTCGGAGAATATTGTTTAGATAATATCTAATGTGATTGGAAGGAAAGGTAATCAAAATTGTCTCCCAACGCAAAGCTGCTAGAATCACTTTTATTTCCATATCGATTAGGTTGACGATGAAAGGACGGCACATTTTTTTCAGAGTTGGTTCAGATTCCGGAAAAAGGCGGAGACATG
This sequence comes from Eutrigla gurnardus, assembly GCF_963514095.1. Taxonomy (NCBI): domain Eukaryota; kingdom Metazoa; phylum Chordata; class Actinopteri; order Perciformes; family Triglidae; genus Eutrigla; species Eutrigla gurnardus. The sequence goes on along the minus strand of NC_139917.1, from coordinate 103,052 downwards.
TAGGGAGAAACTCACGGTTTGTTGAAGCAAAGGTTAGGTTCACGGAGTATGTTACCCGGGTAACTGACTCAGATTTATGCTGAACTGGCTTTGTGAAACCGAAAAACCAGAGTTTCCCTCATCTCAGGGTTAACTAACTCAAGGTTTTCACTAAACCTGCTTTGTGAAACGGACCCCTGGTGAAGACCTCAGAGCAGAAATCTTGTTGATAAAATGTTTTGGTCTTGATAAGCAGTCCAGTTAAATTTCAAAGGACACTTCCGGTTAAAAGATGTGGTTAAAACGACCGAGATCTAAAAGCATATCATAAAGATACTAAGACTGGATGAAAAGTCAAATCAACACATTGACTCTGACAGGTATAAGGAAAATGTAGACATAGTCTAACACTGTGTTCAAACCAAAGGTGACGCAAACTTTCTCCTTCAATTACTCACAAACTGTAAGTTTGCAAGACGCACCTCTGACCAGAGGCCTGTACTCCTCAGCGAGTTCAACATACCAGGGTATCTTTCAGAGATCCAGCTTAAGTAACCCTAAGAAAGGCAATCAGAGACAAGTGGTCACACGACGCTGGTTATCAACTCGGTAAGTCAACCAGGGTTTCCCTTTCCAGCTATGAGCGCCTGCACATAAAAGAGGCGGGGTTCGCAGCATTTGACCAATCACAAACATGGATCAGTCTACGGCAGCAGAGCAGCATATTTCACGTACGAGGAGCGAACCATAATCTTACAGAAATACAAATAAGTTAAATGTATAATACAGGCAAAAAGCAACAGTTTCATCTGCAACATGCAGGAAGGACAGCTGGCAAAAACTCACAGATTGTGCTAACGTGTAAGTTGTATTTATAATATTAATAGTCGTATAATTAGGCTGGGTGAACCCTGCCTGAAACTTTCGGGAAATTTGGATTTCGCTCGGCAGTTCAGGCTGGACACCCTCAGGCTTACTTTCGCTGTTACATTGCCAGAATCTTTGGCTCCAATCAGAAACGGCCATTCTCTCCTGGCACGCTATTGGCCGGTGACGTGACGATGACGAAACATAAGCGACGCGAAGCAGCAGTTGTTGTCCGGAAAGTTGCTCTGATTGGTTGTAGGACTATCCAATTGCGTACGGAGTCATTTGAACGATGCCCATTGATCCCGCCTCTTGAGCAGTAGAAACAAAGCGCAGCTTCCCCAGACTAATGTTCAATCTTAAAAGATTGACCTTAGTATGGTGAAAACCAGACTATCGTATAATATGACTGCCCCATCATAAGGGCACTACTAGATCTGATTGATTAAATTAATGTGTAGAGTGGTAGAGTTACCCCCCCCCCCCCCCCTCTTTTAAAGCATGTCGTCGCTCTCTCTCACCCCTTTAACTCTCATGCTGTACTCACGCAATAAAAACCCCAAAAATTACTTGAAAATAATGAATTGTTGTGTTGGGCTGCACGGTGGTGTAGTGGGTAGCACTGTCGCCACACAGCGAGAGGGTCCCGGTGCCCGTAGGTGTGAAAGTCAGAGTGAATGGCTGTCTGTCTCTACATGTCAGCCCTGTGATAGACTGCAACCTGTCCCGCTTTCGCCCATTGACAGCTGGGATCGGCTCCAGCCCCCCTGCGACCCTGAATACAGGATAAGTGGTAGACAATGGATGGATGGAAATGATTGTGTTGCTTAGCTGTATTCTTATAACGTGGTGTATGACAATATCAGCCTAATTATTTCAGCTGCAATCCCAGCGGTGTAAAACGGACCATGCACCAAGAGAGCTGATTGGTCAGTCAGTCGGATTCAGCAACGTCAGGATGATAGGAAGACAATCTTAATGCCGATTGGCTTTCATTGACTTCCGAGACAATTGTGCTTCGACTTTGGTGTGAACACAGCATCAGTTTCATTAAAATATGAATAAATGAGACCAATATCTACCATATTAAAATACCCCACTACATTATTTTTATTTTCACACAAATCACAGAAACCAGCATTTAAATAACTGTTACAGTTGTTAGTACTTTGTCATTTCAATTGGGCCGAGGTCATCATTATCATATTATTAGCATAGTTATTGTAATCAGACAGATCACAATTTGCATTTTTGGGGGATAACGTTCATGTATTAATTTGGACATCTAAAGGCATATATATATATATAGTATCTATAAACATGATATGTGTTCAGATCAGTTTTCCTTGCAGGATCCAAACAATGCTCTGACACAGTTCTGATACCAAGTCCAGCAGCAGCCAGCTGTTCTGAACAATTTTCTGTTGCTTTGATTTCAGACAGGATAACAGTGTATTGTTCTCCTCGGCAGCAGAGTCCAGTGCATCCAGGCTTAAGCAGACATGGGTTCATAGGTGTGGAAGTGGATTCCCTTGGAGCAGGTGATCTTCATCACAGCTCCATTCAGACTGGTGTCCAAAATCAACTTCATCATGCCCTCTGCTATCAATGATGGCCTGGAGATAATTATACGTGGCATTAGATGAGATTACAGATGGAAAAGACATACACACACGCACACACACACACACACAGACATTTGGACTGCTGAGGAGCCAAGGTTAGATCTGATGCACAACACAAGCGGCAGAGGGTCACCTTTACTGGATCTGGATCCATCTGGATTCTGGTGTGAAGAGTTTAAGCCATAAATGAATGTTTACAATGTCTACTGAAGTAATAAGTAGGTCATTTTCTCATAGATTTCCATGCAATTGGACATATTTTGCAACCAGAGGAGTCACCCCCTGATGGCCAGTAGAGAGAATGCAGGTTTAAAGCACTAAAGTGTTCACCTTTCAGAACTGGAGCTTGTCACCTGGTCTAACCTTAACCTTAAAAACCTCAAACATGCCTTTTAAAGTCGGTCACAAAGTGAGGACTGGCCAAAATGTCCTCACTTTCCAAACATGTGCTCACTCTGATCTCTGTGAGTGTTTGTTGTGTGTGTGTGTGTGTGTGTGTGTGTGTGTGTGTGTGTGTGTGTGTGAGAGAGAAATCAGGAAATCAGCCTCAACTTCCTGTCAAACTAAACACTTCCCACCTCCCGTCCGTCTCCAAGCTGCACAATTTGAAAGAATACTTGTGCAGCGCCACACATAGAGAGTTTGGTCACACCAGTTTGTAACAGTTCTGATCGATGCTCATTACTTGACACATTTACCATATGATTCTGTCATAGCTGTCCTGTTATGTGTATGGCTGTTCTGTGCTCTGGCTCAATCCAACTTTGAACGGCTCCAAATAAACACTTGTCAGGTTTTCCTGAAAGATTAAGTATCGTTGGGCTGCCAAGAAGACTCTGGACTACTTGTTTGAAATAAGAATGTAATCAGAACGAATAGAAGAAGGTCAGAAAGAAGTTGAGAGGCTATGAGTTTGGAACCAGAGGGAAGGGCAAATCAGTTCACAAACAGAAAATCACTAGATCTGATATATGAAGTAGAAAGAGCATTTCATTACAACAGCTCAACAGTTTTATTTAAACGTTCTCCGACTGAAACAACTCCGGCTCTGTTGATCACTCACTCTGACCAGAGGCGGTGACGATTATAGGCGACATGTTTGATTTTGTATGATAAGCGGTTGATGATGTATGATAAGGATGGATTTACAATCAGACACACAAGATAGAAACACACCTACTGTAATGTCAATATGAGTCATTATGTTGAGAGCTGTTGAGAGGCAATAAAAAAGCCCCTACTCTCACATAAAGCATTAAAACCAGTTGTGATTAAGATTCTTTCATTTCATGGTTTAATCTACATTCAGTCACATTTAGCTCATTAGCTTGATTCATTTGGAGGGGAATGTTTGAACACACTTACCCATTTAGAACTGCAAGTTTAGTTGATCTATTGCATGTCTCTATTTTATTGAATATAATGTACATTTTGTCATCAGTTTATGTCATGAAGCTATCTGACACCCGCTGGCCCACTTACTGTCAATCACTGTTCTCTTCCTTTCATGCAATTTAATTGAATGAATGACTTCATTTATTAATTCATTTGTATTTATTTTTTTACTTGAACAATAGCACACACACTGCTGTGCTGCATCTCAAATTATTCTTCACGTTCCCAGGTTTCAGATGATGAAGATAAATCCCATGTAGCATCGACTGCAGACCTGATATCTCCTCCTAAAGATAATCTTCCCTCCTAAATAATAGACAGAAATGGTTTGGTCTCTAAAACACCTTTGCTTCAATTTGGTGGTTTAATAAACTATTAATATAATCCAAATATCCTAATGTAACAAACAGAATATCTCAATTTAAGAAATGACCATTAAGCCCAAATAGTTTTGGGCTAGTTTATTCTTCGTGTATTTCCAGACACTTTAAATAACGTAATATACTCCAAGAAAACTGAGAGCGTTGCTGTATCTGTGCAAAATATGAATTCCATATGTCACTAATAAATTCCCCATGTGATATTGATGTACGTCGAAAGGATCCCACCAACAAAGAATAATTCTAATTGGGTAACCAGTAGTAACACGTGTGAGTTCACTTACTGTAAAATTCCAAACTTGCTCATGCTGCGTTTGAAATCGTCCTTGAACTTGACAAACTTGCCCATGTTGTCCTCATGTTCCACGGAGTGCAGCAGAGGAGTGTCGACGAAGGCCGGACACAGGACGTTGATACGGATGCCGTAGTCGCCCTGAGAGGATGCGTCCTGCAAGAAGACGTGGAACAAGCTGCTGAGCTTCCTGAATGTCAAGAGCTCAAGATAAACTTTTATGCTGTGTGTGTGTGTGTGTGTGTGTGTGTGTGTGTGTGTGTGTGTGTGTGTGTGTGCGTGTGCGTGCGTGTGTGTGTCCTACCGCCATAGCTCGAGTAAAGCCTATGACTCCATGTTTAGTAGCAGTGTAGACAGGCTGATGAGGAGAATGCAGGAAGGCTGAATTATATAAAACAAGTGGAGACGAGAGAACAAAGATGTTAAACAGAGCAAGAACATCTGGATTCTGGTGTGAAGCTGTTAACAAAGTTAGCTTATTAATTCAAGCTCAATTTTACAGCTAAGTGCTGAAGTCATCTTAGTAGCTAATTGCATTGGTAGCGTGGTTGTGACCTGTCAATCACAAAGTAGTCCCGCACCCTAAAGTATCCCCTGCTTTCTGGTCTGTTGGACTCTAAATGGACCATAATGTACTAAATGAACATCATGCTGGATTGAAGAAGACTTGAAACTAGAGATTGAGACCATAAACTCATGTTTAGAGTGTTTACTGAGATAATACATCAAGAGAGAAGTAGGACCATTTACTTATAGACTTCTATACAATCAGACTTCTCTTTGCAACCAGAGGAGTCGCCCCCTGATGGCCAGCAGAGATAATGCAGGTTTAAGACACTTAAACAGAAAGTAAACCTTCACATCTTAACATTTAATGCGTTAGTAACACGAAACGTGAGTGCCGATAATCACTTGACTAATTGGTGAGTCAAGATAACGTCAATTACGCACTTTTCCTGTGTTCCCTGTGTTTTTGTTGCCTAAACCTAACTTCCTCCCCCCTCCTATCACAGCACAGGACTTTTATCATGGTATAGTTATGGAGATAGTAAGCCAGTATAGGTATTTGGGCACCATCCTGGATGACAAAATGACTTTTGATGCCAACACTGACTCCATCTGCAAAAAGGCCAATCAGAGAGTTATTCTTGAGAAAGTTCAGGGGTTTTAATGTTGACAGATCGCTCTTGAAAATGTTTTATTCATCTTTTATTGAGACAATTTTAACTTTTGCAGTGATTTGTTGGTTTGGAAACCTCAGCATGGTTAACAAAAATAGACTGAGAAGGATTGTTAAACTATTTTTATTTATTTATTTTATGATGTGTATTGGTTGTGTTGACTACTGTTTGCAAACCAAATTGCCCTTCGGGGACAATAAAGACTATCCTATCCTATCCTATCCTGTGGAGATGGGAGTTTATTTTGAAAAGACACATCTGTAACAAACAGACGAATACTGTATCGACAATGTAGAGCACCGTAGTTTGAAGCATTGTAGAACTGACTGAATCTGTGCCTTGTCATTTTAACCACTGGACAGTTACTTCAGGTTTAGTGAAACAAGAGATGTTATTATTTTCATGTTCAATGTCTTTCAAATGGCAATCTCCCTGCAAATCTCAATAACCCCCCCCCCCCCCCCCCCCCAAAAAAAAACAACTAATTTACATACATTATATTTGAAGGACCTGCACAAAACTCATCCATGAGGCAAAATTGTCCCCATGTCATCTGCTGGTACTTAAGCTGCTGTGAATATAGGTCTTGTTTATCCATGATGAAAATGAAAAGCAGCGGATCATCCTCTCAAACAGCTAACCATTCAAACATTCCCCGAGGAGCTACTATATTGATGGACCAGAGAGGCGAGGAGAGGGATTTGAATTCTCAAGAATCAAGCTATTTTAAATCTGGTTTAATAAAAGCAAATCAAACACGGCTATAAGATCAATCAGTCTCATGTCGAGAGTCTGATAATGGAAACCTTTTAGATCACAGCACAGCTCAACAGACAAACATTCTTTCCCTCAAAACCAAACGCTCGGAGTGTGTTTGACCATGTTTGGACAAGTCTGTGTTTGTCTTGGTTAGTACTCATGCACGCATGCACACACTGATGCTATCACAAGTGAGATGAAGAGAAAATGATTGCTTTGTTGTTCATGGAGGCTGAACTGGATCTACAAGCTGCAATCTTATTAAAACATACGGAAAACATCTGATAACTCAAATCAATATTTCCAGCTTCTTCTCTGACATTACTTGGACGGATACACTTGAAGGGTTTGGGGGCAGGTTACGACAGTCAGTACAACTGCACCTGCTGTATTGGCAGATGGACAATTTTGGGACCATGTAACCCCTAATCAGATGGGCTGTGGCTGACGGCTATATCCCGCCCACCCCCCATACATTGCCGGTGGGGGTTTAGTGGGCCAATCAATCTGGCATTTGCTTGACGACCTGGCTAAGAGGCCGTCCAGACGAAGCAAAACAAACTTTTTTTCTCCGTTTTGCCTTGGCGTCATTTCAAGAAAATCCGCATCCAGACGAATCCACTGAAAACGATTTAGCACGCTGTAGTACATATTCCAGGCCCTTATGCGGCGCTGTTTCTGCTACGAAAACGCAGAAGAAGAGACGGAGCTTGACCGGATGTTTGCCATTGCTATGGCAACACGTGAGAGTTACGGCTAATCTCCGCCCGACCACCCGATCAATAAACACCCATAAGATGACAATTTGTCCCATATAAATAAAACCAACAACAAGCATCAAAAGCCGTCACCCTAAGGACCTTGACGAGGCGTTGTCACATGTTGGGATGGATTAATGAGACAGATAAATGCCTACATTCATGGGAAGTTAGCTAGCGGTTGTTTGTTAGCATCGTAATAAAGTAGCATATCTGCAACTTTTTTCCCGGAATATCGCCCCCCTCTCTCGGCTCCGTTTTTTTTCATACAGTGGCCCTGATACGCCATCGTACAGAGGAACAGAATATCTGCTACAAGCACGTAGGCCGCCTTTATTGTTGTTGTTACGAGACGTCGCGGGGGAACAAGTCAGGCTCGAGGGTCGAGGAGCGTCTACACGAAAACGAACACGAAACGGAGGGGTGCCGTTTTTTTCTTTTCCACCCTGAGAGCTGGTTTCAAAAAAGTGCATTTTCACGCTGCGAAAACGGCGGATCCGTAGCCTATGGACGGCAGGGCGAAACGTTTACGCACTGAAAACGTTTTCGTGTGGACAGGCCCTAAATGTCATCCAGGAGTGTTTGTTGCTAATGTGCTCACTGGAGCGCAATCTGTTAAGCAGGCTCAGGATGTTGATCCGTGTGATTCTTTGTTTGTTTCTGTTCTGACAGGGGATAGGTTGCCCTCTGTTGGTGATGTGGTGGATTGCGCACCCAAGGAGCCAAAAACTAAACTACCTGGACCTGCAGACCCCTTGCTGCTAACACGTAAAGCACTGATTAGTGCTCAGGAAGGTGATCCATCCTTAGCGAAATGTTTTGTGTTTTTCTCTGTTCCCTTCAGGTGACACCCTCATCCTCCTCGTCAGTGTGTCGAGCGCCACACCTGAGGCTACTCGTTTCAAGAAAATCTGCGTCCACACGAATCCACTGAAAACTACTCAGCGCGCTGTAGTACATCTTCCAGGCCCTTATATGGCGCTGTTTCTGCGACAAAAATACACCAAAAACTCAGAAGAAGAGACGGAGCATGGGGAGTAAACACGTTGCTTGACCGGATGTTTGCCGTTGCTATGGCAACAAGTGAAAGCTACGGCTACTATCCATCCGACCACCCGATCAAATAACACCCATAAGATGACAATTTGGCCTCATATAAATAAAACCAACAATAAGCATCAACAGCCGTCCCCCTAAGGACCTTAACGAGGCGTTGTCACACGTTGTGATGTATTAATTAGAAAAATAAATGCGACATTCATGGGAAGTTAGCTAGCGGTTGTTTATTAGCATCGTAAAAAAGAAGCAAATCTGCAACTTTTTCCCCCCGGAATATTGCCCCCCTCTCTCAGCTGCACAATGACAAGCACGTAGGCCGCCGTTGTTGTTGTTATGAGACGTCGCGGGGAGAGAAGTTAGGCTAGAGGGTCGAGGGGTGGGGCGATGACATCATTGTATGCCGTCTACACGAAAATGAACACGAAACGGAAGGGTGCCGTTTTTTTCTTTTTCACCCTGGGACCTGGTTTCAAAAAAGTGTGTTTTCAGGCACTGTTACGGCCCCAGCCTATGGCTGTGTCCTGTCTGTGTGTGTCTGCGTGGGTGTGTCTGCTGTGTGGGTGTGTTTACAGGCTGCTGATTGCGGACCGGCTGGAAGCGCCTGTGTATGGTTCCCTGATTGGCTGGCTGATATAAACCCCTGCCGGGGGCTGCCTCGCTCTAAAACTCATCCCAGAGACCTTCAACCTGCTGCACCTCTTTTGTTATGCTCTGCACCTGACTACATGCACCACACATACTGCATACCACTCAAACACCTGCACACACCACTGACGCTCACTCCCACACCCCATCGCACATTTCCTTTGTTGTCAACTCAATAAATATTGTATTTTTGCTACATCGCGCTGCCTTGCCCTTTGTGTTGTTGCGGCCTCAGAGCCGGGCGTAACAAGTTGGGGGCTCGTCCGTCCTTTTGAACCTGCTGGGCGTCTAATGGATTGGTTGCCTGGTGGGTATGTATTTCGCCAGGGACGTCTGGGTGAGCGCAGCAGTTGGATACTGCTGTGTGGGTAATTGGCGGCGCGTGGCGTTGGTGCGATATGGTTAGTATTTGTCCATATATGGTGTTGGTTGTGTTGCCGCGCATACAGTGTGTGCGTCAGGAGCAGGTGTGTTTGTTCGACAGCTGATTCATTCATTCATTCGTGCGAGATGGGTCATGGTGGAAGCGGAGAAAGGTGAGTGTTGGACAAGGTGTGTGTGCATTGGTTTGTCGGAGTTTTCCTGGTAGGTATAGCGGCGTCTCCCCTTTGGGATTCGTCGTGGGGGGTTGTTAGTGTTGGGGTACGGTGGTTGAGAGCTTCCCTTTCCCTTTTCCCTTAATTTGCTCGGGAGCACTGCTCGTGGTTACGGGGCGGTGGTCAGTTTACTGGGTGCCGCTTGCGTGCCAGCGGGCGCTAGGTGCATAAATACCCGCCGCTACGCCCCATGAAGACTAGGGGGGAGTTAGGTAGTAAGAGTCTGGTTAGGCACATAGCTAGCGGGGAACTCCGACTTGAGGCTGAAGGCCGTGAAGCGCACAGGTGAGTCCGACACTTAATTTTTTCTCCGTGTGTTTTTTTTTTCCCTCTCGATGGATGAGTTGGTGAAGGCGTTTGTAGCGAGGCCGTCTGGGCAGTTGCTGGACGAGTGCTCAAGGGAGCAGTTGGTTAAATTGGCTGACTTTTACAAGGTCGATGTTGGGGACAGACGCGTAAAAGAGGGCGTTCGGGCCAATTTAAAGGTGGAGTTGTGTAAAATGGAGATTTTGGACGCAGGGAAGGGAGTCAGTGCTTCTGTGTGTGAGGACTCGTTTCCGCTTGTGGCGGGTCCTGGTGTTGGTCCTGCGTTGTCTTTCGAGCAGCAGAAGGAGTTGCTGGAGCTGCGTCTGAAGTTAGAGGCAGAGAAAGCAGACAGGGAATTGTCTGTGGAGAAGATGAAGCAGGAGACTGAGTTTGCGAAGCTGGAGCTGCAGAGGCAGCAGCTGCAGTTGGTTCGTGAGGGAAAAGCAGCCGCGGCTGATGTGTTACCTGGTGGATCCTCTGTGTTTGGGGGGAGTCCGGTAAGGACTGGTACAGGTAGTGATTTGAGTGATTTGAGACTTGTGCCTAAATTTAATGAGCGTGATCCGGAGACGTTTTTTCTCATGTTTGAGCGTCTGGGGGATGCACGGGGGTGGTCTGAGGCCACGCGCACGTTGTTGTTGCAGTGTGTGATAACCGGCAGGGCCCAGGAGGCGTATTCGTCCTTGAGTAGCATTGAGTGTGGGAGCTACGCACTGGTAAAGTCAGCTATTCTGAAGGCGTTTGAGCTGGTTCCTGAGGCGTACCGCCAGCGGTTTAGGACGTGGAGGAGAGGTGAGAAGTCACACATGGAGTTTGTACGTGACTTGTCCACTCATTTTGATCGCTGGTGTGTTGCTGCGGAAGTTGAATCGTTTGATGATCTGCGAGAGCTGGCTATTTTGGAGCAGTTTAAGAGCTCGGTGTCGGAGCGCATTGCGACTTACATAAGTGAGCGCAAGGTTAAGACGGCAGCCGAGGCCGCTGCCTTGGCCGATGACTATGTGCTGACGCACGGGGGGGGTGCTTCTGTGGCTCGCGGTGGCGGGTTCAGGGACACTTCGTCCGGCGGCAGTTCGTGGTCTGGCCGACATGTAAGACCAGCCGAGCAGCAGAGGAACGATCATGGTGCACGTGAGTCTGATAAAGTGTGTAGTTTCTGTCACAAGCGGGGCCATTGGAGGCGTGATTGTTATGCGTTAAAGTCCAGGCCTAAGCACACAGAGTCCAGTTTTTCCCCCAAGCCGGCAATGCTTGTTGCGCCGGTCTTGGAGGGGTTACCGGCAGATGGTGAGGCGGGGCCTCAGGTGGCCGGTGTGGGGCTTAACTCTTTTGAGCCTTTTATGGTGTTAAAAGGTGTTGTTTCTCTGGTAGGTGGGGACGAGTGTGTGCGCGTGAAGATATTACGAGATACTGCCGCTTTTGATTCTTTCATTTTGACATCAGTCTTACCGTTTTCAGATGCGACCTACACTGGGTCGTTTATCCCTGTGCTTGGGATGGGATTGAAAGTTTTGCGTGTGCCTCAGCACAAAATGATGTTGTCTTGTGATCTGTTTCAGGGTGAAGTGGTGGTTGGTGTGCGACCGGCGTTGCCTCTAGATGGAATCGAGGTGATTTTGGGTAATGATATATGCGGTAGTAGAGTGTGGGCTGATGTGCCCCCTCCTATTGTGGTTCCGGTGCCCCTCGTTAGCAGTGACCCTGATAAGAACGAGAGGGAGTTCCCTGATGTATTTACTGCATGCGCTGTGACGCGTGCCATGGCGCGCGCGCAAGATGATGAGAGTTCCGCAGCAGAGGCTGACGGTTCACTACAGAATGATGTAACATGTCCTGATGTCCCTTGGTCTGCCTCTTGTAGTGAGTTGGTGGAGCAGCAGCAGACGGATCCCTCCCTCAAGGCGTTGCTGGAGTCGGTTTGCCCTGTTGGTGAGGTGGAAAATCATGCACAGTGTTATTTTGTTGCTAATGGGGTGTTGATGAGGAAATGGGTGCCGCAGTGGGAAACCTTTGTTGGGGATCCTGTGTTGCAAGTTGTTGTTCCCTCTAAGTTTCGCAGCTTGGTGTTGCAGATTTCCCATGACGAGAGTGGTCACTTGGGCGTCAGGAAGACATATGACCGCATCCTGAGGTATTTCTTCTGGCCCCGGTTGAAGAGGGATGTGTCGGCCTATATAAAATCATGTCATGTGTGTCAGGTCACCAGTAAGCCTAATCAGACCCTCAAGCCTGTTCCTTTGGTCCCAATACGTGCTTTGAGTCAGCCATTTGAGCACCTTGTCATTGATTGTGTGGGGCCCTTGCCACCTTCGAGGTCAGGAGTTTGTTATTTACTCACAGTGATGTGCCAGAGCACAAGGTATCCAGCAGCTTACCCGCTGCGCACGATCACGGCCAGGTCTGTGGTGCGTGCTTTGTCGCAGTTTATGTCAGTTTTTGGTGTTCCTAGAGTCATTCAGTCCGACCAGGGGTCTAATTTTTCTTCTCATCTGTTTTCCCAGGTCCTGAAACAGTTGCGGGTCAAGCATAATCAGGCCTCTGCCTACCACGCGCAAAGTCAAGGCGTTCTGGAAAGATTTCACCAGACTCTGAAATCAATGTTGCGTGCGTATTGTGTTGAAATGTCAAGTGATTGGGAAGAGGGCTTACCATGGCTGTTGTTGGCCGCTAGGGAAGTCGTTCAGGAGAGCATAGGGTTTAGTCCCAACGACCTTGTGTTTGGTCATACTGTTCGGGGCCCTTTGGCCCTCTTGCGTGACAATTGGAAGGAGGAGGAGCCTCCTCAGAATCTTCTGGAGTATGTGTATGGTTTTCGCTACAGGTTGTATAGGGCTCAGGAAGTAGCTAAGAGTAAATTGGGGGGTGCGCAGAGCAAAATGAAAAAACATTATGACCGTGGGGTTGAGAACCGTGTTTTTCTCCCAGGGGATCAGGTCTTGGCTCTGTTGCCCATTGTAACATCCCCTTTTCAAGCTAAGTTTTTTGGTCCTTACTCTGTGGTAAAGAAGTTGTCTGACCTGAATTACCTGGTTGCTACTCCAGATCGTAGGTCTTCTACTCAACTGTGTCATGTGAATTTGTTGAAACCCTACTGTGTTCGTGTGCAGGAGGCCAGTGAGGTGGTGCAGCCGTCGGATGTCCATCCTGCCTGTGTGTCTGCTTCTTCATCCCCTGTGGTGGCAGAGCAGGGAGGGGACGGCGTCCCAGGCCCTGATGATGCTATACTTTATGGTCGGCTCAAGAATTCTGAGACTTTGCAGAATTTAGATGGTTTGTTTAGTCATTTAGAGGTTTCTAAACGCGCACAGTTGGTCAGTCTGATAAAGAGTTATACATGTTTGTTCAGTGATACACCTACACGCACACATTTGATCGAACATGACATTGATGTGGGAGATTCTAAGCCCATTAAGCAGAAGTTTTACTGTGTTCATCCAGAGAAGCGCAAGTTTCTTGATGCCGAGGTGAAGTATATGTTGGAGAATGACATTGCGGAGCCATCTTGCTCCCCCTGGGCTTCACCTTGCTTGCTTGTTCCTAAATCAGATAACACGCCCAGATTTTGTTCTGATTTTCGTAAAGTAAATAGTGTTACAAAACCAGATTGTTTCCCCCTCCCCCGTGTGGAGGATTGTGTCGACCAGGTTGGGTCAGCTAAATTTGTGAGCAAATTTGATTTGCTCAAAGGGTATTGGCAGGTGCCATTGTCGAAGAGAGCGAAAGACATTGCCTCGTTTGTGACACCCACGGGTTTGTATTCTTATTCGGTAATGCCTTTTGGGTTGCGAAATGCGCCGGCGACCTTCCAACGCCTCATGAACGGGGTTGTGAGTGGTCTGGAGGGTTGTTCGGTGTATTTGGACGATGTCGTGGTTTATTCTGATGAATGGGACGTTCACCTTGACCGCATTGGGAAGTTGTTTGACCGCTTGGCTCACGCACATTTAACTGTAAATCTGGCCAAATGTGACTTTGCGAAGGCTACAGTTACCTATCTCGGTCGTGTGGTAGGTCAAGGGAGAGTCTGTCCTGTGCGAGCAAAGGTGCAGGCTATTGATAACTATGTTCCTCCTACAACCAAGAAAGAACTGATGAGGTTCTTGGGGCTCGTTGGGTATTATCGTTGTTTTTGTAGGAACTTTTCAACTGTTGTGGCGCCTCTTACTAACTTGTTGAAGGGTAAAGTCAAGTTTGAGTGGTCTCCTGCGTGTCAGTCTGCATTTGAGAATGTGAAGTCCCTGATTTGTAATGCTCCGGTTTTGGCTGCTCCTCGGTGGGACAGGCCCTTTAAAGTGGAGGTAGATGCCAGTTATGTGGGGGCAGGAGCGATGTTAATGCAACCTGATGACTTGGAAGTGGATAGGCCTGTTTGTTTTTTTTCTCGGAAGTTTAACAAGCATCAGTTGAATTATTCTGTTATCGAAAAAGAAACACTGGCTTTGGTTTTGGCTTTGCAGCATTTCAGTGTCTATGTTAGCTCTGGGCCTGTTGTTGTGTTTACTGACCATAACCCTTTGACGTTTCTAAATTCTTTACAGTGTCCAAACCAGAGCTTGATTCGTTGGGCCCTGTTGTTGCAGTCCTTTTGCCTTGAGATCCGCCATATCAAGGGCTGTGATAACCTGGTGGCTGACGCCTTGTCAAGGGCTCCATGTGATTAGCCTGTTGGCTATGTACTCATGTTGGTTTCTGTTTTATGTTTTTCAGGTGCCGTCTGCTTCTGTGTCCCTTTCCCTTGGGCCTTTTGGGCTACCAGGGTTCCGTGTGGGACCCTGTCTTTATGGGGGGGGGTGTTACGGCCCCAGCCTATGGCTGTGTCCTGTCTGTGTGTGTCTGCGTGGGTGTGTCTGCTGTGTGGGTGTGTTTACAGGCTGCTGATTGCGGACCGGCTGGAAGCGCCTGTGTATGGTTCCCTGATTGGCTGGCTGATATAAACCCCTGCCGGGGGCTGCCTCGCTCTAAAACTCATCCCAGAGACCTTCAACCTGCTGCACCTCTTTTGTTATGCTCTGCACCTGACAACATGCACCACACATACTGCATACCACTCAAACACCTGCACACACCACTGACGCTCACTCCCACACCCCATCGCACATTTCCTTTGTTGTCAACTCAATAAATATTGTATTTTTGCTACATCGCGCTGCCTTGCCCTTTGTGTTGTTGCGGCCTCAGAGCCGGGCGTAACAGCACCGAAAACGCCGGATCCGTGTGGACAGTCGGCCGAAACGCACAGGACTTCTGCGTTTACACACGAAAAACTTTTCTGTGTGGATGGGGCCTAAGTTGCCAGTGGGCTGGCATGCCCAGGGGGGACATGCAGAGAGCCTGAGCGCAGGAGCTACGGGCTACGACCGACAGTTCTTTCTGAGAACAATAGCACCTTGAATAAATAGTGTTTTTGCTGGCTTAAATAAAGATGTTTTGAGTGAGTTACCCATTGTGTCTTTCCCCTCCTTTTCACCCAGATTGTCATTTCACTATGTTACTCCCTTCATCCCCGAGCAATACGGGGACGTACACTATATTGCTAATCCGATTCTTAATCCATAGGGTTTAATATGACGTCGGCCCACCCTTTGAAGCTATAACAGCTTCAACTCTTCTGGAAGGCTTTCCACAAGGTTTAGGAGTGTGTTTATGGGACTTTTTGACCATTCTTCCAGAAGTGTATTTGTGAGGTCACACACTGATGTTGGACGGGAAGGCCTGGCTCTTAGTCTCCACTCTAATTCATCCTAAAGGTGTTCTATCGGGTTGAGGTCAGGACTCTGTGCAGGCCAGTCAAGTTCATCCACACCAAACTCTCTCCTCCATGTCTTTATGGACCTTGCTTTGTGCACTGGTGCACAGTCATGTTGGAACAGGAAGGGGCCATCCCTAAACTGTTCCACAAAGTTGGGAGCATGGAATTGACCAACATCTCTTAGTATGCTGAAGCATTCAGAGTTCCTTTCACTAGAACTAAGGGGCCAAGCCCAGCTCCTGAAAAACAACCCCACACCATAATCCCATTCCACCAAACTTTACACGTGGCACAATGCAGTCAGACAAGTACTGTTGTCCTGGCAACCGCCAAACCCAGACTCGTCCATCAGATTTCCAGATGGAGAAGCGTGATTGGTCACTCCAGAGAACGCGTCTCCACTGCTCTAGAGTCCAGAGGCGGCGTGCTTTACACCATTGCATCCGACACTTTGTATTGCACTTGCTGATGTATGGCTTGGATGTAGCTAATCCCCATGGAAACCCATTCCATGAAGCTCTCTACACTGTTCTTGAGCTAATCTGAAGGCAACATAAAGTTTGGAGGTCTGTAGTGTCAGAGACTCTACAGAAAGTTGGTGACCTCTGTGCACTCATGCACCCGCATCCGCTGACCCCGCTCCGTCATTTTACGTGGCCTACCACTTCTTGGCTGAGTTGCTGTCGTTCCCAATCGCTTCCACTTTGTTATAATCCCAATGACAGTTGACTGTGGAATATTTAGGAGTGAGGAAATTTCACGACTGGACTTGTTACACAGGTGGCATCCTATCACAGTACCACGCTGGAATTCACTGAGCTCCTGAGAGCGACCCATTCTTTCACAAATGTTTGTGGAAACAGTCAGCATGCCTAGGTGCTTGCTTTTATACACCTGTGGCCAGTGAAGTGATTGGAACACCTGATTTCAATAATTTGGATGGGTGAGTGAATACTTTTGGCAATATACTGTATGTCAAGTCGCAGACACACTGAGCTGAGGTTTTGCAGTAACAACTAGCAGTGGAGTAGTAATATTACAAAGCTACACATCTTCATGCTATGACATGTTTTCATTCTGGGTATGTTGCAAATTAAAGTAAAAAAGGCAGTGATAGTCTGGTGGAGTACAATTAGGCGGAGTCAAGGGCAGATCCAACCATTGTACCTATGATGCTGCATGCCTGGTGTGTGCACCTATCTTGCACACATTTTTGTTGTGTTTTTTAGATAGACATCAAAGTATGTCCTCAGCGCTTCAGCGACGGGTGCAGAGTTGCATGTCTTGTCAATGTCATACAGGCACTTGGTGATACTCTGTCACTTCCTTGCTGTATTGATGCTGATAAATGCTGACTAAAGGCTGATATAGTTGTTTTTAATTACCATGGACTACATATTTTTTTCAGTATGTCATGGACACAAAACCTCCACCTTTTCCCTCCTCCTCATCTAACAGCAGAGCAACATAGCTCCTAGTCTGCTTGAATCCACATCTATCATTTGTTTGATCACGCACCCCCCGCTACACAGCTTCATCAGCTGTTTTGCCTGTTGGGACGTGTCTTTGTGTGATCTGGGCCTAAGAAGAGAATGTCAGTGTTATGGCTGGACTTAATATTTCTTTCTACTACACAGCCTGGTGCAATGGTCTCTATCTGTCTCCTTTATGCTTCAGTCAAATTAATGTATTGTCAAACATTAAAAGGCAGTAGTTTTAATCATGCAGAAGGCAAGCCAACAGGATTAACTGTGTCAACGGCTGCTCAGAAACATAAACTACTATATTACCCTACCACACTTTAGAAACAGTAGCAGCAGCAGCAGCTGCTTGTTGGAGGATCCTTATCCCCAAACCAAGAACTGCTGTGCTCAGGGCCATGGCCCCTCAGGACATGACAAACAGAAAGAAAAAGGAAACTGATCCAGGTGGGAAAATGTTTTCAGAGAGGAGGGAGCCAACTTTGGTTCCTAGAAAGCATTCCAGGTCACAGTGGTAATGTTACTTGGCGAGGAGTGAATAGGAATCAGAGCAGCATAATGAGGCTTTGTGTGTCTGCAGTCTAACCAAACAGCACTGAAGAACCAACACATTTAATTAATATTTTCACAAGACTGTATATAAGAAGTGAACATGAAAAGTGAAGCCTTGAATTCAGTGTTAAAGTCATCTTGCCCCTTTTCCACCGAGGCATTTTGAGGGCCGGTTCGGAGCCGGTTCCTCCCAGAACGGCACCAACTCTTTGCTGGGCTACAACGGTTCGCGAACCGTTCGCAACCTACGTCAGGGGCTGGGGGTGGGGTTAACGCTTGAGGCGACGGGGGAAAATACGCTGCGGCGGAGTTCTACTAATGTTACTGTTCCTGGTAAGTTTCACTTTTCAAATGTTTCACCTTGTTGCAAACCAATGACACATTTCTGTTTAGTTTACCAAGCTAGTGATTACGTTTGTAACAGCAGCAACTAGTGGCTATGCTTCCTCGGGTAATGTAAGCTGACCAGAGCCAGGTAGTGTGATATTGCTAACAATAACGTTAGCATGCCACTTTCTGACTGCCGTTGGCTCACTAAACGTTACCAACCACCAACGTGACTTAACATCTGTCTTCACAGCGTCGTGGACAAGTTTGTGATTAAACCACTGTTTTCTGGTTTCTGTTTGTAGAGCTGTCGGCCACTGGCAATATTGAATGAAGGCCCAAGATGACTAAAAATCAAATACACTCTGATCATTGTTATTGATCACACACTGCTCTACACTTTAAAAAATGTTGTGATTTTAGTATTTTTAGTATTTTATTGTTATTGTATTATTTGCCAAAATAAACACCTTTTCTGAAGAGACATGTCTGCTATGCTTGAAATTAGCGCTAGCGGGAAAACCTCACATAATAATAATAATAACTTGGACTTATATGGCGCCTTTCATAGTACTCAAGGTCGCTTCACAAAAAGTGTGTGTGTGTGGGGGGCAGCGCAAAGAAATGTTTTGAGGTGCTTTTTGAACATGGGCAGGGATGGGGCAGAGCGGATGTGGAGTGGGAGACTATTCCAGTTTGTAGGAGCATAGGCAGAGAAAGCCCTGTCCCCCAATGTTCGCAACCTTGTGCGGGGTATTGCCAGCAGGTCCTTGGCAGAGAACCGCAGGGAGCGTGACTGACTGTAGGGGTGTAGGAGATCTTTGAGGTATTGTGGTGAGAGTCCATGGAGAGCTTTGTAGGTGAGCAAGAGGATCTTGTAGGTGATGCGTGACTTGACTGGCAACCAGTGGAGCTGTTGGAGGATGGGAGTGATATTCTGCCAGGGCTTGGTGTTGGTTAGAACCCTGGCAGCTGAGTTCTGGACACGCTGGAGCCTGCTAAGGTCCTTGGTGGGCAGTCCAGGCAGGACATTGTTGCAGTAATCCAGGCGGGAGGTGATGAAGGCGTGGATGAGTGTTTCTGTGACTGAGTGCGTGAGTGAGGGGCGGAGTCGTGAGATGTTTCTGAGGTGATAGAAGGCAGACTTGGTGGTGTTGTTGATGTGAGACCGGAAGGAGAGAGTGGAGTCCAGGACGACGCCCAGGTTGCGCACCTCAGGAGAGGGGGAAATACAGCAGTCATCCACAACCAGGGCCAGGTCTCCAACCTTTTTGAGCAGTGGTGCAGGGGCCACCACACATGTATACAGTGATGTAATGACGTGGCTGTCTGTGCTCTCTAGCCCGTGGAAATGCAAACAAGTCATCAAAAGGTTTGCAAGTTGAACCAACTGCGAACCAGCACGGGCACCAGCCCGGTTATTGAACTAGGTTCGCGTTGGTGGAAAAGGGGTATTAGTAGCTCACTGCATTGGTAGCATGCTAGCGCCCTGTCAATCTAAGGTAGCCCCGCCCTAAAACATACCATGCCTTCTGGTCTATTTGAATCCAAATGGACCATAATGTACTAAATGAACAAGACGTGAAACTAGTGATTGAGACCATAAACTCATTCTTACAATATTTACTGAGATAATACATCAAGAGAGAAGTGGGGTCATTTGCGGGTTTCTTTTTGCAACAAGAGGAGTTGACCCCTGATGGCCAGTAGAGAGAATGCAAGTTTAAGGCACTTCAGCATTGATTTCACCTTTCAGAACTGGAAGTTGCTATCTGAAAGAAATCCAGTGATATATATATATATTTTTTTATATTCCTACTAACTAATAAAGATCTGCTTCCAGTCACAAGAAAAGGTCCTGGGCTCTGCTTTATGTTATGACATAATGTAGTTTGATGCCTGGTAGCAGTTGAATACATGTGTACATGTGCATGTGTGCGTTTTAGTGTGTGCATGTGTTACCTGCCATAGAGGATACGTTGATAATGGTGCCTCCTTGTTTGCCGTGCTCTTTACTCATGTGTTCCAGTGCCAAGTATGTCCCTTTAATCACAGATGTCTAGAAAGATAAAGAGACAACAAGGTCACATTGGTAATCTTCACATGTGGACCGACTGATAAGTAAAGATAGTTATCGTTGTGTTTGTCATTGAGCACATCTGGGCCCCGTTCCAGAAAGCAGGTTTTCCTGAAACTCTGAGTTTGTTAACCCTGAGAAGAGATACCTTCCGTTCCAGAAAGAGAGGCAAAAACCTTTAGGTCAGTTTCTGGAAAACACCCCTGTTCCATCTATTCTCTATAAGCCTAATTATGTGGAAACCCAAACAAGAAATACTTTATAGTAACACATGCATGCTTTCTATGCTCTTCCATTCCTGCTGGTCATAATGGAATGCACATGTTTTCCCAATAAAAATAATCGTATTAGTTCCCCCTTGATTATGCAGGTTTTAGCAGCATTCTTTGGACATATGCAACACATTCAGAATGTGCGTCTGGTTTTACGTCACTTTGTGATACACGGGCCCCTTTCCTGTTTACGACCAGCTCTGTGGGTTGGACACAAAACAACCAGCCAACAGCTTGTAAAGCTGGAGGAGAGATGGATGGCCGAAAGTAAAGGATGAACACACCTACTTCTAATCATTATGAAGGACTTGGATATCAACAGGTTTTTCTAAATGCACAAATATCACAATAGCAATTGTATATTGTTAAAATATTGTTCATGAAATAATGCTGAATAAAGCGGACATTTTGTTCATAAAATAATCAAAATCGACAGGATTCAATATCTGCCCCACAGATTTTGAGCTATATGTTTTCATTTACAAAATGACGATCAATGTAATATGAAGGACTCATTCTAATCTAGAGAAACACAGCGATTCTTATTTCCAGGTGATTATGCACTAATAAAAACATAATGACTTAGAAATTAAACTTTTTGGCCATTTACTGTTGTGCACTTAACAATACTACATCTCTGACTGGATGTCATGTTGTTGCCGGTCATTGCTCTATGCAAACATCTGTAAACCAACTCCAACAATGCATTAAGATAGATACTGAGGGACTGTCAACTCAAGTGAACTCTTTGTTGTTTTTGTCGTTATGCTCATAGGGTTATGAGAGTACATTGGAAGACTGACAATGTTTTTTCCACAGCTGGAGCTCTAACTGCCTGCTGAGATTGTACTTTGCAGAACTATAGTCATAAGGCCTTGGGCTTGGTTGTGGTGTCATGAACGGCACGAGGGAGGCCTGCTGATGTAATGGAGGAGTCGGGTCAGCCTGATGTTGCACTCAGCTGGGGTCTTTGAGGAACAATTCCAGCTTGGCAGTGGAAGCATTAAACATTATCAACAGACCACGCTGCCCCACGATGATGCCTGGCCCACGAGATATCACCACCTACACAACGTATTCATTGCAGTTTACTATTGAAACCCTGCATCCTCATGACAATTGAGTAATTTCAATTTTCGACCATGCTCTGATTTCACATGATGGTATTATGGGCTCAACCACATAACCCCTAGCTCGATCCCCCATTCTATTGTGGCTACTTAACGGTGAGTTTCTGGTATTTTCAGACTTTTTGGTTCACTGGCATCACTTGTGATATTGTCCTGCCCTGGGTTACTGCTGATTGTTTGTCAGTGTTTCAAATAGAGGTTGAGTCAAAATGGACTGGCTGCAGTTCCTTTAAAATAAACAAAAATTGTGATCACTTTGGCATTGCTGACTGACATAAACAAATGGGGCTGTTGCATTAAGCACAGGGGATGGTAAGCAATCTCCGTGACGACACACTGTCTATTAACCTGTTGTCACAGTGTAGGAGGGTTGGGATAAATAATAATAATAACTAGAGAATGCAATTTCTACGAAATTGCGGTGTGAATGATGACTGCTGAATAGCTGATGCTACGCTGGTATGATGACTTGAATGTGTATGAAGAAGGTAAAGTAGTATGAATAGTTGGAAAAGTGGGAATAGTTTGAATAAGTATGAATGTCTTTGAAGAGTTGAATAAAGTATGAATGTGTGTATGAAGAAGGTAAAATAGTATGAATAGTCAGAAAAGGAGGAATAGTTTGAATAAGTATGAATGTCTTTGAAGAGTTGAATAAAGTATGAATGTGTGTATGAAGAAGGTAACGTAGTATGAATAGTTGGAAAAGTGGGAATAGTTTGAATTAGTATGAATGTCTTTGAAGAGTTGAATAATACCATGAATGTATGAGAGATGTTGAATATTTTAAGTTATGAATAATAGCTGACGCTACACTGGTATGATGATTTGAATGTGTATGAAGAAGGTAAAGTAGTATGAATAGTTGGAAAAGTGGGAATAGTTTGAATTAGTATGAATGTCTTTGAAGAGTTGAATAATACCATGAATGTATGAGAGATGTGGAGTATCTTAAGTTATGAATAATAGCTGATGCTACACTGGTATGATGATTAGAATGTGTATGAAGAAGGTAAGGATTCGAACCGTGGTCAGCTGCATGTATGCGTACATGGGTACATGCACTCTAACCACTCCACCACCTGCGTGACAGTGAACTTTCCCTATTATAAGTGTGCCTCTGGCCAGGGTTACCGTGGCAACTTGAAGTCCCCCCAGGCTGAGGGAGAAACATGGAGAAAAACGCCTCTGCGCTGGTCTCACATTTGGACAAATTCTCAAAAAACGGTCGGTCCTATCAGAAAGAAAAACACACCATCATCGCTGTAAGGCTTTCCCGAACGTTTTGATTTGATGTTGGTGTTTCTGCAGTCCATATTTTGGAGAGAGTTGCAAGTTTAAAACAGGGCTCCTCTCTCTACTTCTCTCAGAACATTTTCTATTGGACTCAATAGGAGCAGAGACTGACATGGCTGCACTTAGAGGCTGCTAATTCAAATTCTGTAAATCTCACAGATTTTTTGAGCACATTGTGAGAGACAGGACAAGTTTGTCTACAAATTTGGAAAATATCATGTGTGTAGAGTGTAAATTGTGGCCGGGAAGAGTTTGGAAAGAGGAAAAAAAAGTTTTTTGGGCTGCCCTTCCACTCTGACGATGATGTCATCCACTCTAGCACGGCGAGTTCCGTGCAATACACACCCATTATAATCTCATGATTTCTCCCAAAACGATCATGGTCATTGAACAGTGATTGCTCAAAAACTATATGACCTATTGAAACGCGGATTGACACACCAATACACAAGACTTGTGTCTACATTTTAAAGTTTAAATGGAGTTTCTAGGTGAATGTATGAATGAATGGTGAGCAGTTGAATGTGCCAGAAAATGCACAGAATTTTGTCAAATTTGAATGTTCCGCCCATTGACTTCAATGTTAATAAAATGACGTAAAACGTTGAATATTTCTGAATTTCTGAATGTTATGAATGAGAAAAGTAGTAGCGGGAATGTCCTAAATGAGATGAACGTTTTGAAGTTTGAATGAAGTGAATCGGTTGAATAATGTTGAAGGAGTTAAGGTTTGAAAAAACAGGCGGAAGAATAATAATAAAAATACGTAGAATAACAAAGGACCAATAATAATGGATTGGAATTATATGGCGCTTTTCAAGACACTCAAAGCGCTCTGACAGGGTTCCGGGTTCCATTCATTCACACACAGTCACAGTGGTAAACTACGATAGTAGCCACAGCTACCCTGGGGCAGACTGACGGAAGCGTGGCTGCCATTCTGCGCCTACGGCCCCTCCAACCACCACCTCAAACAAACAGCAGTCATACACATTCACACGAGGAAAACTGGGTAAAGTGTCTTGCCCAAGGACACAACGACCATGACACAGTGACAAGGGCGGGGATCGAACTGCCGACTCTCCGAACATTGGCCAACCCGCTCTACCAACTGGGCCACAGCCACCCCAAATAACCCCCAAAACAACTGTCACATCCTACATGTAGGCTTCAATTGACCCAACCAGACACAACCAAATCTTCTCTGCAACTTGTTGCCCTTCTGTGTTCTGCATTTAACAATAAACATGGAATTAATTTGTTTTATAACTGTATTTTTTTGTAATTTAAAAAGTAAAATATCTGTTATAATAGCCTAACAATTATGACTATTTATATCGCACTGAAAGCAGGATAAATGAACAATTTTCAAAAACAAAAAACACAATAATACCACATATTGCAGTATTGAGCCAATTATTATGACCACAGGGGAATTTCGTTCACTGTGACAGCCCTATAAAAAACAAGTTTCATATGATCTGTCTGAAGCTCAGCTGCTGAATTGGTTTTTGGGTTATGTCACAGTTGGACAGTATAACAATTGCTCTGGCACAGGGTGATTTTGTCACTGATAATTTGTAGAAAGGGTGTGAAGTTTTATAATTCTTTAAATGTGAAAAATCAGAAAATCCTGTCACCTTTTGAGTTACTTCTATTTCACCAATAACCTGGATTACAGGTAATCTTCAAAGACAATACACTAAAATTAAAAATGTAAAATGTAGATCTTGCAATCACTCTCAACACTAAACAACAACTTAATCTACATTTATATTGTTTTCTGATGATGGCTTAGATGGTTTATACTAGTAATACAGTAAACAGAAAAGTAAAGGGCCATTATTCAATCATGACCCTTTGAGATAAAAGCTGGATTATTCAACAATTCTTCTGCCCTCTTCCACCAGAACAACAACAACACAATAAGTAGACAGCCAAAGGTTTACCTCTTGTCTTCTCCCTCTACTTCCTTTCATATCTCTGACAAGTGAAGGCCACATATATTTTATTTCCTTGTGTTGTCCATAGATGAACTCATCTGTAACAAGCGGAACTGTACTTTTCCTGTAAAACCGGGAGTTTATTTTGAAAAGATAATATGCATGTCATAGTTTCAATAGGATCATAGTTTGAATTGTAGGGCCACTGACCAAGCGGCGGTATTGAATTGAAAATTGGGGAGTGACAATGTGTTGCAACAACACATTTTTTTAATTTCTAAAAATTAAAATATGTATAAATATATATATATATATATATATATATATATATATATATATATAATACAACCTTTAATAAGCAAATATAAATCTTCCTATTTATTAAATGTTATCTTGTGAAAGTTAGAAATGCCAATAGAATTCAAATATGTTCTATAAATATATGAATCCATTAACAATTATTATTTGAATGGCTTAGCATTGTATACATATATAATTACTAAGTACTTTCATACATGGCACTAGATTGCACTACACATTATTATTGGACCGGTTTAATAAGCAATTTATGATATGTAATAGGGGGTCCCTCCACTGTGTCACTATAAGCCAAGTGGTCCTTGGGCAGAAAAACAGTAAAGACCTCTGTACTAGAGAATACAATCGGCAAAAAATCTTCAACAGTGATTTCCTTCATGTGTGGATGTCCAGCGCTTTACAAAAATATGAAATTGTTCAACATATTTGCTTTCCATGAAAGTGCATCTGTCATCAATCAAAGGCAACTATGCAAAATGTAAGTCATTGCCCAAGAGAAGAAAGAGAGAAAAACTGTACTCACATTTACTGTAACTATGCTTTATCACCACATTGCATCGCAGGAAGGAAACCTGGGTGTTACCAATCACTCTGATCTTTGCAGTTGCATATAAATAATTTCAGCAAAACCACATTTTATCATCTAAAGAACATTATAACCTTCATGGTCAGACCTTTTCATTCTTGCTCAAGTTTTTTTTTTTTTATTTGATTGTTATTTTGTTAGGCAGGCACATGCTTGCTTTCGGTAGGAGGATAAAGGGAACGAAGGCCAACAACCAGGCAAGCATTTCTTCTCCCTGAGGGGGGACGTGGGCTTGGGGGTCACTGAGAGCCTCAGACAGATTAGAGACTGGTACGTGTGCAAACACATGTGAGGACCTAGGATAGAGGGTGTTTCATGTTATACAGGTAAAAAGTTCACAAATGACACATGTGATCTATTATTTTATGCTACAATAAAAAAAATAAGACTTGACCTGAATTCTTCATCTTACCAGGTTGACTTGTATCGTCTTCTCCCAGTTCTTTTCATTGTTGATGCCGGCGTTGTTGATAACGATGTCTAGACGCCCAAACTGGTCCACCGTGCTCTGGAATGCATCTATTCCACGGAAACAAAAACAAAAAAAAAACATCAGTGAATGATTTCAGATATTGACAGAGGATTTGCTGAAAACCATGACTCTAAATCAGAACATAATGCTGCTTCAACCACTGTTTCATATGTATCAAGACTGTATGACGACCAATAAGGAAACAGGGCGACAGAGTTGGCAAAAAAGTGTGAGCAAAGACCGAAACTCAGTCTCATTACCATCATGAGAGCACAAGTGTCATTAATGCAATTACACTGAGCCACTCCTTAATCCACAACTGATACTCCACACTGACATTATCTGCTGATCAGTCAACCCAGAACCCAGTCATTGATGTTATGAGGAAGCATCACAGGTTCAGACATGATCCCAAACTTGTGTTTTTATTCTCCTCATAGTAAATGTGGCAATCAATAACATCAAAACATCTTTGTCGGTGTGTTTTCATGCTTCTTAAAATGTTACTGGACTGACTAAACCAAATGCACCATATATACATTTGGAGAAGGAAATCTCATTTGAAAGTCTGTTTGAGGTAATGTGTTTTTACATTGTTCTCGTAACAACAAGAAGGAATCCCTTGTGAATGTGAATGGAGAGACAATCGCGAACGGCTAAAGGGAGAAACCTGATGTGGTAAAACCTGCATGTATCATCACCTGCTGCATTCCTCTTGTGGACATCCCACAATTTGGAATAAACATACCAAATTAGAAAACTAACTAACCCTAACCCTAATTTTAGGGTCATTCCATTGACTCACTCTAATACTGACCAGAACTGCAACCAGCCTCTTCCTGACCCTTACCCAACCTTAAAGGGATAGTTCGGAATTTTGGACATAAGACCTATTTTCCAACTCAGCCGGTGTGTTCGAGACGTCTGGAGACGTTTTCAAGACATTTCATTCAGTTCTTCTATTTGCTGAGTTCGCTATTGCTAGCGCAATTCAATGGTTCTAGTTAGCATGGCATTAAAAACACTCATAACGACTCCACAGTGCACCCGAGGCAAATCAATTGTAACGGCAGACTATCAATGTACATATCTGTGTTGATAGAATGTTTGAAATAAAACCAACCTTGCATTTTTAAGGATTTATGTCTCAGCAGCAGCAGCAGCGTGTAATACTTCCTAGTAGGCTATGGCAGCGGCGGACTGATATCACCTAGCACTTATAAGTTCTATAATAGTTTGTTTACCTGCTGTCATTGCTACAGACGCAGAGTAGCCTGCAGTGCTAGTTTCTTCAATCTCACAGAAATGGCCACTTTTGGAGAATATACTGAAACTTTTGAAGACTCTGATGAGGAGTTTTTTTCCACCCAAACCCAACGCAACGCCTCCGAGGGTTTACGGTTCTCCGAACGGAGCAGAGGTTCGGGTTCGCGGTGCGTAATTGTGGGTCCGCGGGGCCGTGTGCTGCCCGGTGTTTGAGTGAGCTCCGAGGGCTTTTTAGACAGCATTGGGGGCTTAAGGGCCGACAAATCGGCGGTGTTCAGGTGTGTATTTACCGGCTGGATTCCGAGCAGCTTGCTTAGAGTTTTGAGTCCGACGGAGCAAAGTAAAATTCCGCCGCTGCTGAAAAAACTAGTCCCTCAAAAAATGGATGATTCATGCGATGCGAGGTTAGTTTTGTTTCAAATATTATTCTATCAACACAGATATGTACATCGACAGTCTAGTGTTCTAATAGATTTGCCTCGGGTGCACTGTGGAGTGGGCAAGACTGTTTTTAATGCCCTGCTAACTAGAACCATTGACCTGCGCTAGCCATAGCACAAGCGAACTCGGCAACTAAAAGAACTGAATGAAATGTCTTGAAAACGTCTCCAGACGTCTCAAACACACCGGCTGAGTTGGAAAATAGGTCTTATGTCCAAAATTCCAAACTATCCCTTTAAAGTCCCAGGCGGATCGAGGGCACTCCGTCAGATTTTGAATGTTTACAACTCTCACGCTCCTCTTTCACGACCACCGAGCTCCTTCCCCTCAACTTCGTGCCCTTTGAAATCCCTTAGATCACGCCACCTTTGAAATGCGGGTCCGATGTTGACTCTGGTTTTATCACGGTCACCGTTGCAATAATTATTTTTTTCCTTCTTTTCCACTGGTGTTTTCTTTTCCTTGGTTGTTTTGGACCTCCTCGTTTCGGTTTTTAACGAGGAATTGGAAGCTTGTTGCTACTTCCCTCCGCCTCCCCCCTGTGATAGTGGGACGGCCCGAGGGGGGAGGGGCTCTGTGTGTGCACGAACACAGCCCTGCATGCTGATTGGACAGGATGATCCGGGTGCTGTCGATTTTTGCAAATCAAACAACAGGCTCTACGTGCACGGCTTCGGTGAATATGATCAAAAAAATGTTGCCGATTAGGACTTTAACCTAAACCTAACCTTTAACC
The DNA here is from genome assembly GCF_963514095.1 of Eutrigla gurnardus. NCBI lineage: Eukaryota > Metazoa > Chordata > Actinopteri > Perciformes > Triglidae > Eutrigla > Eutrigla gurnardus. Next base: position 74,564 of record NC_139917.1, on the reverse strand, counting down.
AGGTCTTCACCCTAAAATATGATGATTTACGGTATGGGGACGTGCAATTGTCCCCCCCCCCCACACACACACACACTAAAATTAATCTCTTTTCACCCCAAACGCACTGCCGTCGGCTGGCTGCAGTCTTATACTGTGTGTCTACATCAACACTAGTGCTATCACACAGTTAGAACACCAAACAGCATTCCTCAGTGGTTAGCCTGCAGGGATTTACTTTTTCTGTGTCTGACAATGAAACCCTGTTCTTCTCTCGCTCTCTCTGAGACACTCATTCACTTATGCACACTTACATTCTTGTCGTTCTTACCCCAACACGCCCACACTCACACACTCACAACACAACAGCTCTGACACATCTGCAGAAAAGGAGAAGTGAAATGAAGAGCAGTAGCACAGCACACATACAGTTTATGAAGCTGTACACTGGCATGGTGACCTCGAAACTGAAACACAGTAAAATAATGATGATAGGTATCGGCTGTGTTTAAAATCACTCACTATTGCTAATACTTGTCCTGGAGTTTGTGCTGTCCGAATATTTAGTGAGAATTATAATACCCTATATAGTGGACTCAGAGTATCCCACAATTCAGGTTGAAACGTAGCAACCAAACAACGGTCAATCACCGAGCATCATGTACCATCATGCAAGGAAAGATTATGAGACGAGATTAGAGAGAGCAGCATGATGGCAGTTCCAAGTACTTATTTATAGAATGTATTCATTCATTTGGGAAAATACATTACTGCAGCATATACTGCTCTTTTATTCTCATCTTTCACAATAAAAGCCCGAGACATAAACACTGCTCACCAGTTGATGTTCAATTACTACAAATTTGTTCACAATATGTATTTATTACAAAAAATGTGTCCCTGTCAACCAACCGCCATTGCTCTGGCACAGTTTAAAAGTGATTAACAGACCAAAAGTTTTTTTTTCATTTTACAATATTATAGTGGTCTACATAGAACTCCTTGGACAGTGAGTAGCGAGTAGTGAGTGATTTCTGACACAACCTTCTTCTTGCTGGACCATGAGTGCATCCTGTTGAATAATGAGAACTCGCCTTTTTCCCAAATGTGACAGTTACTGTGTTGCAGCCTGTTTGAATACAGCTGTCCCCTCAGAGAGCACTAATAGTAACCTCTGAAGCTTATTTTCCTCTAAGGAACATTCATTTCTGCAGGCTGCATAATAAGTGGTCATTACAATAGGCAACAACCTGGACAATTAAATTTGTTTTTGTATTAATAGCTCTAAACTGTTCACATTGTGCCACTCAGAAGTACTAAGGGATGTAAAGGCATTGCACTCTGTTATAACAGTTTTACCTCTCAGTGCTTCTCCATTGGACACGTCACATGGAATAAATTTGCAGTTGGCCTCTCCGAACTCGGCATCCAGCTGTGCCTTGCTCTCTTCGCCACATTTCTTGTTTAGGTCAACCACAGCCACCTGAAGGACCAAACGCTGTTTGTTAATTGGACTTTTAAAATCAGTACGTAGACAAACAGCAGTTTGTGGAAATTAGACTGTAAAGTTTGAATGCATCCCGGCACAGAAACTAATATTAAACAAGTGTGACCACGTACGAGCATGTATCCCACACGAGATGACGACAGATGGCTAATGAGTTATGGAAGAGGGCGTGGCTCAAGTATAGGGGCTAAGTCACACCAGTGAACCAGCTGAGACCAATAGCAGAGTCTACGACAAACGCTTCATGAGTTTGGCTATGGTATATAGATCAGTTTAGAAGGCTTTATGTTGTAACTGACACAGGCTCCATCCATGTGAAGCTTCGCTGTGATAAGAGTGAGCCAGATGTATAGATTGATGCGCCTGGAGACCCAGCTCCACCCGCCAACATTCCACCCCTGCTTCAGGTCACGCCGGCTTTGTCAGCAGACCATGATGATGACATCATCAACATCCCATCGGTGCCCTGTACATCAGCTGGTAGGAGGAGAAAAAAAAGGATTACACCTGCACACTACTCCATACCACAATATATTCATTAACATTTAAATCCTGCTTGGACCCTCAAAACATTGTGACCTGATGAAGATCCAAGCAGGATGGGAACATTAAATAACCAATGAGTAAATGGTGGTGTAGTGTGCAGGTGTTATCTTTTTTCCTCTATGATGCGATACTGCAGCAGTGATGTGAGTATAATTCCTGAAGCCACATCGCTTGACCATGACTTCCTGCTAGTAATGGCAACTGCAATGAGGTGTGTTTGGCAACCCCCCCCCCCGAATCTGGGTTCGAATCAGCCTTCTGTGTGGCGTTTGCATGTTCTGCCAGTGTCAGCGTGGGTTCTCTCCATGTTCTCCAGCTTCCTTCCAGGGTTCAAAGACATGGAGGTTCAGTTTGGATTTTAAATAGGTGTGAATGTGAGTGTGAATGGTTGTCTGTCTCTACATGTCAGCACTGATGGACTGGCGACCTGTCCAGGGTGTACCCTGCTATCCCCGCGACCCTGAATGCAGTGCAGCTGCTAACAAACAGGGTTTGGCTGGTATCTCCCTGACAGTCTGGACCCTAGCATCTGCCAAATGTGCAGTCTGATGCAGGTTGTGTGATGTCTTAGCATTATTATAGTGATTGTAGGAGAGTATTAGCCATTGAGTATGTTGAGTCTGTGCTAAAAAAAAAATAGGGTTAAATGTCGACCTCCTAAAGGTGGAAACTCTTTCCGCCAAAGTGTGAAGAATTGTTGTTGTGGACCAACCCCGACCAGCTGAGCGTCCATTCACAGCATAGGAGATAATACTGCAGAGTTTACTGCTAACTTCCTCTGCTTAGATCTGTGGTTTGATAAGTGTGGCTGTGAACAGCTTAGTCAGCCACCGAGCACTGCTTAGATAGAGAACAACAACAAACAAACATTTAACACGTTTTAGTCCTGTTCCTCAATTCTAATCAAGTCTAGTTTTCAGGTTGAGAAGGAACTTCATGGCTTACAAAATTTGCTTTTCCTTTCTTGTTATATTGCCTTCTTTTCCCTATTGTCTATTAAAAAATGCCACTTGTCTCAAAATGTTATTAAACACATTATATTAATACTATGCTTTTTAGACTCATCATTAAGACAATTTGACACTTGCCTGGTCCAAAACATTAAAAACCTTTGAACGCACACTGTCCAGCAATACAGAGACAATGAAAGATTAATAAAGAATGTGATGAGGCAGTAAAATTAACATTAATACATTTTCATTTGCTCAAAACAATCAAATGTAAAATTTGGTTTGTGTTTGAGCAGTCGAGATAACACCAGAGAACATATGACAGTGACTTCAACAACAACAACAAAAAAATAAAAGTAAAGTTAAAGCACAGAGAGCATTGTAGCATTTTTAATGGAGACATTTGTAAAGTGATAATGTAAAACATATGTCATGTGCTGCATGTTATGAAGCTTAAGCAGAAAAGTGAAGGCAGACCGAGCTGTACTGACCTTAGCTGAACTCTGCAGGAGGGACTGGACCACGGCTTTCCCGATGCCCTGAGCACCGCCGGTCACCAGAGCCACCTTCCCATTCAGAGACATGATCCCAGTGCAGCAGCAAAGCCCTGTACTCTTCTTACGTCTGCCTCCTTCTGGCTCTCACACTTTACCTCCCCTTCTTCTTTCTGTCTGACTGGATTTTCTTCTGTCTTTTCCCTGTGTCTTTATGCACCCATCTGCTCTCTCTGAAACACAGTGCTTTCTCACCAGGTCTAGGTTTTCTCTCTTTCAGCTGGGCTGTTTTCCCTTCCTTCTTTCCTCTCTCTCTCTCTCTCTCTCTCTCTCTCTCTCTCTGCTTATCAGTCTATGCAAACACAGCAGTGTGTGCTAGAAAGAGAGAGACAGAGTCACGGTCTATGTAAACTCCGTAGGATGGTAATTACAGGTTTTAACCAGCTTGTTATACCTGCCCTCCTGCCTCCTCCTACTTTTCTTTACCCCTCCTCCTCCTTGGTCAACACTCCTGTGTCAATTTACACATCACTGTTTCTAGAATCTGTTTCTTGGCGTGAAAAAAGAAAACACTTAAACAACCTTTTAAGAAGCTGTCAATGTTACATCCTCCTCTTCACCCAGTCCATGTGGGTTTACTGTGTGTCTTCTGTGTAATTGCTGTTACACAACATGCAAAATGTTCAGTAATCACTTATATAAAGGTTCAGGTCTCTGCATGTTGACTCTCACACTGGGCTGAAATGAATGGAACCAATTGCTTCTGACTACAAACCAAACATAATCGCGTTCGGCCCCAGTAAAGCATAATGACTAACAGTTAACTTCTGTGTACTGGGGCGAAGTCCCGCCCTTCCTTTGTCCCCCACGGTACCTTGTTTCAGAAAAAGAAAATTGTACGGTAGTCAATGGCGAAATATTTTGATCACATTTAACTTGTGCCATGAATTACACACATGCTTTTTTTGTCAATTTAAAAGATCAGTGTTAAAGCCAGAAAGTCTGTCGTAGCTTAATTTAGTTTAGTGTTAAACCGCTCGGTGAAATTATCTCCTCTCACACAATGTACGCCACCTACGCGGCTGTGAGCCTGTCTTGCTAGCTAGCTCGCTAATTTAGCTATGGTCCATCACAAATGTAAAGTTATCTATCTGTTGTTAGTGTGAGTTAACGTTCATTTCGGACAGTTAACAGTCAAACAGGACAAGAATAACAGATAGTAAGAACTGCAGAAGAGATTACTGGATCCAACCTGCCCTCTCTCCTGGACTTGTACACCTTGTGACTCAGGCAACAGGGAGTACAAATAATTGCAGACACCTAAGTGTGTATGTAACAGAGTTCAAATGCACTTTAATAGTTATTACATACCATTATTAATTTAAACATAATAAAGTCCCTACCAGCATTTTGCCCCTTTCTCTGCCGTAGTAGACCTGCCTGCCCCTCACAGGCGGCAACCTCCAGTTCTGAGAAGGGAAGCCAACGCTGAAGTGCCTTAAATTGACATTCTCTCTGCTGGCCACAGGGGGCGAGTCCTCTGGTTGCAAATAGAAGTGCACCTGCATGGAAGTCTATGAGAAAATTACCCTACTTTTCACTTGATGTATTATCTCAGTAAACATTGTGAACATGAGTTTATGGTCTCTGTAGTTTCAAGTCTTCTTCAATCCAGTATGATGATCATTTAGTACATGATGGTTATTTAGAGTCCAACAGACCAGAAAGCAGGGGATGCTTTAGGGCGGGGCTACCTTGTGATTTACAGTTTGCTAACACTGCGTCACTATCAAAGTGTTGCAACCATGGCCTTGCTGCAGTCTCTACCACCAATGCAATTAACTACAAAATATTACTCTAACACAAAGCAGTAAAGTTTATGTCAAATATTGAAGCTAACGACAGCAAACACACGCACTGTGTGAGCACTGTATGAGAAAACAATCTCACAAGATCTGATTTCCATAGACCATAGTTTCACTCCAAAGCCCTGCAAACAGTGTGCAAAAATGTGATACTTTTCCTGCACACATGTCACTATTTGTTTGTTGAGCAGTAGTTTATGCTAGTTTTATTTTAAAGCAAACCCACTGGTACCAGCAGACAAAGGGACTCAAAAGCAAGACTCGCCACACTGAGATGTTATGGATAAAAGACATTTAATGTCTTTACTTGAAAGCAGAGTTTGGTACAAAAACAGCCACAGGTTAAAAAAAAGTGTCAGTAACTTAAGATTGGTCTGGTAGTAATTCCCAAGTGACCAAAAGACAAAGGGGCAGGGTTGGTATCACACAAGGGCAGGAAGTGAAGTTATGTGAAAAAAGGGACAAGGTGACTAATTAAAAAACAAAAAACAAGACTGAATGAATGACACAAAACAAAGGAAAATGCATTACCTAAGGCAAAGTAGGCCTACAGATTTGATAAATTTTTCTACTTTGTCTTCGACTTAACATGTTTAAGCAGAGGCCAAGCCCCCTTACTGTTGCTAGCCTTGTTACCTTTTCCTTTGCAATGATAATGGAGGCAGATTTGCCTCAAATTCATAATAATCACAGTGTACATACCACTATTGAAGATAACTGTGATATTTAAAAACAAAAGTGACAACATTTTTGACTGTGGAGGATCGGCGGTTGGCTCTGATGAAGTGGCAGAACGGCACCAGCTGGAATTTAATCTCCTTCATGTTGTCAGCCTCAGCTCAGCTTGGCAATAAATTGCTTTCGGCCTGTCAGACACTAGTGGCTCCCTTTGTCTGTTTGTAAGAAACATAATATTATGTTAATCACACTGTCATATTGCTTATTACTAACACAATACCAATTGGATTCAATGCATAATGACTTGCCGGTTCAGCTGGTTTTTAAAAATTCAAACCTGTTTAAACTTGTACACCTGACCAGACTGGCACAACAGGAAATCGAACCAAGTCTAGCAGATAGCCAATCAGGGGTGGTGCCTGGGGTGGCTAATGAGATTTCAGGGGTGGTCACCCAGGCCACTCTCTGGCCATGAAGCAAGGCAGCGTTATATAACTTATCCAGGCAGACTGAGAGACTAGAAAGGACAGACAGAAAGGACAGACAGAAAGTCGACGTTAGGACGACGTTGTCAGTTGCCAATGCAGTGAAATTGAATTGGAGCTATGTAAAATATGCATCTTATTTTCATTAAAAACAATGTGTATGCTCTCAACAAATGAAGGTTGGCTCTTTACCATTTACCCTGTAAAACCCAGACATGGAAACAAAATAAAACATTTGTTGACCCTCCACCTCCAGATGTTGTAAGAGGCGTCTGATGCAGAAATTAAAGTGATTTTTTTTTTTATGTTTTAGTAAGTTTTAGGAAAATTTTATAATATTGCAACGTTGGGCTTATGTGGGAGTAGAATTGATTTAAGTATTTGTACTCACACTATCATAAATTATCATATGTATGAAACCCTGAAAATTAAGCCTGGGTTTAATTTTTTATTATGCCCCATAATACTTTATATTGGGATAATAATACAAGTCATATTTTTTTCTCAATAGTCATTTATTAAAAACAACATAGCCCTGTTGTCGTACCATTTGACAGGAAATGTTGTGGTTGCCTCCATTCCATTCTCCATGCTACACTGGTATGGCCCTTTAATTGAACCATGTCATGTTTGTTCTGTTGTATATTTGAAAGATACACTATATCGCCACAAGTATTCACTCACTCATCCAAATAATTTAAATCAGGTGTTCCAATCACTTCCATGGCCACAGGTGTATAAAAGCAAGCACCTGTTTCTACAAACATTTGTGAAAGAATGGGTCACTCTCAGAAGCTCAGTGAATTCCAGCGTGGTACTGTGATAGGATGCCACCTGTGCAACAAGTCCAGTCGTGAAATTTCCTCACTCCTAAATTTTCCACAATGAATTGTCAGTGGGATTATAACAAAGTGGAAGTGATTGGGAACGATATTAACTCAGCCAAGAAGTGGTAGGCCACGTAAAATGACGGAGTGGGGTCAGCGGATGCTGAGGCACATAGTGCACAGAGGTCGCTAACATTTTGCAGAGTCAATTGCTACAGACCTCCAAACTTCATGTGGCCTTCAGATTAGCTCAAGAACAGTGTAGAGAGCTTCATGGAATGGGTTTCTATGGCGATCAGCTGCCTCCAAGCCATACATCAGCAAGTGCAATGCAAAGCGTCGGATGCAGTGGTGTAAATCACGCCGCCACTGGACTCTAGAGCAGTGGAGACGCGTTCTCTGGAGTGACGAATCACGCTTCTCCATCTGGCAATCTGATGGACGAGTCTGGCTTTGGTGGTTGCCAGGACAACGGTACTTGTCTGACTGAATTGTGCCATGTGTAAAGTTTGGTGGAGGGGGATTATGGTGTGGGGTTGTCCTCCAGGAGCTGGGCTTGGCCCCTTAGTTCCAGTGGAAGGAACTGAATGCTTCAGCATACCAAGAGATGTTGGACAATTTCCAAATATTGCACAAAGGTAGGCCTAGTAAGGTGAGTTTTGTGTTAATCGCCATACTTATCGCAAATATACGTCAAGATTCACAACACTTGAAGCTGTTACCAAAGTTAGATTCATAATTCAAGGTCAATTTTACAGCTAGTGTTAAAGTCATTTTGGGAGCTAACTGCATTAGTAGTGTGGTAACGTGGTAGCGACGGTAGCGATGGTCTTGCTAGTGACTTGTCAATCACAAGGTACCCTGCTTTATTGTCTATTATATTCTAAATGGGACCATGATTTTAAAAAATGGGCATTATGTTGCATTGAAGAAGACTTGGGGCCCTAGTTTCGTAGACCAGGCGCAGTCAGCGCGCAGCGCACCTGCGACACGCCGACGGGGTGTGTCCGCCTGGACTTTGCAAGTTTCGTGCACCGCGCAGGCTAGTGCAGGCACTCCTCCGGTCACTCCCACCTGCGCAAGTGGGAGGGAGGGAGACAAGGCGCGGACTGGGATTAACACAGCCGATTCAGATCTTCACCAATCAAATGAGCTCCTCTCCTCAGCTTTAATGCGCCAGGCGAGGTGCAGTGCAAGTTTCGTCACTTGACAACCCAATGACGGAAGCGGCGCCGCCGCTCCCACCACGCTCATCATGCACTGTGCGTGCGTATAGTCATAATAATTATAATGCCGATATTATATCACTATAGAAATTGTAGGCACATTTTAGGCATGTCTATCACAAAGCAGGGTCAGGGCGCACAGCAGTAGACATAATAGTGGCAAGAACCCAGTGCCTGCACGAGCCGGCCCCATTCATCATCATCATCTGAGCTCCACAGCTGCACCAGATTCCCCGTCCAACACCAGAACGGCGGGACACCAGGACCTCGCGTGCCGCTCAAACCAGCTGCAGCCCCAACTCCGGTTCCAGATCGCGGCAAAGTTGTGCGGCTCTCCACGGACACGGACAACAGGCTGCTGCGCGAGACTAGGCACGAGCTGCTGTATTTTTTTTAAAGATTTTTTTCAGGCATAGACGCATTTTATTAGCAGTGGATAGATTATTTATTGCATTTAAATGTGCCTGGAACTGTGGAAACCTGCCTGTGAGGTCTTGGTGACGTGTGCGCACTGCACACCGGTCAGCCAAACTGCCACTCCGCCAGCTGTAATTCGCCTTGCGCAAAGAGTAGACCAGGTTGGAGCTGGCGGGCTTTCGGCGCAGTCTCGGCAAGGCTTTTGGCCACGAAACTTCCGCTGCACCAAGCTGAATCTGTGACGCCTCCCCCTGCTGCGCCACCACACCCATCTTGGCGCAGGCGATCCACCAAACTGCCAAACTGAACGTGCGCAAGGCTACGCTGGTCGAAACTTGCATTACGCCGGCTCCGCCACCCTGCTTCAGTTTTCAGAAACGTAGGTTGCTGCCCGGTTGCAATGAAAGTGAGAACTATGTAGAAAGGAGTCTTAAAGGTATTACAGGCGAGGTTATAATTTTGAAAAGATTTTTGACTTTGAAAGCATTGGCTTACCGGAAAGATCCAGTCCACTTCATTCAGACCTCTGAGCCGTGCCCCCCAGAACGCGTGAATGCGCACCTTACTACAACACAAAAGATCACTTGGACGAGGAACACAACATCGCTAGCTGACATTCACAAGAAAACACCTAACATTATCATAATAAACGTAAACAACATGGCTGTTGTTGCTAGGCATGTCAAGCTAGCATGTTAGTATTAGGAAATGTCATTGAAAAGGGAGTTACGATGCAGCAATTTATTGCTGGCTAGTTAGCAACAGCTGGTGATGCTAACCGCTAAATCGGGCAATGTTAAAATAACAGATTAGCAATACTACACAGCTCACGTTTGTTTTTAGTTTCATTTATAAACTTGCTGGTCAGTGGTTCTCTGTGTAGTCTACCTGACATGTACAGTGTATAAAAGGCCTCTTTGAGAACAATAAAGCTCTGTTCAACAAAAACGTCTTATCAAGATGTTACTTTACAGGCCAGAATTCCAGGACTGAGCTTGGAGCAGTCACATCAGCTGTTGGACCTCTGATTGACACACAAACACAAAGCCTGTTGTTTGTCTGTAGTAATGCAGTAATCAGACGAGCCTCCTCAACCGACAACTTACTGTGTGGCAGCATGGAGCACTGGAACAGGAGCACTGGGACAGCAGTTAGTATAGACAGTTGCTGTGACTGGATGATAATTGCTCACTACACAGATCCACAAGGACAATATAAGGTTTCATCCCTAGGATTAGAGTAGTGAGTGTAGTGTATTGCAATACCAATGTTTATTTCTTTACCATTTATGTTGTGCATAACCTGTTCTAAATTATTTTAATACATCTTTAAAATGTTCAAGACCTTTCCTAATACTCACAGCATAAACAATCCAATTTTTTTTTTTTTTTTTAATATTCTTTTCATTTTCATTTTTCATTTAAAGGAAAACAGACATAACAGTAACAACAACAGTAACAACACCCCGGCTCAGACACGTAAAATTAAATTAGAAAAGAAAAATACCTGTGACTTTAGTAAGCACACATACACATAGATGAGTGCATAAACAAATATACAGTAAGGCTACCAGTTATTTGTCATCTGTCCTGGTCTCATCCAGGTAGGCAAGGAAGGGGCCCCAAATAGCCAAAAATGTTCCAATTGAATTAGTCCCTGTGAACCTGAGTCTTTCCATTTGTATGGTTGAGGCCATGTCAGCCAACCACCTCTGAAAGCAAGGGGGAGACATCGACTTCCACTCCAGTAGGATTAGCCTTTTTGCAATAATCATCCCCAGCATCAGAGACTGCTGCATTGCTGCAGGTAGGCTTGCTGTAGTCTGTGAGCAGCCAAAGATTGCAAGTTCAGCCTCCGGTTGGAAGGGTCTCTTATAGGCCTTGGAGAACCAGTCAAATATTTTGTCCCAGAGTCCAGTCAGCAAGGGACAGAGCCAGAAGGTGTGAGACAGTGTGCCCTCCGACACCCTACACCTGTCGCACAGCGGTGAGACAGAAGGAGCGATCTTATGCAGTTTGAGTTTGCAGTGATGAAGACGGTGAACAACTTTGAATTGAATCAGCTGATGTCTGCTGTTAACCGAGCAAGATTGTATCATAGCTAAACATTTCTTCCATGTTTCTGCAGACAGCTCAATGCCTAGCTCTCCCTCCCAAGCCGCCCTCACCCTGTCCGTGGCAGCCTCGTTACAATCATCAAACAAACGCACAAATCTGGAAATAAGATGCCTGGAGTCAGGGGGGCTCCTTAAGATGTAGAAAAACACACAGGGAGAGTTTTGAAATCAGGGATTTTGGATCGAACATAGTCTCTGATTCGCAGGTAACGAAAATGGTGCGAGTGTGGTAACTCAAATTTTGCCCGCAATTCATCAAAAGAAGCGAAGTGTCCATCCACGTACAAATGATTTATGTAAGTAAGGCCCCTCTCCCTCCAGGCATGGAAAACTCTGTCTGATGTTGAAGGCATAGAGGAGTGGTTGAAGCAGATAGGTGTATGTACAGATGTCGTTGGCAGACCCAAGGCTTTTCTCACCTGGTTTAAAATTCTAACAGCGTTTTTAACAACAAAACTTTGACTCCTCGAAATGGCTAGCTTCTCTAGTTTGCAGAACAGCAAGGCAGATAAAGATGATCTGATGCCCTCCATATTCAACCAGGAGGGGGCCCCAGGGGCCAAACTGCCTGGAGATTCCAGTTGCCAGAACATCAATGCCCTAATGTTAGCAGCACAGTAATAATGTCTAAATATAGGTAGACCCAGCCCTCCCGCTGATTTGGCCTTTTGTAAATGGGCTTTTGAGATCCTGTGGTTCTTATAATTCCAAATGTATGACAAAATTATGGAGTCTAGTTCTTTAAAAAAAGCTGATGTGAGGAAAATAGGAAGGTTCTGACAAAGGTAAAGGAACCTGGGAAGGGAGACCATTTTAATCGAGTTAATACGGCCGATCATAGACAGGGGCAAGATCTTCCAAGCCTCTATACTTCCCTTAAGCTTAGCCACAAACTCTGAGAAATTTAGTTTGAATAGGAGTCTGGGTTCCCTGGGTATGTATACCCAGACAGCTTTCCGAAAGAGGTAATCAGTTCTAGCAGAAGGGGAACAGATTTTTCTGGCTTTTTTAGGCTTAATATGACATCGTCTGCGTACAGACTAATGAGAATTTCGGTACCTCCCACCTCCAGACCCACAATTCCCGGATGGGCTCTTATTGCTAAGGCGAGGGGCTCCAGCGCGACAGCAAAGAGGGCAGGCGAGAGAGGGCAGCCCTGCTGTACCGAGCGACGCAAAGGAAATGGTGTCGATCTATCACCATTAGTTCAAATGGAGCACATCGGGTTAGCATATATCAGTCTCACCCAAGATATAAAAGAGTCACCGAACCCAAATCTGCGCAGGGATTCTAACATATATGGCCACTCGACCTGATCGAAAGCCTTGTGTGCGTCTAGAGACAAAATTGCTGCCCCACTGGTTTCCATGTGATCAACATACATAATATTAAGAAGGCGTCTGACGTTGGAAAAGGAAAATCTACCGGGGATGAACCCTGTCTGGTCAGGATGAATTATGGACGACAAATACCTATTTAACCGACAAGCTAATATTTTGGTTATTATCTTCCTGTCAAAATTCTGGAGTGCAATAGGTCTGTAGCTGCCTGGGTCTGTTTCCTCCCTGCCCTTCTTCAGAATGAGGGAGATATTTTCCTCATAAAGCGTTTTTGGTAAGATTTTGTCTCTCTTAGAACTCACCATCATCCTGAGCAAAAGTGGAGCAAGAATGCCACTGAACTTCTTATAGAATTTGCAGCCGAAGCCGTCAGGCCCGGACGCTTTGCCTGATGGGAAGGACTTAATGGCAGAGACTATTTATTCCAGTGTAAAATCGGAGTCTAGGTCTTCCTTGGCCGCATCACTAAGTTTAGGTGTTTCAAGAGAGTCAAAAAAGTTGGCCAGGTCAGAGTGGGTGGCATCACATTTAGAAGAGAACAGCTTACTGTAAAATTCTTTGAAACAATCATTTATCTCTTTAGGGTCGGACAACAGGGTGCCTGCCTCAGATTTGATATTGTGAATCGTCCTGGAAGCCTGCACACCTTTCAGCTGATGCGACAGGAGCCCCACAGGCTTTTCCCCCAGTTCAAAATGTTTTTGCCTCAGTTTCAGAAGAAGGCTGTTGGTTTGTCCTCCTAGAATGCAGTTATACTCATATTTGAGCTTATCTTATTGTAGTCTTCAGAAGACACTGAGGTTCGATATGTCGCTTCATAGGTGGGAAGAGTATTCCTGATTTCTAACAAACGCTTCTCTCTCTCTTTTTTAATGGCAGATTCATAGGAAATTATGTCTCCACGAATAACGGCCTTTAGAGTTTCCCAAAGAGTAGAATCCGACACCTCACCGTTGTCATTGATTTCTATAAAGGTTTTTAGTTTGGTAGTAATAGCTTCCACAAAGTTACCATCGGAGAGCAGCAAAGGGTTAAAGCGCCAGGAGTAGTTTTGTTTAGGGAGAGAGAGGTTTAAGGACATCGACAGGGGACTGTGATCCGAAATTAGTATATTGTGGTATTTAGTATTAGTGACAGAAGGAATTAGACGTGAGTCAATCAAGAAATAGTCTATCCTGCTGTAAGATTTGTGGACATGTGAATAAAATGAATAGTCCCTGTCCGTAGGATGCTGAATCCTCCAAATATCCACTGCATTCCTAGACTTAATCAAATTGTTCAGGACCTGCACTGACGTAATGTTTGGAGGTGGACGTGACGACATTCTGTCCAAATAAGGATCTAAATAACAATTCAGATCACCTCCAATTATTATATTAGAGTTGGTGGCATCTGGCAACAAATCAAAAACTTTTTTGAAAAAATTAGGATCGTCTACATTTGGACCGTAGAAACCATAATGTACCTGCCGTTGGGATCTATATTGAGGGAGATAAGTTGAAACAGAATATTTTTCTTGAAAAGAATAGCCACCCCACGAGCGTGAGAGGTAAACGACGACAGATAAACCTGGGATATCCAGCTGCACCGCAATCTACGTTGCTCAGTTGCTCTTATATGAGTCTCTTGCAGGAAAATTACATCTGCAGGTAAAGATTTAAGATGTCGGAAAACCTTGTCCCTCTTAGTAACATGACCCAGCCCCTTAACATTCCACGAAACCACCGTGACATCCCTGCCTCCTACCGCTGCTCTATCTTGGGCCCCCTGCATACATGAGTAATGAAAGAGATGACATAAACGAGCAAAAGCATATTAACCATTGTAACTTGACTGGCTGAATTAGAGAAAAATCACACAGAAAAACAACTAACACTGACATGTCTGAGCCATATACAAAAACATATCCCCCCCACCCCCACCCCGCCTCGTGCCTACATGAACCTGGCACGTAGCATCCTACATTCATCCTAACGGGAGCTGCTGGGCGAGTACAGTAAGTCACTATTCACTGTGTTACCGCCATCTCCCTAAACAAAACAACTGTATAATACCGCAATAATTAAGTTGAATATGACTAAAACTAGCACCCCAGAGTGAGAGAAAATGACATCACTTTAAATGGGCCTTCGTAATGGCAGATATACACTCAACAAAAATATAAACGCAACACTTTTGTTTTTGCTCCCATTTTTCATGAGATGGACTTAAAGATCTAAAATTCATTCCAGATACACAATATTACCATTGCTCTCAAACATTGTTCACAAATCTGTCTAAATGTGTGATAGTGAGCACTTCTGCTTTGCTGAGATAATCCATCCCACCTCACAGGTGTGCCACATCAAGATGCTGATCTGACATCATGATTAGTGCACAGGTGTGCCTTAGACTGTCCACAATAAAAGGCCACCCTGAAATGTGCATTTTTTTGCTTTATTGGGGGTCTGGGGACTCAGAACCAGTCAGTATCTGGTGTGACCACCATTTGCCTCATGCAGTGCAACACATCTTCTTCGCATAGAGTTTATCAGATTGTCAATTGTGGCCTGTGGAATGTTGGTCCACTCCTCTTCAATGGCTGTGCGAAGTTGCTGGATATTAGTGGGAACTGGTACACGCTGTCGTATACGCCGGTCAAGCACATCCCAAACATGCTCAATGGGTGACATGTCCGGTGAGTATGCTGGCCATGCAAGAACTGGGACATTTTCAGCTTCCAAGAATTGTGTACAGATCCTTGCAACATGGGGCCGTGCATTATCTTGCTGAAACATGAGGTGATGTTCATGGATGTATGGCACAACAATGGGCCTCAGGATCTCATCACGGTATCTCTGTGCATTCAAAATGCCATCAATAAAATGCACCTGTGTTCTTCGTCCATAACAGATGCCTGCCCATACCATAACCCCACCACCACCATGGGCCACTCGATCCACAACATTGACATCAGCAAAGCGCTCACCCACACGACGCCACACACGCTGTCTGCCATCTGCCCTGAACAATGTAAACCGAGATTCATCCGTGAAGAGAACACCTCTCCAACGTGCCAGATGCCATCGAATGTGAGCATTTGCCCACTCAAGTCTGTTACGGCGACGAGCTGGAGTCAGGTCAAGACCCCGATGAGGACGACGAGCATGCAGTTGAGCTTCCCTGAGACGGTTTCTGACAGTTTGTGCAGAAATTGTTTGGTTATGCAAACCAATTGTTTCAGCAGCTGTCTGAGTGGCTGGTCTCAGACGATCTTGGAGGTGAACCTGCTGGATGTGGAGGTCCTGGGCTGGTGTGGTTACACGTGGTCTGCGGTTGTGAGGCCGGTTGGATGTACTGCCATATTCTCTGAAACGCCTTTGGAGACGGCTTATGGTGGATAAATGAACATTCAATGCACGAGCAACAGATCTGGTTGACATTCCTGCTGTCAGCATGCCAATTGCACGCTCCCTCAATGCTTGTGGCATCTGTGGCATTTTGCTGTGAGACAAAACTGCACATTTCAGAGTGGCCTTTTATTGTGGGCAGTATAAGGTACACCTGTGCACTAATCATGATGTCAGATCAGCATCTTGATGTGGCACACCTGTGAGGTGGGATGGATTATCTCAGCAAAGCAGAAGTGCTCACTATCACACATTTAGACAGATTTGTGAACAATGTTTGAGAGAAATGGTAATATTGTGTATCTGGAATGAATTTTAGATCTTTAAGTCCATCTCATGAAAAATGGGAGCAAAAACAAAAGTGTTGCGTTTATATTTTTGTTGAGTGTATATAAGCTGTGGGAATCAGCCATTTTGTCTCTCTCTGCCTGGACATATGGGGTGCAGTCGAATAGTCTATTTTGCTTAGGAAGGTTCCTAACTGAAGAAGTGACCCGGAAGTAAACAAGTGGCCGCCATGATAAGAGCTGTTCGAATTCTCTAAATGCAAAGGAAAGGAGCTCCAATGCTTCCTTTCAGAGCTCCTTTAGCATAGGATGCAACGGACCTTCCTATGCGAAAGGAAAGGAGATTACACCGACCCACAATTCTTTGCGAGAGCAACATTTAAAGTGCCGCACACCTCGGCGTTCATGAAAACAAACAACATATTTAACAATGACTTTCATGCAGACATATAGTAATTGGAATTGTGTTGATAAATGTGTATGAACAGTGATAATAATTTAATGATATTTTTATTTATTTCAATCATGTTACAAATGTTTGACAAAAACTAAACTAAAACCACAAATGAAACGTAAATAAACAGGAAGGAGGAGCTGCTGGACCTGAAGCCGGTCAGTGAACCAGCTGTTTATAAAACCAACATGTGGAGAAGTGGACGACGCGTTTTTTGTAGTCCATTATTGTAGTTTCTCCAGCGCAGACGCACGTCAATCGCCGGTGCCGATCATCAGCTGTCAATCATCAGCGGCCGCGTTATAATGACGTAGCTTAGTGAAAGTCCGGTCGGATTCTCTGAGCACCGCGGTCGTCTTTTCCTAAATCCTTTTGAGTTCTCCTTTCGCCTTTCCTTGACTCTGTGACGTTTTCTCCAAAGGTCCAGGAATAGGAGTTAGGAATAGGAGTTAGGACCTTATTTTTTGACTATTCGACTGCACCCATGATTTGTTCAGGATTTTCGTTCAGCTTTGCTTTTGACATACGCCACATGCTCCACTCATCCAGACACAGCACTCATTACTGATTACTGACTTACATGCACCACATTACCTTGCTCTATTTAATTTGGGTTAAATAAACTATTTTTATAAGCTTAAAGCCATGTGTGGTGTCCTCTTTTTCATTCCCTTGAGCCGGGCTGTGACAACCTGAACAGAGGTCTTCACTTTCTACTGAGATGTCGACCTGAACACAGGTCTCCTCTTTCTACTGAGATGTCGACCTGAACACAGGTCTCCTCTTTCTCCTGGGACAATGTGGCATCATGACTTTTCGTAAATATACACGCCACTGCCTGTGGCGTGTTATCTATACGCAAATTCGAAGCTATTTGCGTGTATGTGTACGTTTTGAGCGGAATTACCCAACACATCCGCGTTTTTGTCAGCGCCCTCTAGCGAAACGACCCATCACATCCGTGTGTATGTATACGCTCTTTAGGGTTAGGGTTCAGTGTTGATAAACACGCGAAAAGGCGATTGTGCATAGTGATAACACACCATAGTGGCATACGAGTTGGCGTGTCATACATACGCTACTTCATGAGTTCAGTCTGCCTGGGATTTGGACCACAGGTCTCAAGTCCGCAAGCAGTGCCCTCAAAACAGCCAACAAGCTAGCTGTTGGAGCTTGCTTCTGCAACAAAGACGAGAATTCCTAGTTGAGACGCATCTCACTAGAAATTCCTCCATCCACAACTCCAAGGACAGCAACTTTGTCACGGTTCAGCCTAGTACCTGCCCTTCCCGTCGGTGACTAGGCAGTCTCCTGTGAGCCATACCGGGTTTTCCACCTTGCCCGGCATCCTGGCTGACAGACAAGTGAGGCAGCCAATCATAATTGCCGTCTGCTCCACACCTGACTCCACTCTCCTCATCAGCCTTGGCTTTAAAAGCCACCTGGGATCAGCGGACGGCGCTGGATTATTGCGTCTCATGCTCATGTTGTGTTGTGGAACTCTAGTTTACAAACTCTTGACCTAAGCCTGCTTTTGACTCTGTTTACGCCTTGTGCTTTTGGAAACCTTTGCCTTGCCTGCCTCCGTACTGCACTCTGCCTGTTTTTCTCTCCAATGTCTTACCTGACCTGCCTTGTTTACGAAAAGACATTAAAACACATATGATGTACTCATCCTGCTCCTGCGTCCGCTTTTGGGTCCACAAACATTTCTGGCCTCCCCGGCCCTGACAAACTTTCCTTCCCAGGAACCTGAAGACGGCAACCTTTCTTCAGAGCAACAAGCAACCCTTCAAGGACTGGTAACAATCTGGGCATAGCATAGGATGGATGGATGGATGGGATGGATGGATGGATGGTAGCAGCGGTACAATACCATCAGAATACAAAAATACAGAAACTGAATGGGTTGACATTAATGTTTCCACGTGATTTTCTGTTTGATGTATTGTTGAGTTAAGTGTGTAACCTTTCAGTTCAATATGCAATGTAATGTAATAACTTACATGGTGTCCTACAGTCTAGCTAACTTGCCTTTGGCAAATACATACATAGGCGATCTACGGGTAACTGTAGATACACAGTTCAAGAAATGTAACCCCTTTCACAGAAAACAAAGCATGTAATTTTCCCATCTAGAAGAATTAGGGTATCATCGGGTTTCTTTCCAGCCCCTTCTCTCCCCTCGGTTGTCGCCATGTTTACTCTGGTGTTGCTCCTGACTGTACCCGTCCTTTTCTTTTGCGAACAGCTGTTGGTTATCTCAGTCATGCAGCTCTTCTTCTTGAATGTTCTTCTTTTACTTTGGTTGTGTAACTCGCTCACTGGCTGTAGCTCCTGCAAGCTGCAGCTACTCCCTCCGTCTAACGAGTGCTTGAGATCGGCAGAGTGCGCGTAATCGGGAAGTAAGAATTCCGGGCAGGAGAATATAATTGGACATGCTTTTGACAGTCCTGCCCCGCCACAGAGGACTTTTTTTTAACTTTGTTATGTCAGTGCTTTTCATGTACGTACACCTATCGGTATGTTACGATGATTTCAAGCAATATGACAAAGTGTTCTGAATAAAATCGCCTATGATGCCTTTAAGGGATAAAGACGAACTAATAGAAGACTGTTCCTTCATTGCAGCAATATTAGGGACCATAGTGATGTTTTTGTTTTCATTAGTAAATAAACAAAAACAATGTTTTGAATATCATTTCCTTCCAGGCAGCAACTGATTTGCATTAATTTGATGAAAATCAGCTCAAAACCTGTTTGAGATGGTTACATTACTGTGGTGTGGAAATGAAGTCCAGACTTCAAAACTTCCCTTTCAAATGCATCAAGGCACAAAATTAACATAACATTGACGAAACAATGCTCAATGTGAAGTTGATGCTTGTGTGCACTTTAAAGCATAAAGCTACAGAACAATTTTGGAAATGGTATGCTGCTTTTGCCAAAATCAACAAACATAAACTGGAAAGTTACTAATTTAAAAACGGTAAAAAAGATAAGAAAATTAAAAATCTCCATGATTCCTTTTATGGACGATATTTTTGGTTAAAATGTGTGTGCTGGATTACTCATCTTAAATAAATATGTCTGGTATGAACACATTTGAGGACATTTTGGATCCACAAAAACAATCTCATAGCGTAACACTTTTAGCCTTCACACACATTTTCCAACATTGGCCCCTTCCTGTTCCAACATTGTTCAAAGCAAGGTCCATAAAGACATGGATAAGAGAGTTTGGTGTGGATGAATTAGAGTGGAGACTGAGAGCCAGGCCTTCCCATCCAACATCAGTGTGTGACCTCACAAATATGCTTCTGGAAGAATGGTCAAAAAGTCCCATAAACACACTCTCAAACCTTGTGGAAAGCCTTCCAGAAGAGTTGATGCTGTTATAGCTGCAAAGGGTGGACTGACGTCATATTACCCTATGGATTAAGAATGGGATGTCACTTAAAGTCCCAGTCGGCAAGTCCAGCGGATCGAGGGCACTCTGTCAGATTTTGAATGTTTACAACTCTCACGCTCCTCCCCGATGCCCGTGCCCTCGAAATCCTTTAGATCATGCCGACTTTGAAACGCGGGTCCGATGTTGACTCTCGTTTTGTCAAGGGCACCGTCTCTTTTTTTTCTTATTTTCCACCTTTTCCACCTGCGTTTTTTCCTTGGTTGTTTTGGACCTCCTTGTTTTGGTTTTTAACCGAGGAATTGGAAGCTTGTTGCTACTTCCCTCCGCCTCCCCCTGTGATAGTGGAACCCCACGGGGGGGCGGGGCTCTGTGTGTGCATGAACACAGCCCTGCACGCTGATTCGACAGGATGATCTGGGCCGGTCGATTTTTGCAAAACAAACAACAGGCTCTACGTGCACGTAGAGGCGCGTTTTTTTTCTAAAAACGGATGATTTATGTTGTTCTCGGAGCATAGTGTAGGCTTCAGTGAATATGATCAAAAAAATGTTGCCGACTGAGACTTTAAAGTTCATATGTCAGTCAAGGCAGGTGAGCGAATACTTTTGGCAATATGGTGTAATTCAGTTTGTTGTGACTGATTTTGTGACAAACAAAATTAATCACGTTCCTTCGGGAATGTGGCCTTCGGTTCCAAAAAACTAAAAGCCGAGATCGCCCGTCCACTTTGCTGTCTTTATTTCAACATTAGGTAAACAAAAGACAAAATATAAGTAAAACCAAAATAACTGTCACTAAGTGATCACTGAGCGGTCAAAAAACTGTACCGCTTCCCATCTGGCCCATTCATCCGTGATTCCTCTCCTAAATACACACAGGTGCACTCATCAGGCCAACTACGGCATCCCCAGCAGATCAAAGCAAATTGTGTCTTCATAAAATAGAAACAGATTAAACAAACAAGTCACTCAAGTAACCAAACCAAATTCATCCTGCTTATTTAAGCGATAAATCAAACATAATATCAAACCAGAAAAATGGCTCTAACATACCAGTAATTAATTGCTTATTATATTACCAAAATTATACATCATGGAGCTATTATACTCAAATATATCTGTCCCATGGAAATGTTTGTATTTGTATTGTATAAAATTTGTATATTTTAGTCCATTGTTCAATACTCAACTCCATTATTCCATTAAAGTTAATTTGTAAATCCAACAAGATCAGTAGTAGGTGTGCATATGCGTGTCAGTTCCTTGCTCTTCTAGAGATCTTAATCCTGGGGTCCAGAACATAAAGTCATATAGCCCCTCATCCAACTGTCAGAGGTGCACTTGACTGAGAGACAGGGGCTACATAGACTCAGTCAGCTGCCTCCAGTAGCAGATAGAGCCTCATGATTGGTCTTTGAATGATGTTGGTCTTGGTTTTAACCAAGACACTGCGCACAAGTCCCTTTTTTACCCTGGAATGGCCTTGACTTCACATCCGAGTAGCCAAGAGTTCCTTGGTGCATTGTCATCAATTATAACGACAATATCTCCTGCTGTGAAATTCCTTTTGATTTTATTTCATTTGCGTCTTTCAAAGTGGAACGTATTCCCTGGTCCATCGTTTCCAGAACAGGTCTGCCAGGTATAGAGTATAGATCCTCTCTCTGGAACAGTCCTGGGGGCATTATTGGACATGTTTTCAACTGAAGTAGATTGTTACACCCCACCCTTTGGGGAGCCCTTTGGGGTGAACAACAAACCACTATTGACCCCAAAAATAACAAAAAGACACCTTTTAAAACCATCAAACTCCACAGGATTTAATAACAGCCAAATGCAACGTACACATGGCCGGTATTCCACAAGACATGACAAAAACTGCACACGAAAAAAGGCAGCAAGACCGGCAGCGTCTGCACAAGAGGCCTTCCTTCTGCTGCCGGCACTGACGCTTTTAAAGATCTTCCTCCCAGGACAGGTGCACCTCGTTGTGGGATTAGGCTCACCTGCAGCCACTGGAGTGGAAGGAGTGACAAGAACACAGGGAAACATACAGCCGTAACACCCCCACCCTTAAAACAATTAATAAATATTTTGTCACAACAACGAATTACCACCATAACATTTATTAATTGAAATTAAATGTACTTTTAGACTACTACATTTAGTGTTACCTACTTAGGCTGTATGTTTGAGTGGAGTGCATATATCAAAAGCATTCTTATATCAGTAGTTGAGACTAATCAAACAATTTCACTGAAGTCAGGGAACCAAGTGTTGCTCGGAGTACCAGTACCAAAACACACCGCCAGCTTCAACATGAGGAAAAAGATAAGTGTCAAACTTGGGATCAAGTGTGGACAAGATCTTTTCACGTACACGAAAAGGGCCAACCTAAAAAAGCTGCCAGTATTGGCAGCAACCACACCAGTAGCCAAACACGTGGAAACTTCTTCCACTCGGTACAAGATGGCTACAACCAAAAGGTGGAACATGTAAACCACAAAACACAAAGTTGCATTACCTAGCACACAAAACAGTAAAACAGGTGACCAACCCAAAAGTTGAGTGCAACAGCCAATCAGATAAAGGATCACAACAAGTAGCCCAGCTACAAAATGTGCTGCCATACTCAGCCAGCAACACACCAGGATCCATCGAAACTGAACTGCCACAACCACAACACTAGAAGGACACCACGTGGTCTTCCAACCTCACAAAGGGTACTGTGACGATGCAAGGAATCAGCAACACACCTACCCGATGACCTGGTCGCACCCACCACTCTAAGATCTACTGATCTTAAGTGATCACATCACAAACGGGTACCTACAACTCATTTGCTACAAATAAAATACACAGTGTCAGTAACACACAAGTGACCACACCGAAATGAACTACAACAACCACAACACAAAATGGTCACAGTAGTCAACCACTACACCAAAATGTTGCCAACTTACACCTAAGCAGCAACCAAAACGTGACCCAACAAACATGGAGAGCAGTTACCACAAACTAAAGGTCACACCACACAAGTTACTGCACACAGGTATTTATCACAGGGACACAAAATATAACTGAACAAAGTAGAATCAAACATGTTGTGGTGCAAAGACTTGGGAAAACGAGCTGTAGAGAAGACACCATGACCTTGACCTGCCTACCAAGATGGCTGACTAACCTAGCTAGTCTTCAGTGGCTTGCCGAGCTCGAGGCGACTTTAAATGCTGAACTCAATGCATCACGGAAGACCACAGTTATAGTCAACTGTAATACAATGAAGCATACCCCCACTCAGAATCACCACCAAAAATAAGAAAGGCAAAATAATAAACCTAGTCAGGGTTCTCAAAACAGTTCCCAAGCTGGTGAAGCAGTCAAACGCACCACAACCCATACGAATCAACAACCACAAGTTAACTAATGAGATGACCTCTACATTCAAACAAAGGCCTCTAAACTAACACAAAACTAACATTTACCTCACCTCATGAGACATTCATATCCCGTTACACCCCAACCTTTGGGGAGCCCTTTGGGGTGAACAACAAACCACCATTGACCCCAATAAATAACAGAAAGACACCTTTTAAAACCGTCAAACTCCACATGATTTAATAACAGCCAAATGCAACGTACACATGGCCGGTATTCCACAAGACATGACAAAAACTGCACACGAAAAAAAGGCAGCAAGACCGGCAGCGTCTACACAAGAGGCCTTCCTTCTGCTGCCGGCACTGACGCTTTTAAAGATCTTCCTCCCAGGACAGGTGCACCTCGTTGTGGGATTAGGCTCACCTGCAGCCACTGGAGGGGAGTGACAAGAACACAGGGAAACATACAGCCGTAACATAGATGATTTGGAGTGAGGGGTTCAAGGTTGTTCGGGTAATTTGTCACCGTTGTGATTGGCCTATCATTCATGATTGCTTTGACCTCACAAAAGGCTGTCTATAGAGCTTCATCATCCAGTGTTTGTTCCTTTAAGATGGAGTACAGAATCTTTTTACCAATCTTATTAGTCTCTCCCAGACTCTGCCGTGGTGAGGTCCTGAGGGAGGGTTAAACGTCCAGTCAATTCCTTCTTTAAGTAATGCTCTTTTGATTTTGTCATTGTCCAGTAGTTTCACAGACCTTCCAACTCCTTTTTGTGCTCCAATAAAGTTAGTGCCCTGATCTGATCTGATACTTTTTATTGTTCCTCAGAGACAGATGAACCTCCGGATGGCATTAATACATGCAACTGTGTTTAGGCTGCACGGTGGTGTAGTGGGTAGCACTGTCGCCTCACAGCAATTCCCGGGTCGGCCCAGGCTCCTTATGTGTGAAGTTTGCATGTTCTCCCCGTGTAAGCGTAGGTTCTCTTCTCCGGCTTCCTCCCACAGTCTGAAGACATGCAGGATGGGGATAGGTTAATTGATAACTCTAAATTGCCCGTAGGTGTGAATGTGAGTGTGAATGGTTGTTTTTCTCTACATGTCAGCCCTGTGATGGACTGGAGACCTGTCCAGGGTGTACCCTGCCTTCGCCCAATGACAGCTGGGATCGGCTCCAGCCCCCCCGCGACCCTGAATACAGGAAAAGCGGTAGACAATGGATGGATGGATGGGTCTGTGTTTAGGAAACTGGCCACTTCCAGATGGATAGCTCGGCTTACCAGGCAAGTAAAGATTACTCCCCATCTCTTGACATGAGCACGGCCATGTTTCACCTCAATGGGTCCAAAATAATCCACACCAACATGGGTGAAGGATAAAAGATCTGGTGTTATTCGATCGAGTGGGAGATCAGCCATTTTCGGGTCTCCTGCCTTGGCCTGTAGTCGTCTACAAAAAACACAGTTCTTAATGATCCTTCTTGCCAAAGAGTTAGCACCCGACAGCCAATATCGCCGATGGAGTTTAGATAGCATGTGTCCTCTTCCTGAATGACCAACATGTAAGTGAATGCTGTTAAGTATTAACTTTGAAACATAGGAATGTTTGGGAAGGATTATTGGGTGTTTAACCTCAAGGAGCATAGCCATTTTACTGGTTCTTCCTCCAACTCTAAGAATTCCATCGGCAATGATTGGATCCAGTTTGCACAGAGAGATTTCCTTATTGCAATGTTTTCCTTTCTCCAGTGTAGCAATTTCTTCCTTGAAATGCAGTCTCTGCTCATGTTCAATGATGGCCTTTTCTGCACTGTCAAGGTCCTCTACTGTCAGAGTCTGTGCCTGATTTGAAGGCATTTTGAGCAGAAGCAACTGGTCTTTCAATGACTTCCCATTGTCAAGATTTGATCTTAGATCAGCTTGCGAGCAAATGCCTTTCCTTTTTTGTGCCATCTGAAAGATAAGTTTCTTTAGCTTCATCATCCAACCTACTGCTCTTTTTAGGCCGTTCCAGGATGAGTAGTACTCAATGAGCTTACATGTTGGAGTTTTTTCTGTCTGACTTGCAACAATGCTGGTTACGGTAACTTCCTTCCGTACTTCCGGGTCATCGGGGAGTTCCCAGTTCTTCTGGCATTCTGGCAATAAATGAGGACCATCATCAGCAGGGTTTTGTTGACAAAGCTCCACTGGTTCACTTTTGATAGGGTTTGGATGACTGCGATTCTGTTGGCAAAGAAAGTGTGAAACCTCCTGGTCCTGTTTCGGATATATTTCAGAACGTTCTGGCTGTAAGTCCAAAAGGTAGACTCTTTAAGGTCAATTTGCAGCTCTGTTTGAATCATTCTGTCCATTCGTGCAGCCAGTGTAGCAGCACTGAGTTCCAATCTTGAAGCCTAATTGGCGAAGTTTCAGGAGCAGGACCACACCTCAACAGCGCCAACTTCCGCATTTCTATAAATAACCACCTGACCCTCTCCTCCGCTTCGCTCTCGTATTCTGCGCACGCTCTCGTGTTCGTTCGCTCTGGTGTTTGGCCAGAGACCAGAGCACGCGACTTTGCCTTGAGCGCAACCAAACTTTCGCATGAGCAAACACCAGCTTTGGCTCACCTCGCATCTTAACTCACCTCACCATGGATTTCGTCTCTCCATTCCGGTCCGACGACGATCTTTTCCATCGAGATCAGGACCATAATTCACCAGAAGCCGACGTCACCTCCGTACCCGAGACCCCGACTTCAGTGGCTCAAACGATGTCCAGGACGCAAGCGACTTCAAATAAAACCAACTCCGTCTCATCCATGGTCAGTGTTCCGCCTAGTTCATCCCTTCTCAACAGTCAAGACTACCATAGCTTGCCTGACGAATCCTCCGTGTCTCCCAGCCCACCTTCTTCAGCAGCTAAGAGAGGACGAGGAAACTCACGGACAGAACGTCGCCGGAGTTTGTGACCCCTTCACCTCCGGACATCACTCCAGCCTCCCGCCATCGTTCCGACAACACCGGCCGAACAACTCGCCGGTCGCAACGTCACCACGCTCCAGTGAGATTCCCTGACCAGCCTCCATCTTCAAAGAATCTCCAACTGGAAAGACGCCACACTCCAAAAGACTTTAGGTTAAAGGGATTACGTTCCATCGATCGGACAATAAAGCAAAACTCCATACTCGTTCGCTTGTCGCTTGTTCCGTCAACACCAGGTCGCTTCCGGATGACGTCATCACGCACCTCCAGTGAGGGACAGTACTGTTAGAATTCGCTTTTACTGTGTTCACCTTAGACTTGTACTTTTTCACCGAACTCATATAAATCACTGGTTGTGCTCATTAGTAAAGTGTGACTTTTTTTTTATCTGCCCGCCCGCGGGCCGTTTTGCACTAGTTTCGCATTCATTCTGTTTAATCGCATATTATTTTGAATACGTCTGTGTCATATTATACATTAAAAAAAAAAATACAAAAAAGTAGCATGTTAATCCTGATATCCAGAGAAAGCCGGGATGCCAGCGTCCCCGCCGTTCTCTCCAACAACCACAGCAGCTCGTTTCAGCCGAGGCTCCTGGCACTGGGATGCCAGCGCCCCCCGCCGCCTTTTCCAACAACCAGCCGCTTTCCAACAACCACAGCAACTCGCTTCAGCCAGGGCTTCTGGCACAGGGTCACCAGCGCCCCCCTGCCGCTTTTTCAACATCCACCACAGCTCGCTTCAGCTGGGGCTCCTGGCACCGACATGCCAGCTCCGGACGGCGCTCGTCTGAAGCCCTCTGTTGGATCCTGTCCAACAACCATGGGATTCCATACGTCGTCCATCTCTTGGACGATCTTCTCATCATTTCCCCCCCCCCCCCCGTCGTCACCACCCGCCTCCGGCCTGGCCACTCTGACTTCAGTCTTCTCCGACATCGGAGTTCCATTTTCCGCAGAGAAAACAGAGGACCCCTCCACATCCCTCGAGTTTCTCGGTATCACCCTCGACACAAACAAGTTCCAGGCTTCACTCCCGGTCGAAAAAGCTCAAGCGAATCAGCCTTCTAATCTCCAATTTCCTCCACGCCCCATGCTGCACCAAACGGCAACTTCTGTCCCTTTTGGGCCACCTCAACTTCGCCCTACGCATCATCTACCAAGGGCGAGCCTTCATATCTCACTTACCATCCATCGCTTCTTCCATCCCATCATGTTGACCTCCATCTCCCTGGATAGCCCAAGCCACGCCGGACTCCGTCTGTGGCTCAACCTTCGAACTAATTGGAACAGAATCACTTTCTTCTACGACGACCAACTGACTCACCCACATGACATCCATCTATACACCGATGCTTCTCCTTCAGTCGGTTTTGGGGGTTTCTACAACCGAAGATGGTTCGCAGCAGTATGGCCCCCAGAGCTTGCAAACGAATGTCAGGTCGCTTTCCCTGCGCTCTTCAAGATCTACTCTATACTAGCCGCCGCCATCTTGCGGGGACACGCAGCTCATGTTCCCGGTCAACACCATCGCTGACTCTCTTTCCCGCTTCCCATTTCAGAAGTTCCGAAACTTGGCACCTCACGCCGATACCTTCCCAAAGCCATTCCTCCACGTCACCCTCAACCCTCTCTTCCTACTCGACAGCTTGGAAACGTTTCCACCACTTCCACGACCAATACAACATAACCTTTCCATCGTTCGATCTTATCACCTTGACTCTTTCATCACTTACGCCCATTCCAGGGCAATCGAAACACACACCATCAAAGTCTACCTTAGGGGTACCAGCTCTTCTCCAAGTTAATAACTGGCAGTTCGGGCCTGGTCCCAGCCATCCCCAGATAACTTCCCTCATTAGAGGACTCCTACGCCAATAGTCAGCCTCGTTGTCTTCCCTTTCTGCCGACTTGCTGTCCACTTGCCTCCACATGATCCGTTCTCAGTACAGCACTCTAAGTCGCCCAAACCCCTGAAACCATGTTCTTGCTCGCCTTTTGGTTTCCTCAGATGCTCCGAATTCACCTCCTCAACCATTCACTTCGACTCAAGCCGTCATGCTTGCATTTCCGACTTGTCTCGCTTTTCAGACGACATGATGGCATTCCACTTAAAGCTAACCAAAACCAATCAATTCGGTCCGCCCAAACCCGTCTTCTTCCTCGAGGTCCAATCACCACCGAATCCCTTCGAAAACCTTGCAAACTTCTTGCAATTCCGCAAATCTCAGAGCCCAACATGACAGATCCCTTCTTCATTTCCGAATCCGGCCAAGTGCCTACACGATTCTAGTCCTACCATCACTTTCACCTCGTGCTCTCATTGTCTGGTATTTTTCCCAACAACTACTCCGGGCACTCCTTCAGAATTGGAACAGCCACTTCGGCCTCCCGTAGTGGCATCCCAGAACACTTCATACAGTTTTCACTTGACCAAAGTCCTTGGGTTTTAAGTATCTGTCAATTTGAAATCTGGCCACCTGTTCTAGATCTTTAAGCCAGGCCTGTCATTGCTTTGAGATTTCCACCGGAATAACTTGTTTTGCACAGTTGTTGAAGGATTTGCTTAGCTTTGAGTATGAAGGGGGGGAGAGAAGGCCAAGAGGTGTTATGTCCCGTCATGTCCTCAGTCCTGTTTGTCAAGTTTAAATCACTCATGTCTAGTCTCATGCTCACTTCCTGTTTTATTGTGAAACTAACCTCTTGTGTCATTTCAGGTGCCTTGACTTCCTCCCTTTGTGTGTTTCCCGCCATTGTGATTGTCAGCCCCGCCCTGATTGTTTCCACCTGTGTACCCTTACCTCATGTATAAATAGTCCACGTCTCCCTTTGTCCTGTGCCAGTTCGTCTTGCGAATCTTGTGCTCTTGTACCAAGCTCTTTTTCGACTTACCCGCATTTAGTTATCATTGCCCTTGTCTTGTTAGTTTATATAGTATTGTAGTAAGTATTTTTGTTTTTAGCATTTTTGTAACATTAAAAGAACATCTTTTCCACCCCAAAACCCTGTGTGAGAATCGTGCATTGGAGTCCAATTCCTTGCCTGCCACAAGTTCATTACAAGAGGATCATAAACGGAGCTGACGGTAGAGAGTATATTCCTTCTGGTAAGGGATGTGTTTTTCACAGTCACACGAAAGCTGAAGATATCGTTCTTGATGTCCCAATACATCCCTGGAGCTCTCTCATTAGGCAGCTTCTCCCTGTCCAGTTCCAAGTTCTTTACTTGTTTAGCCTTATCTTCCTCCAAAATGGATGCAAGACTGTTACTAATCAATTTTGTCAATTTGAATCCACCAAGAGAACAGATTTCTCTTAGACTTTTGACCAGATCTATTGCTTGTTTCTCTGTTGCCACCGACTTCAGGCAGTCATCAACGTAGAAGTTGGACTTAACTGTGTCAGCTACGTCTCCGTCAAATGCATCACTGTTACTGACACTGCAAGGTGTCCCCCGCGCCTACCCCCCCTCAGCTGGCGAGTTTGATAGTGCGTGCCCGTATATCCCCATTCACATATCGCTACTCGCCCATCGCCCCTCGCTTTCTCGCTAAATTCTACTCGCTGGCAAAAAAAAAAAACTGCCACCGGCTGGTAATGGCCAGACTAGTTCAAGCAGCAATCTCTGTGGAACTCTCCGTTAACTGTCAATCATCTCTATTCTACATTCCGATTGGTACTCGCTTGGTACTCGCTTCACTCGCATCGCAGAAAGTTACAATTATTTTATCTCCGTACCCGCCATTGCATCGCCTGTCCTGGCCACATTCCGCTAGAACACATTCACATTCCATTGATAGTTGTCGCTCAGAGATGGGCGAGTGGTGACGTTTGTGAACGGGGCTTTAGTCGAAACCAAAACACCAAGGAAGGCTGAGGAATAGTCACCCACTTGAGAGTGGATCTTTTAATAATTAGGGCCCGAGCGCCGACAACGTCGGGCTGCGAAGCCCTATTGTTATTCGAATGTTTTTTTTTCTTATTATTCTTTCACGAGTTCGACCTGCGTTTTGGGGGCCTGAGCGTGAAAAAAAACTAACGAAAATTGGAGTGTCTATAGGGTCTGGCGAAAAATTTGAGAATTTGGCGTCTTCGCATTCGGCCACGAAAAAGTTGCTCGCTAGCGCCACCTAGAGTGGAGATTCGCCAGCCCCGCCGCCCAGTAACTCCGATTGACATGAAACTTTGCACACATGTGCAAACAAGTCTGCTCTACAAAAAATCCTCTTGGAGTACAAAAGTCCGCCTGGCACAATTTTCCGCCATCTTGGATTTTATGAAAAAAAGGAAGTTGCGCATTTCTCGGACACCGTTGGTCCGATTTGGACGAAATTTGGTACGCATACTCGTTAGACGTAGCTGGGGGGATGATACAATAAGGTTTCGAAAATATGCATTTAATCAGAAGATATCGGCCAATGAACATTAGAGGGTGGGGCTACCAAAATGCAATTAGCATAACTCTATAACCTTTGCCCCCAAAATTACAAAACTCGAAACCTATGTTGCAATAGCTTCAAAGAATATGCATTTCAAGTTTCATCACAATTGGGTAATGTTTGGTGCTGCCACAAATTTCCAAAAAGTGCCATTTTTGGCTGTTTTTGCCTGTTTTTCGCCATTCACAGGGGTCGTACTAAATCGAACTTGTCCTATACCGTTGATCCGATTGATACCAAAATTGGATATGTGGTTGGAAAGGCCTTAAGGACAAAAAGTTGGTCAAAGATGCTCCAAAAGTCTAGGGGCGTGGCCACGCCGACGCCATGACTGCGCTACTATTTTCAACACTCGCCATAGGCATTAAAGCTGTTATAACTTCACCGTTTCTTCTTCGATCTGCTTCAAAATATTCATGCTTGTTAAGAGTCACGTCCTGAACACAACTGCACTGCAATTTCAACTCACAGGTAGAGCGCCACCTAATGGCGACATGAAATGTGACTGATTTTAGGCCCTTTTTCTGAGCAACAGCCCCCCCTCTAGGTAGGGCGTAGACGCATGAAATATTTTTTCCTAGATAGCCCAAGTGGAGATGTACCAAAAAGCCTCTTGGACTCACTGCCTCAAGTCATGATAAAGTAGGTAAAAAAATGTTTTAGCCAAGTGTGTAAATCAGCCAGGTTTTCACTCAATCTTCACTCGGGGAGCATAGAGGGGAGAGACACAGGCGCACAGCAACCACCAGATGGAGTCAGAGATCTATCAGTGACACATGGGGAACTGTGAATCTCACATGCAGCTCAATCTGCCTCACACCAGATCAACAGCCATGCCACTTTTAATTCCTTTTTTTAATTCCTCTCATTACAGCCTGGACACAAAGAGGGGAGGAGAGATGGCACACGTCTCCACATGCATCTCACACAGCTGTCAGTTGAACTCTGCCATAAACATCCAAATTATTATAACTTCAGTGTTTCTTCTCTGATCTGCTCCAAAATATTCATGCTTGTTAACAGTCACGTCCTGAACACAACTGCACTGCAATTTTAACTCACAGGTAGAGCGCCACCTAATGGCAAAATGAAATGTGACCGATTTTATGCCCATCTTCTGAGCAACAGCCCCCCCTCTAGGTTGGGCGTACACGCATGACATATTTTTTCCTAGATAGCCCAAGTGGAGCTGTACAAAAAAGCCTCTTGGACCCACTGCCTCAACTCATGATAAAGTAGGTAAAAAAAATGTTTTTAGCCAAGTGTGTAAATCAGCCAGGTTTTCACTCAATCTTCACTCGGGGAGCATAGAGGGGAGAGACACAGGCGCACAGCGACCACCAGATGGGGTCAGAGATCTATCAGTGACACATGGGGAACTGTGAATCTCACATGCAGCTCAATCTGCCTCACACCAGATCAACAGCCATGCCACTTTTAATTCCTTTTTTTAATTCCTCTCATTACAGCCTGGACACAAAGGGAGGAGGAGAGATGGCACACGTCTCCACATGCATCTCACACAGCTGTCAGTTGAACTCTGCCATAAACATCCAAATTATTATAACTTCAGTGTTTCTTCTCTGATCTGCTCCAAAATATTCATGCTTGTTAACAGTCACGTCCTGAACACAACTGCACTGCAATTTTAACTCACAGGTAGAGCGCCACCTAATGGCAAAATGAAATGTGACCGATTTTATGCCCATCTTCTGAGCAACAGCCCCCCCTCTAGGTTGGGCGTACACGCATGAAATATTTTTTCCTAGATAGCCCAAGTGGAGCTGTACAAAAAAGCCTCTTGGACCCACTGCCTCAACTCATGATAAAGTAGGTAAAAAAAATGTTTTTAGCCAAGTGTGTAAATCAGCCAGGTTTTCACTCAATCTTCACTCGGGGAGCATAGAGGGGAGAGACACAGGCGCACAGCGACCACCAGATGGAGTCAGAGATCTATCAGTGACACATGGGGAACTGTGAATCTCACATGCAGCTCAATCTGCCTCACACCAGATCAACAGCCATGCCACTTTTAATTCCTTTTTTTTAATTCCTCTAATTTCAGCCTGGACACAGAGAGGAGGAGAGATGGCACACATCTCCACATGCATCTCACACAGCTGTCAGTTGAACTCTGCCATAAACATAATAACTTCAGTGTTTCTTCTCTGATCTGCTCCAAACTTTGCACACTTGATTACAGTTCCTTCCTGAACACATCTGCACTTTGATATTCACTCACAGTCAGAGCGCCACCTACTGGCCACAGGAAATGTCATTGATTTTGTGAATTTTTCCAAGTTAAAGCCACACCTGATTTTTTTTATAACTAATTCCTCTCATTTCAGCTTGCAAGGAGGACACAGGGGGAGGAGGAGAGGTCACACTAGGTGGAGGAGGAGAGATGTCAGGAAGGCATGAACATGTGTGTATGTGACAGACAGATGGCTTTGAATGTCAATCACTTGTGTCTAAACTCGCGCCACGAGGAGGTGGCTGCTGCACAGGTAGGCGGCTGCCGCACTGCCGTGTGAATGCAGGCACTCCACGACCGCACGTGACAGACGGATGCCTTTCGGTGTCCATCGCTTGTGTCTCGACTTGCGCCAGGAGAGGCGGCCGCGCCAAGGGCAGCCTCCACGACACTGCCCTGTGACCGCAGGCACTCCACGACCGCATATGAGCTCGGGCCCGTCACGATACTGCTCGCAGTTTTAATTCCTTTTGTCTCTTGGTTTGTCTCCTTTTGCTTTAGTCATTTGTAGTCTTTTATTCTCAGCTCCATGTCCATATCATGTCCTCACATGATGCCTTCTGTTGGCCGACTGGGATCTAACCCTTCAGTGTGTTGCTCCATATGTTTCAGAAAGTCTCTGTGTGATTTTTATGTTGTGGATGTTTGACTGACGGTTTTTGATGAGAAATGTCCTTTTTGCCGTCTTGATATTTGGTTGACTTCAAGATGTGGTTCCAGTGATACACTACATGCAGTTAATGCAGACTAAATAAGTGATGGTTCAATGGTTCCGTTTCTATTTCTTTTAGTTACTTTTAGTAACTTTCTGAAGCGAGTACCAAGCGAGTATCAATCGGAAAGTAGAATAGAGATGATTGACAGTTGACATCAACAGAGAGTTCCACAGAGTTGCCGCTTGAACCTGCCGCCAGCGTCAGTGAAATTTTTTTTGCCAGCGAGTAGAATTCAGCGAGAAAGCGAGAGGTGATGGGCAAGTAGCGACGTATGTGAACGGGGCTATACGCGCACGCACTGTCAAACTCGTGCAGCTGAGGGGTGGTTGATGCGGGTGATGCCTTGCCATGGCGACGGGGGAAACAGAACGCTGATGAGCCAAACCAGCTGCGAGGATTTCCCCCTTAAATAAGCGCTGCTGCTCTTCTGTTAGGCCGATCATTAGAGCTGTTAAGTCCATTAGCCTTGATAAAATAATTTTGGGTGAACATTGAGACTATGGCGGCCTAAATTAGACTATGGATGCACCATAGTCTCGTCAATGTGGCGGAAACACTGAAGTCTACAATGTTACAGCTTCCCTAGAGCTCTAATTCTATTTCAGAGGGCAAGTAAAGTGGTACGAGCCGGGAAGGGGGGGGCTAGAAAAGGCCTCTCCATGATTTAATATGTTTTGCTATGCAGTTAACAATAGTACTTAAAGTATTGGTAAACATAGTAAAAGTTAAACATTTTGAAATAAGATTTTTAGATCACTGCCAATAACTAGTGATGGTGAGATGAAGCCTCATGTTACGCCTCTCAGCCAAAGGGCTTCGACCCCAAAGCTTCAAATAAGTACGCTAGGGACACCTAGTGGTGAATGACAATACTTTGATAACATGTCTCACTCCATAGCCACTACACCAACCCGAGATCGTTTAAAAACAGGGTTTATTCACAGTCAACGACCAACCCATGAGAACTGAAGAGAAGGACAATAAACGAACAATCACATAAATATGCTAATGCACAGTTTGTAGCTTAATGTACACAAATACAACAATAAACACACCTCGTAGGCTGCGCACTACCAAAAGGGGCTGAATCTTGTCTTTCTTCTCTCTTCGTCTTTTTAACATATGTTGTAACTCTTTTTTACTTAACTTTACCGAGTGTGGAGACAACTGACCGTGTTGTTTCTCCCTTGCTGCGCTCTGCCAAGCGGTGTATCACTAAAGTGGTACCGTGTAGAAACAAACAACTTTCAGTTGAGTATATTTATACTCATTTATATTTAGTCATGATACACACATTCTAATACTCAAATAATAAAAAAATAACT
This sequence comes from Eutrigla gurnardus, assembly GCF_963514095.1. Lineage (NCBI taxonomy): Eukaryota > Metazoa > Chordata > Actinopteri > Perciformes > Triglidae > Eutrigla > Eutrigla gurnardus. The sequence continues at coordinate 39,513 of NC_139917.1, read as the reverse complement.
CCTACCCCTGTCACCCACTTTAAATACCCATTTCAAAGTGCTTTCCTATTTATCAAGTTCATCTGGATTTTAACCAGTGAAATATACATATTCATACACATAAATATATAAATATATACATACATATACACACATATACACATACACATACACTCACCAGCCACTTTATTAGGTACACCTGTCCAACTGCTCGTTAACGCAAATCTCTAATCAGCCAATCACATGGCAGCAACTCAATGCATTTAGGCATGTAGACATGGTCAAGATGATCTGCTGCAGTTCAAACCAAGCAACAGAATGGGGAAGAAAGGTGATTTAAGTGACTTTGAACATGGCATGGTTGTTAGTGCCAGACGGGCTGGTCTGAGTATTTCAGAAACTGCTGATCTACTGGGATTTTCACGCACAACCATCTCTAGGGTGGGCATTTGCATGTTGTTTTCAGCACGTTTTGTGTATACGTTCCGGGACCTGTGCCCGTCTCGTCATCCCGAGCTGTTATATGTACTTTGCGTTCCGGCACCTTATGATTTAGGCAAGGCAAGGCAAGGCAACTTTATTTGTATAGCACATTTCATACACAAGGCAGACTCAAAGTGCTTCACATCATAAAACAAAGTGAGAAGAAAAAAGAAAAGAAAAATAGAAGAATTAAAAGAAAATAATAAAAATTTTAAAAATGCATTACAGAAAGAAAATAGAATAAAAACATATTTGCAATAATTAAAAACAGTGCAGACATTAAAAGATTTAGCAGAAAGCTATGGTGAACATAAAAGTTTTCAGTCTAGTTTTAAAAGTGGTCAGAGTTGGGGCAAGTCTTACATCTTCAGGAAGTTTATTCCAGCCATTTGTTGCATAGTGACTAAATGATGCTCTCCCGTGATTGTTGTTTACTCTGGGAATCACTAACAGATTGGTCTCAGAAGATCTTAGTGGTCTAGAAGGCTTATGTAGTGGGAGCATATCAGTGATATACTTCGGTCCTAGACCATGTAGTGATTTATATGTGAGCAGGAGGATTTTGAAATCAATCCTCTGACATACAGGGAGCCAATGTAAGGATTTAAGAATTGGTGTAATGTGCTCACATTTTTTGGTCTTTGTAAGAACTCTAGCAGCAGCGTTCTGAACAAGCTGTAGCTGCCTGACAGTTTTTTTCGGAAGACCTGCAAGGAGACCATTACAGTAGTCTAGCCTACTAGTAATAAAGGCATGTACAAGTTTTTCTAAGTCTTGAGCTAACATGAGCCCTCTAAGTCTTGCTACATTTTTTAGGTGATAGTAGGCTGATTTTGTTACTGATTTAACGTGACTGTCGAAATGTAAATCAGAATCCATAATAACCCCAAGATTTCTGGCTTTGTTTGAGGTTTTCAGGGACAGAGAGTGAAGGTGTTGAATTACTTTAAACCTTTCTTTTTTAGCACCAAAAACAATTATCTCAGTTTTGTCCTCATTTAGTTGTAGGAAGTTTTGGCACATCCAGTCTTTGACTTGCTCAATGCACTGGCACAGAATATCTATGGGGCGATAGTCGTTTGGTGATAGTGCTACATAGATTTGGGTGTCATCGGCATAGCAATGGTGGTCAATGTTATTATTTTGCATAATTTACAAATTAAGCACTGCATAAAAGCACTCTGGAGTGGATATTCTTTCGTTTCAGTGTGAGTCCACTGTCTTTCAACACAAAATGGCGTCCAAACATTAAAAAAAAGTGCAAAACAATGCTTTTACAAGTTTAATGTGGGCAAAAAGCCGTAAATAGCTGTTTCACGCAGGAAAGAGGCTTTTAAGCTGTTATTTGCAGGTAACATGTGTTTTAACCACTATTGCAGTGTCAGTTGTCAAATAAGCTGCATTCTTCAATGTCCCACCGATATCAACACATTTAAGTCATAAAAGCACTCTGGAGTGGATATTCTTTCGTTTCAGTGTGAGTCCACTGTCTTTCAACACAAAATGGCGTCCAAACATCAAAAAAGTGCAAAACAATGCTTTTACAAGATTAATGTGGGCAAAAAGCCGGAAATAGCTGTTTCACGCAGGAAAGAGGCTTTTAAGCTGTTATTTGCAGGTAACATGCGTTTTAACCACTATTGCAGTGTCAGTTGTCAAATAAGCTGCATTCTTCAATGTCCCACCGATATCAACACATTTAAGTCATAAAAGCACTCTGGAGTGGATATTCTTTCGTTTCAGTGTGAGTCCACTGTCTTTCAACACAAAATGGCGTCCAAACATCAAAAAAGTGCAAAACAATGCTTTTACAAGATTAATGTGGGCAAAAAGCCGGAAATAGCTGTTTCACGCAGGAAAGAGGCTTTTAAGCTGTTATTTGCAGGTAACACACGTTTTAACCACTATTGCAGTGTCAGTTGTCAAATAAGCTGCATTCTTCAATGTCCCACCGAGATCAACACATTTAAGTCATAAAAGCACTCTGGAGTGGATCTGCTTTCGTTTCAGTGTGATTCCAGTGTCTTTGAACACAAAATGGCGTCTAAACATCAAATAAGTGCAAAACAATACTTTTACAAGTTTAATGTGGGGAAAAGGCTGTAATAGCTGTTTCACGCAGGGAAGAGGCGTTTAAGCTGTTATTTGCAGGTAACACACGTTTTAACCACTATTGCAGTGTCAGTTGTCAAATAAGCTGCATTCTTCAATGTCCCACCGATATCAACACATTTAACCCTTTCATGCATGAATTATGATAACCTCAGTCAGGATTTTTTTACTTAGTGTTTTTAGTCATCTTTAGGCATGAAATACAAGGTTTGAACTTTATTTTTTTTCAACCCATATGTAATAAAGATATAATTACATGTACACTCAGGTGGACAGCATGCGTTTTTGTAGAAACGTATTTAATAAACAAATGAATACATTTATATAATATAGTGTATTGAAATGTGAAATTTTCATGTGAACTATAATATAATTTAATGTATTCATTCATAACTAAAACACCATTGAGGAATTCACTCTCCTGTATAGATTCCCAAGTCTCTTGCTCACGATTCATCCAGCACTAACTTACACTGAATGTTTTTATGGCAAGCTTTACTGCAAGGAAACCTACTCTACATACTGTTTTATAAGGCCAATGCCTGTCCTTTTCCCTTGAGTTCTATGGTGATGGATGCATCCTCAGCCTCAACTCCCTCACCATCATTTGCATCCTCAGCTCCATCAGCCTCATCTTCCTCAGCCTCCTTTCCAGATTCAGTGTCCTCAGCTCCAATGTTACTACTGCTAGCACTTGATAACCCTTCCTGTTCTGGCAGCCCTTCCTCCTCACTGCTACTAGCATCATCATCATCCTCACTTGACTGTGGTAATTCCTCCACTATCCTGTAGGCCTGTCTATTACGCTCTGCTCCTGAGCTCTACAAAATGTAAAGATTTACAAAAACTTCAAATCACATTCTAAAAACATAAACAAGTTGATTTACAGGGAAAGGAAATTACTGGGAATGAAGTTTTTTCAAGAACAGCAGCAGTAATAGACTAATTGTAGCCTATGAATTGTACTTGAAATATAGCTCATGATGCATGATGTACACTACAGTGGACATGTGATTAATCACAATTTCCTCCCAAAATAAAATCAAAACCTCGGCAATTTAGCAATTGGATGACTCCTTAGATGTTACTTGATGTCACCATATTTTTCTTACCTGCAAGGGTCTCTTTTTACAGAAGTTTTGAACAGAAGAAAATAAACAACTTGGAGTTTTTGGCTGTCTGTCGGCCATGTTGGTTTGACTTGGGTTTTTTTGCACTTGCAATGGCTTGCCACTGAGTGGAAGTGTATGAGATGATGCAATAGAGTCCACTGTAGTGGCTGCTATGCAACTATGCCATAAAAACTCATGCATATACAAAAAAAACAGCTTTTGAAAAGGTGTACACTGTAGTGACCTGCTGTTATTTGCAGGTAACACACGTTTTAACCACTATTGCAGTGTCAGTTGTCAAATAAGCTGCATTCTTCAATGTCCCACCGAGATCAACACATTTAAGTCATAACAGCACTCTGGAGTGGATCTTCTTTCGTTTCAATGTGATTCCAGTGTCTTTGAACACAAAATGGCGTCTAAACATCAAATAAGTGCAAAACAATGCTTTTACAAGTTTAATGTGGGGAAATGGCTGTAATAGCTGTTTCACGCAGGGAAGAGGCTTTTAAGCTGTTATTTGCAGGTAACACACGTTTTAACCACTATTGCAGTGTCAGTTGTCAAATAAGCTGCATTCTTCAATGTCCCACCGAGATCAACACATTTAAGTCATAACAGCACTCTGGAGTGGATCTTCTTTCGTTTCATTGTGATTCCAGTGTCTTTGAACACAAAATGGCGTCTAAACATCAAAAAAGTGCAAAACAATGCTTTTACAAGTTTAATGTGGTGAAAAGGCTGTAATAGCTGTTTCACGCAGGGAAGAGGCTTTTAAGCTGTTATTTGCAGATAACACACGTTTTAACCACTATTGCAGTGTCAGTTGTCAAATAAGCTGCATTCTTCAATGTCCCACCGAGATCAACACATTTAAGTCATAAAAGCACTCTGGAGTGGATCTGCTTTCGTTTCAATGTGATCTCGGTGGGACATTGAAGAATGCAGCTTATTTGACAACTGACACAGCAATAGTGGTTAAAACGTGTGTTACCTGCTAATAACAGCTTAAAAGCCTCTTCCCTGCGTGAAACAGCTATTACAGCCTTTTCACCACATTAAACTTGTAAAAGCATTGTTTTGCACTTATTTGATGTTTAGACGCCATTTTGTGTTCAAAGACACTGGAATCACATTGAAAGGAAAGCAGATCCACTCCAGAGTGCTGTTATGACTTAAATGTGTTGATCTCGGTGGGACATTGAAGAATGCAGCTTATTTGACAACTGACACTGCAATAGTGGTTAAAACGTGTGTTACCTGCAAATAACAGCTTAAAAGCCTCTTCCCTGCGTGAAACAGCTATTACAGCCTTTTCACCACATTAAACTTGTAAAAGCATTGTTTTGCACTTATTTGATGTTTAGACGCCATTTTGTGTTCAAAGACACTGGAATCACATTGAAACGAAAGCAGATCCACTCCAGAGTGCTGTTATGACTTAAATGTGTTGATCTCGGTGGGACATTGAAGAATGCAGCTTATTTGACAACTGACACAGCAATAGTGGTTAAAACGTGTGTTACCTGCAAATAACAGCTTAAAAGCCTCTTCCCTGCGTGAAACAGCTATTACAGCCTTTTCACCACATTAAACTTGTAAAAACATTGTTTTGCACTTATTTGATGTTTAGACGCCATTTTGTGTTCAAAGACACTGGAATCACATTGAAACGAAAGAAGATCCACTCCAGAGTGCTGTTATGACTTAAATGTGTTGATCTCGGTGGGACATTGAAGAATGCAGCTTATTTGACAACTGACACAGCAATAGTGGTTAAAACGTGTGTTACCTGCAAATAACAGCTTAAAAGCCTCTTCCCTGCGTGAAACAGCTATTACAGCCTTTTCACCACATTAAACTTGTAAAAGCATTGTTTTGCACTTATTTGATGTTTAGACGCCATTTTGTGTTCAAAGACACTGGAATCACATTGAAACGAAAGCAGATCCACTCCAGAGTGCTGTTATGACTTAAATGTGTTGATCTCGGTGGGACATTGAAGAATGCAGCTTATTTGACAACTGACACAGCAATAGTGGTTAAAACGTGTTACCTGCAAATAACAGCTTAAAAGCCTCTTCCCTGCGTGAAACAGCTATTACAGCCTTTTCACCACATTAAACTTGTAAAACCATTGTTTTGCACTTATTTGATGTTTAGACGCCATTTTGTGTTCAAAGACACTGGAATCACATTGAAACGAAAGCAGATCCACTCCAGATTGCTGTTATGACTTAAATGTGTTGATCTCGGTGGGACATTGAAGAATGCAGCTTATTTGGCAACTGACACAGCAAAAGTGGTTAAAACGTGTGTTACCTGCAAATAACAGCTTAAAAGCCTCTTCCCTGCGTGAAACAGCTATTACAGCCTTTTCCCCACATTAAACTTGTAAAAGCATTGTTTTGCACTTATTTGATGTTTAGACGCCATTTTGTGTTCAAAGACACTGGAATCACATTGAAACGAAAGCAGATCCACTCCAGAGTGCTGTTATGACTTAAATGTGTTGATCTCGGTGGGACATTGAAGAATGCAGCTTATTTGACAACTGACACAGCAATAGTGGTTAAAACGTGTGTTACCTGCAAATAACAGCTTAAAAGCCTCTTCCCTGCGTGAAACAGCTATTACAGCCTTTTCACCACATTAAACTTGTAAAAGCATTGTTTTGCACTTATTTGATGTTTAGACGCCATTTTGTGTTCAAAGACACTGGAATCACATTGAAACGAAAGCAGATCCACTCCAGAGTGCTGTTATGACTTAAATGTGTTGATCTCGGTGGGACATTGAAGAATGCAGCTTATTTGACAACTGACACTGCAATAGTGGTTAAAACGTGTGTTACCTGCAAATAACAGCTTAAAAGCCTCTTCCCTGCGTGAAACAGCTATTACAGCCTTTTCACCACATTAAACTTGTAAAAGCATTGTTTTGCACTTATTTGATGTTTAGACGCCATTTTGTGTTCAAAGACACTGGAATCACATTGAAACGAAAGAAGATCCACTCCAGAGTGCTGTTATGACTTAAATGTGTTGATCTCGGTGGGACATTGAAGAATGCAGCTTATTTGACAACTGACACAGCAATAGTGGTTAAAACGTGTGTTACCTGCAAATAACAGCTTAAAAGCCTCTTCCCTGCGTGAAACAGCTATTACAGCCTTTTCCCCACATTAAACTTGTAAAAGCATTGTTTTGCACTTATTTGATGTTTAGACGCCATTTTGTGTTCAAAGACACTGGAATCACATTGAAACGAAAGCAGATCCACTCCAGAGTGCTGTTATGACTTAAATGTGTTGATCTCGGTGGGACATTGAAGAATGCAGCTTATTTGACAACTGACACAGCAATAGTGGTTAAAACGTGTGTTACCTGCAAATAACAGCTTAAAAGCCTCTTCCCTGCGTGAAACAGCTATTACAGCCTTTTCACCACATTGAACTTGTAAAAGCATTGTTTTGCACTTATTTGATGTTTAGACGCCATTTTGTGTTCAAAAACACTGGAATCACATTGAAACGAAAGAAGATCCACTCCAGAGTGCTGTTATGACTTAAATGTGTTGATCTCGGTGGGACATTGAAGAATGCAGCTTATTTGACAACTGACACAGCAATAGTGGTTAAAACGTGTGTTACCTGCAAATAACAGCTTAAAAGCCTCTTCCCTGCGTGAAACAGCTATTACAGCCTTTTCACCACATTAAACTTGTAAAAGCATTGTTTTGCACTTATTTGATGTTTAGACGCCATTTTGTGTTCAAAGACACTGGAATCACATTGAAACGAAAGCAGATCCACTCCAGAGTGCTGTTATGACTTAAATGTGTTGATCTCGGTGGGACATTGAAGAATGCAGCTTATTTGACAACTGACACTGCAATAGTGGTTAAAACGTGTGTTACCTGCAAATAACAGCTTAAAAGCCTCTTCCCTGCGTGAAACAGCTATTACAGCCTTTTCACCACATTAAACTTGTAAAAGCATTGTTTTGCACTTATTTGATGTTTAGACGCCATTTTGTGTTCAAAGACACTGGAATCACATTGAAACGAAAGAAGATCCACTCCAGAGTGCTGTTATGACTTAAATGTGTTGATCTCGGTGGGACATTGAAGAATGCAGCTTATTTGACAACTGACACAGCAATAGTGGTTAAAACGTGTGTTACCTGCAAATAACAGCTTAAAAGCCTCTTCCCTGCGTGAAACAGCTATTACAGCCTTTTCACCACATTAAACTTGTAAAAGCATTGTTTTGCACTTATTTGATGTTTAGACGCCATTTTGTGTTCAAAGACACTGGAATCACATTGAAACGAAAGCAGATCCACTCCAGAGTGCTGTTATGACTTAAATGTGTTGATCTCGGTGGGACATTGAAGAATGCAGCTTATTTGACAACTGACACAGCAATAGTGGTTAAAACGTGTGTTACCTGCAAATAACAGCTTAAAAGCCTCTCCCCTGCGTGAAACAGCTATTACAGCCTTTTCACCACATTAAACTTGTAAAAGCATTGTTTTGCACTTATTTGATGTTTAGACGCCATTTTGTGTTCAAAGACACTGGAATCACATTGAAACGAAAGCAGATCCACTCCAGAGTGCTGTTATGACTTAAATGTGTTGATCTCGGTGGGACATTGAAGAATGCAGCTTATTTGACAACTGACACAGCAATAGTGGTTAAAACGTGTGTTACCTGCAAATAACAGCTTAAAAGCCTCTTCCCTGCGTGAAACAGCTATTACAGCCTTTTCACCACATTAAACTTGTAAAAGCATAGTTTTGCACTTATTTGATGTTTAGACGCCATTTTGTGTAGCCTGATGCATCAGCCGCTTACTTCATTACATTTCATATAGCGTCTGAACACGAGCCGTAGAGATTCGTTTGCTTCCGGGAGGCGGTTGCTTCCATTTGCTTCGACTAATCGCTGCTGCTTGGCGGTGACGTATGCTATGCGCCGGAAGCCGGGTGGTTTAGCATTGTAGTCTTTTTGAGCATATTGAAAACATGTGTAGGCTATTGACATCCCACCGCCGTAAAACAACAAGAAGAAGAAGAACATGTGTATTGACGAGTGTTGTCGTTTCTGTTCCTCAAATCTACGCATCAAAGGAACAATAACGCATTCAAAGATTATATTTGACAGTAAGACAGAAAGTCTGCTTTCAAAGTTCGGTTTGAATCTGATCAAAACACCGCTTCGCTCCAGTCGGATGTGCATGAAATGTTACAAACGACACGGATATAATTAATACTTGGAAAGACAAGGAGACATCGGACACTGGAGCAAGTGCAAGTGTCGTTGAAAAAAGAGACAGAGAACCCACTCCGTCTAAAACTCCGAGGGATATAAAGAAATCTCGCAAGTCCACCGTAACGTCAACGTTACCTTCACGGACAAGTATTACTGGGGTGGGTAAAACAACTCTATTTCTATATTCATGGTAGCCTAAAAGTATTAGCCAGTGTGTGTATATTTTTCCGCTTCAGTTTTTAGATAAGCCCAAAACGTGATTTAGCCCATTTTCAATTGCTGTAATGTTAGGTGCTAAACGCCTAGCATTTTTTTCCATTGTTTTGGTCAGAGGCAGGAGGGGGGTTACTGCAACAGCCCACATATGAGTTCACATACACTCAGAGCACAGTCATATAATGCAAATGTATTCCTTGATCAATGTGTTTTTTGTTTTTTGTTTTACTTTGTATTTGCATGAAACCCTTATATACCGTTTATGTTGTAGGTTGTCCTGACATACTCCTTACATGATACAAGAACCTTCAAATGCCAGTCAGACGTTGCTGGAATTATTGAGAACTTGGCAAAAAATAACTTTTTGAGAGCTGCCAATCTCATCTCACAACACAAAGAGCTCACCAACCATTTACGTCCCAGTTTTGTAAACATTGTTGAGGCTGAGTGCAAGATGCTGTGCAATCCATTGCATCAGTTCATGCTATGGAGGTCAGGTGCAAATGACATGCAATCATTCTCATTCGTGACACTGCATGAGGAACTAAAGCAGATGGCCCCATTCCTAACAAGTCTACTGTCAAGGATCACTGAAGACTCTGTGCCCCACATTTGCACGGCAGCATCAGTAGCTTTGAGGGCAAGGCAACCAAGATTATCTGCCCTTGCATATTATGTGGACTCAGTTTTGATGTATGGTGGCGCTAAAAGGGCTGTTTTCCAACGACTGGCAAAACTGGGAATTTCCACAGTCCACCAACGAGCAGTTGGGAAACAAAAAGAGCTTGCACACATCTGCACAGTTCCTGTGTTGTCCCTGAAAAGGGAATTGGAATATTTCTACAGCTCCCAGTCACAAGGCGCGACATCAAGTGACGCCACAGCTGCAGAGATTCAAAGAAGCTTGGAGGATCTTACCATATCAGGTCAGCTAGCTTTAATATATTTTTTGTTTTATTTTTATGAGTAGCTATTATTCCCTGAGACTTTCATTGTAAAATATAACAGACTGATTTCTATTTCCTTTCAGACATTTCAACAAGTGCAGTGCCCACAACCACAGAACAGAGCAGCACTACAGGGACCACAGAGCAGCTTACACAGGAGCTGGATGGCTGTGATGTTTTCACTTTCAGCACCCTGTCTAATGAAGAAATGGCCGATTTGGGTGTTGCACTTCTGCCTTCTCCACCACCTCCTCCTTCACGGGTTCCAAGTACCTATTCAATAATTTTTGACAACCTTGATTTTTTCTTACACACACATCACCAGTCTACAAATGTGCCAAACAAATCTATACACTGGATACACCACATGTGTGTCATCGACCGAGTCCCCACACTCCACCTGGAAAACTCTCAACCGACAAATAGCTTGACAGAATATGACCTTGGAATGTCACTTCCTGACAACCAGACTCAAGCCAACCTCTGTCGAGAATTTGTGGTGTTGGGAAGCCGAATCCTCACAACGTATCTGGAAGTGTTCAAACCCTTCTCAAATGTTGTTGTGCACCACATCCCACACCAGTATTCTGAAGCAATGTCCCAGCCTTCAACCCATGTAAGTCGTTCTTATTATAACACAATGAAAGAAATATTCTTGTAATGTTTGCATTATTGCATCTGCCAAACTAAAGTAGTACATCTCCTGAGGTTTTAGACACAGTTATTGTAATTGTTGTTTTTTGTTTTTTTTCTATATGTAGTTCCCACTCGGACTTCTGTTCAAGAATGAGTGTCAAACTGGTGACTTGGTTGACGTTCTCCAACAGCTTCAGAACGAGTAAATATCAAAGGATATGTATCTTCCTGACATTGAGGGACAGTTTTCCAAACATGGATTGAACCATACTGAAATAATTGGAATTGTTGAAATGTTTTTGTCTAGATAGTCCATAATTATTTATAGAAAAAAATGAAAAATTTGTTGAAAATCATTCTTTAATGGTCTGTTCTCTGTAGGTATGTCCCGTTATCTCCTGATGGTTTGGAGAAGATTTTCATTGGAGGCGACAGACTTACAGAGAGCAACTGCAGGAATGTCCAGTTGGCCTTTGCTGATGGAGAAACTGAAAAAGACAGACTGGAGGGCCTCGCATTCAAGTTTGAAGATTGGCATGCCATTAGAAATATATTTTTGGTCTGTACTTGTCTTTCCCAATAACAAAAATACTGGCAAGGCTAGCGCTGCCTAATGCTTCCGGCATATTTCATTTGCCTCCAACATATAGTCTGGAAATTGATGTCCTAACTGTGACACCACACATAAGTATGCACAAGTACTTTACATGGAATATAGAACATTTTACCCGTAATTCTGTTATTTTAATATGCTCCACAGATCTATCACCAGGTTTTTTACAGTGTGGACTCTGCAAAGGACCATGAAACTCTCCTTGCAAACATGAATAAGTTAAGGTACTTATTATAGAGTACAACATGTGTAGATATGGAGATATAATGCCTTTAGATTAATGCCATATGCTCTGTTATGTTTGTGTATGTATGATCTGTTTTTAAAACCATGTGTTTATACATGCTTCCCAAGGACTGTTCTTCTACTGATGATCTTCGGCAAACATGAATTTGTCTTGGATATATGAACTGTGTGCATGTTTATGACATGAGCAACAGCCACCATGAATTGGGCTGGTTTCTGCCGAAATGGTAATGTGTTTATTATTGTCCGTCTTTCTACTCATCTATCTACCTGTCTGTCTGCCTCTCTTTATGTTTATCTATGTATTTATGTATCTGTCAATCCATCCATCAAACCATTTCCTATGTCAGCTCTAACTTATCCACTTCTATTTGTCTGTGTGTCTCCTCCAATTGTTTGTCAACTTTTACCATGTATGTCTTATTTTCTCTGAGCTTTATTTCTCTCTGTCCTGACATATGTTACCTTTGTCTGTGTGTGTATGTCAACTTTTTACTCTGTCTCCCTTTTTTAGTTCTGTATCCTTGCCTGCATTTTTTTGGTCTGCTTTCATTAACAAGTGTCTTGTTCTCTCCCTCTTCTAATTCCTCTTAAATATTGTTTACTTTACTGCATGTAAAATGTTTTTTATCTGCAGTCCCTGCTTGGAGACTGCCTAACAGTTATGTATGAAATAACAGGCGACTTCACGTCGGTGCTAGCCGGAGTGAAGTTTGCTTCTGCCAAGTTCATTAATTCTGTATAACGGCACACCTCAAAGGCTGTTATTCCGCTTATCACACGGTTGCAACTAATGTGGAGGCTGCAAAGAAAGAACGTCAGTTTAAAACATAGTCTACAAAAGGGCGTAGCTAATGTATATACAAGCCTGATCAGTTGCTCTACTACTTTCTTTTCAACAGTGGTTATCGCTACAAACAGTTGAGTCCACTGTAGCTGTCAAGTTCAACTGGCGTTTTACTATAGTTGGTATGGCTGCCATTCAAACGAGCATTGTTGAGGTGATTAAACTTTTCAACCAGATCTACTTCATACAGTAGTTGTGCTTTAGGAAGACTTAACACACAACCTGCTAGCCAATCAGTATTTAGTACTCCATTTCACCGTGTGATAATCAGAAATACATATTATGTGTATTCCTTCATCATCACAACAAAACACAAGTTATTTTTTTCTATTTTCACATGCCTATCCAATAACTGAGACTTTGACTTCAAGGTGCAGCAATGCAAAGCAAGGCCCGCATGCTGCATACAATGCCTACAAACAGTTTGTCCAGGTTGACACTACAGCCCTTTTCCTGGCAGCAGCGATGGAACACTTCAACCTGGATGATGTATCAGGTATTTAGCCCAAATAATTATCTGAATCAGTGCATTTACATGTAGCCAATAAACTGATATGAATCAGTTTATTTATTTACCAAATTGTTTGTCAATACATTTTTAGACCTGTTTACACGCAGGTAAACAAATGTCACGTTTAGAGCATAGGCATGTTAAGCAAGCCAAATATGTCAATTTTCGGTTCATTCAAATCACAGAAAGATTATTACAAGATACCACACAGATTCAAGAAATTTTATTGGCTGCATGAAAATGCAAGATATGAAACAAGGTAAAAAGCATATACCATGGCCTAACATAATTTTCCTTATACTTTTTTAGCCAAACCAGAGGGTTTTGTTCCAGACCACATCCTCCAAGGCTCTGATGAACAAAAGAGGGCCTGGCTCCATGACAGTGTGGCAGAGGTCGTCAATAAGTTTGTCATGTTTGCAGACATGTCTGAACTCTCAGCTGGCATTTCAGAAGAAGCAAGAACACATCAAAAAGAAAAACTCCCGTGTCGTGAACCAGGGTGCTCAAAAGCATTCATATACTCCAAGGCAAGAGTCAACCATGAGAATAAAGTCCATGGTCTTGTGGTGGCACCAGCTCCAGCAGCTGAGCCTGTGCCCTCCAGTATGGACGACCACAAGAAATTGCACACAGAGGCCAGGCTTAGCTTTGGGTTTCTTCTTGCAAACTTTTTGGATGCTGTGAAAGAAGGGGATGGGGAGCGTCTTATGAGGCTGTATAAGGTGGCGTTGCTCATCTATAAGGCTTATGGACATACTCAGTATGCATACAGTACCTTCCTCCTCACTGTGCAACTTAACGCAACCTTATCACCTCGGCTTGCACACAACTTGAAATGGAACAGATTCTGGAATGGAAAGGGTGGTAAAGGAAGAAACATTCCTCTGGATCTGCACCTAGAGCACTTGAACAATTTCCTAAAGGCCTTCCTGAAAAACAAGGGCCCAAACTTGACAGAAGAATCTGCTGACAGGGTCAGCAGATCTGTTGGTGTGTTGAAGGCGATGATGGACACAACGGACAAAGAGCTGCAGGTGACACGCACAAGTGGCACCCATCATCACGCCAACTTGAGGGAAGATGTTTTCGTGTTGCTTAGAGTATTTAGGGAGACAGAGGTTTTCAAAAGCCAACCAGGGAGACACTTTTTGGCTTTCCCCAACTTTGAGCGCAACATTTTTTCCCGTTTGAAATATAAGGACCTGTGGCAGTGGATGCGTTCCAAACTGAAAGAGTTGAGAGCTATACCCATGTAAAGAAATAGACATGCAAAGCATGTAGGGGCCCAGGTTTTGATAAGACAAGGCATGAAACATGTATGGCAATTATTGCATTGTGGGAGTGTCTCAAGCACTCATGTAAAGAGAGCTATTCTCAGATGTAACAATCTTGATTGTCAATGTTTAATAATTTATGTCATTACACTTTGCATTACAGTAATTGAGTAAACAATGTAAATTGTTGAAACTTTCTTTGATAGTGTGTTATCATAGATGAATAATATAACTTATTATTGTTGCAAGTCATGTGTCTGGTGTTGTCTGTAAAATAAGGTTTTGGAAACAGGGGATCACAACATATTTTTTTTATTTTGGCTCAGTTATATACATATATACAGTTGTATATCAAAGAAGCAAACATTTAACAATATGTACTGCAAATACATTCCTCCATGATAATGTGGATAATTTCCTTACTCACATATCTGACTCAGAGCTACTAACGCAGCTTCTCAGTGCATCATCTGCATCAGAACAGTCATCAGCATCATCGAAATAGGTACCATAGTACAGATCTGGCTCATCCAAGCTCTCGCTCAAAACAGATTGCACATCAACATCAACATCACCAAAAACCTCAATAATGATATTCAAAATTTCTTTCGCATGGTCAAGCTTGAAGACAGGGAGGTTAACAATAACATATTGCAAATCAAATATGTATTGGCAATGGTTCAAGACTGAAACAACCAGTTCTTGACTAAATCCTGTGCATGCCTCTTGTGAAGTGTACAGATGAGTGGAGGAGTTTATCAAACTAGTCCTGTAGTCATTAAGCAAATCTGCAATCAAAGATTTGTCTTTTTCGCTCACCTGTCTAGACCTCAAGCTCACAGTCTTGCTTTGTGTTGCCTCGTAATTTGGAATGGGCTCTGCACATGTTCCAGGGGAACAGGAACACATACTGTGGCAGAATGTGCAACACTGGTGGCCTGGCTGGACGCTAATGGGCTCCTCTTCAAAATGAGCATAAAGGCATTTTCTGATACACTGATCTTTAGCAAAAGAAACCAGCTCTCTAACCTCTTTCTCAATGTTCAAGTACATTTTAGTGTTGTACAAAATGGCATGTGCTGGTTGACCATGTCTGCCAGCACGACCCACTTGTTGGACAAGTGTTTCTAAATCTCTTGGTAACCCATACATGACAATGTGAGAGACATTTTGGAAATTTAAGCCCATGCCCAAAGCTGTTGTGGCCACAACAACTCGACAACTGCCTTCCCCTCTCAGTGACCTCAATATTCTTTCTTTGTTCTGTGGAAGAGTCTTGCTGTGGAATATTCCAATGAGGAGTTTGTCATAGTTACGCTCAGGGTCGCAGTTTACCCAAGCATGTTGTTGTAGTTCTGCCTTTAGGTAAGCATATACCTTCCCCACCATCTTCAACGTTTGGCAGTAGATCAGAACTGGCTGCATCATTTCACCTTTGATTTTTATGTCATTGATTAACCAGTCAAAACAGTCCATGGTGTTGTTTGAGGTCTGACACAGTCCAAGTCGGATGTTAGTCTTGTTGGGGCTTGCAGTGACGTGAACAGCCTTGTCCATAAGCAGGATCCTGGAGATTCGTCCACGAGATCTGATGTCTGCTGAAGCAGTCAGCGCCAATACGGGGGTTCCTGAAAATAGCATCAATAAAAACTGTCACTGTAATGGCCATATGCAACATCTTAATCATCTCAGGTGATTGGATTAAAACAAAGGAATGTTCAAATTTACCACTACATCAACAAAACAGCCTAAAATTGATTCTCCTCACACAAAATGCTGTTTCTATACGAAATGTTATTTTAAATAAATAAGTAATAGATTGGAAAAATCAAGGAATGCATACGCTTCTCAACTCACCCTCTTTGACGATGGATCGCAGCTCTCCCAACTTCGAAAAACTCTCTCTGAATGGTGAATATCCTTTGGTAGCTTCGCCCCTGCGTGAACGAAACGGGAAGGAACATAAGTGTCACATAATGATAACTTGCTAAACAGTATGGCCATCACTACCTTCATTAAAATGTGTTGCTAAATGTCAACATTATAGGCAAATGTTAGTGCTTCATCTGAACCGAGACAGCATTTCCTATAACCCCTATGACAAAGTGATTGGGACATAAATGGCATTCAGAAGCATAAACGTCTATATTGTAATGTCACGTTGTTTAAAGTTAACATGGTAACGTTAACTTTACAACTAACTGTCGTCAGAAAACAATTAGTGAACAAAAGTGAATCAACCAACATCGGTAACATGGCATCATTTGTTATCTATAGGCTAATTTTCATACCAATTACATGAGTGAAATTAAAATACAATTCAAGCAAATAGTTGTGACTTTAACGTGTGCGAACTCACCATTTATACGTTACGTGCACCTCATCCACGACGATACCAATGATGTTGTCCTGGTACACGTTGGATGATAGCATTCCTCGCCATTTGGTATTGAGTATCCAAGACTCAGGACTCCCGAAAACGATGCTGAATTTTCCGTTTATTATGTCCTGGTCATCACTAACGCCAAGCTGGCCTGCTGTTACACCCAGTATCCCTGCCTCCTTAATCTGGTCTTCTATTAGGGCAAGCAGGGGGGACACAACGATGACAATAGGGTTAGCATTAGCGTTTGGCTTGCATAATGTCTTCGCCACTAACGGGGCCAGCTGGTAAATTAAACTTTTCCCAAACCCGGTAGGAAGAAGTCCAAAAACGTCTTTGCCCTCCAAAAAATTCGTCAAACATGCTTCTTGTTCTGGCTTTAAGTCTTTAATATCCTGAATAGTTTCAAGCACAGAGCGTATAGCTTCGCCGACATCCATCTCGTCAACTGTTTACCGCAGCTTGGGAACTACACCGGTATTTCAGTTTGGGCGCTTCAGTTCGACGTCATCGCCCGTCATCGCCACATCTGCTCGCTGATTGGTCCGTCCGCTCTGGCGGACGGAGCAAACCGAAACGCATTGCTAGTTCCCTGACTATATGGTTGAGGCAAATTAAATTTGCCGGAACCAGTAGGCGGCGCTAGCCTGGCTACATTTTGTGTTCAAAGACACTGGAATCACATTGAAACGAAAGCAGATCCACTCCAGAGTGCTGTTATGACTTAAATGTGTTGATCTCGGTGGGACATTGAAGAATGCAGCTTATTTGACAACTGACACAGCAATAGTGGTTAAAACGTGTGTTACCTGCAAATAACAGCTTAAAAGCCTCTTCCCTGCGTGAAACAGCTATTACAGCCTTTTCACCACATTAAACTTGTAAAAGCATTGTTTTGCACTTATTTGATGTTTAGACGCCATTTTGTGTTCAAAGACACTGGAATCACATTGAAACGAAAGCAGATCCACTCCAGAGTGCTGTTATGACTTAAATGTGTTGATCTCGGTGGGACATTGAAGAATGCAGCTTATTTGACAACTGACACTGCAATAGTGGTTAAAACGTGTGTTACCTGCAAATAACAGCTTAAAAGCCTCTTCCCTGCGTGAAACAGCTATTACAGCCTTTTCACCACATTAAACTTGTAAAAGCATTGTTTTGCACTTATTTGATGTTTAGACGCCATTTTGTGTTCAAAGACACTGGAATCACATTGAAACGAAAGAAGATCCACTCCAGAGTGCTGTTATGACTTAAATGTGTTGATCTCGGTGGGACATTGAAGAATGCAGCTTATTTGACAACTGACACAGCAATAGTGGTTAAAACGTGTGTTACCTGCAAATAACAGCTTAAAAGCCTTTTTCTGCGTGAAACAGCTATTACAGCCTTTTCCCCACATTAAACTTGTAAAAGCATTGTTTTGCACTTATTTGATGTTTAGACGCCATTTTGTGTTCAAAGACACTGGAATCACATTGAAACGAAAGCAGATCCACTCCAGAGTGCTGTTATGACTTAAATGTGTTGATCTCGGTGGGACATTGAAGAATGCAGCTTATTTGACAACTGACACAGCAATAGTGGTTAAAACGTGTGTTACCTGCAAATAACAGCTTAAAAGCCTCTTCCCTGCGTGAAACAGCTATTACAGCCTTTTCACCACATTAAACTTGTAAAAGCATTGTTTTGCACTTATTTGATGTTTAGACGCCATTTTGTGTTCAAAAACACTGGAATCACATTGAAACGAAAGAAGATCCACTCCAGAGTGCTGTTATGACTTAAATGTGTTGATCTCGGTGGGACATTGAAGAATGCAGCTTATTTGACAACTGACACAGCAATAGTGGTTAAAACGTGTGTTACCTGCAAATAACAGCTTAAAAGCCTCTTCCCTGCGTGAAACAGCTATTACAGCCTTTTCACCACATTAAACTTGTAAAAGCATTGTTTTGCACTTATTTGATGTTTAGACGCCATTTTGTGTTCAAAGACACTGGAATCACATTGAAACGAAAGCAGATCCACTCCAGAGTGCTGTTATGACTTAAATGTGTTGATCTCGGTGGGACATTGAAGAATGCAGCTTATTTGACAACTGACACTGCAATAGTGGTTAAAACGTGTGTTACCTGCAAATAACAGCTTAAAAGCCTCTTCCCTGCGTGAAACAGCTATTACAGCCTTTTCACCACATTAAACTTGTAAAAGCATTATTTTGCACTTATTTGATGTTTAGACGCCATTTTGTGTTCAAAGACACTGGAATCACATTGAAACGAAAGAAGATCCACTCCAGAGTGCTGTTATGACTTAAATGTGTTGATCTCGGTGGGACATTGAAGAATGCAGCTTATTTGACAACTGACACAGCAATAGTGGTTAAAACGTGTGTTACCTGCTAATAACAGCTTAAAAGCCTCTTCCCTGCGTGAAACAGCTATTACAGCCTTTTCACCACATTAAACTTGTAAAAGCATTGTTTTGCACTTATTTGATGTTTAGACGCCATTTTGTGTTCAAAGACACTGGAATCACATTGAAACGAAAGCAGATCCACTCCAGAGTGCTGTTATGACTTAAATGTGTTGATCTCGGTGGGACATTGAAGAATGCAGCTTATTTGACAACTGACACAGCAATAGTGGTTAAAACGTGTGTTACCTGCAAATAACAGCTTAAAAGCCTCTTCCCTGCGTGAAACAGCTATTACAGCCTTTTCACCACATTAAACTTGTAAAAGCATTGTTTTGCACTTATTTGATGTTTAGACGCCATTTTGTGTTCAAAGACACTGGAATCACATTGAAACGAAAGCAGATCCACTCCAGAGTGCTGTTATGACTTAAATGTGTTGATCTCGGTGGGACATTGAAGAATGCAGCTTATTTGACAACTGACACTGCAATAGTGGTTAAAACGTGTGTTACCTGCAAATAACAGCTTAAAAGCCTCTTCCCTGCGTGAAACAGCTATTACAGCCTTTTCACCACATTAAACTTGTAAAAGCATTATTTTGCACTTATTTGATGTTTAGACGCCATTTTGTGTTCAAAGACACTGGAATCACATTGAAACGAAAGAAGATCCACTCCAGAGTGCTGTTATGACTTAAATGTGTTGATCTCGGTGGGACATTGAAGAATGCAGCTTATTTGACAACTGACACAGCAATAGTGGTTAAAACGTGTGTTACCTGCAAATAACAGCTTAAAAGCCTCTTCCCTGCGTGAAACAGCTATTACAGCCTTTTCACCACATTAAACTTGTAAAAGCATTGTTTTGCACTTATTTGATGTTTAGACGCCATTTTGTGTTCAAAGACACTGGAATCACATTGAAACGAAAGCAGATCCACTCCAGAGTGCTGTTATGACTTAAATGTGTTGATCTCGGTGGGACATTGAAGAATGCAGCTTATTTGACAACTGACACTGCAATAGTGGTTAAAACGTGTGTTACCTGCAAATAACAGCTTAAAAGCCTCTTCCCTGCGTGAAACAGCTATTACAGCCTTTTCACCACATTAAACTTGTAAAAGCATTATTTTGCACTTATTTGATGTTTAGACGCCATTTTGTGTTCAAAGACACTGGAATCACATTGAAACGAAAGAAGATCCACTCCAGAGTGCTGTTATGACTTAAATGTGTTGATCTCGGTGGGACATTGAAGAATGCAGCTTATTTGACAACTGACACAGCAATAGTGGTTAAAACGTGTGTTACCTGCAAATAACAGCTTAAAAGCCTCTTCCCTGCGTGAAACAGCTATTACAGCCTTTTCACCACATTAAACTTGTAAAAGCATTGTTTTGCACTTATTTGATGTTTAGACGCCATTTTGTGTTCAAAGACACTGGAATCACATTGAAACGAAAGCAGATCCACTCCAGAGTGCTGTTATGACTTAAATGTGTTGATCTCGGTGGGACATTGAAGAATGCAGCTTATTTGACAACTGACACAGCAATAGTGGTTAAAACGTGTGTTACCTGCAAATAACAGCTTAAAAGCCTCTCCCCTGCGTGAAACAGCTATTACAGCCTTTTCACCACATTAAACTTGTAAAAGCATTGTTTTGCACTTATTTGATGTTTAGACGCCATTTTGTGTTCAAAGACACTGGAATCACATTGAAACGAAAGCAGATCCACTCCAGAGTGCTGTTATGACTTAAATGTGTTGATCTCGGTGGGACATTGAAGAATGCAGCTTATTTGACAACTGACACAGCAATAGTGGTTAAAACGTGTGTTACCTGCAAATAACAGCTTAAAAGCCTCTTCCCTGCGTGAAACAGCTATTACAGCCTTTTCACCACATTAAACTTGTAAAAGCATAGTTTTGCACTTATTTGATGTTTAGACGCCATTTTGTGTAGCCTGATGCATCAGCCGCTTACTTCATTACATTTCATATAGCGTCTGAACACGAGCCGTAGAGATTCGTTTGCTTCCGGGAGGCGGTTGCTTCCATTTGCTTCGACTAATCGCTGCTGCTTGGCGGTGACGTATGCTATGCGCCGGAAGCCGGTTGGTTTAGCATTGTAGTCTTTTTGAGCATACTGAAAACATGTGTAGGCTATTGACATCCCACCGCCGTAAAACAACAAGAAGAAGAAGAACATGTGTATTGACGAGTGTTGTCGTTTCTGTTCCTCAAATCTACGCATCAAAGGAACAATAACGCATTAAAAGTTTATATTTGACAGTAAGACAGAAAGTCTGCTTTCAAAGTTCGGTTTGAATCTGATCAAAACACCGCTTCGCTCCAGTCGGATGTGCATGAAATGTTACAAACGACGCGGATATAATTAATACTTGGAAAGACAAGGAGACATCGGACACTGGAGCAAGTGCAAGTGTCGTTGAAAAAAGAGACAGAGAACCCACTCCGTCTAAAACTCCGAGGGATATAAAGAAATCTCGCAAGTCCACCGTAACGTCAACGTTACCTTCACGGACAAGTATTACTGGGGTGGGTAAAACAACTCTATTTCTATATTCATGGTAGCCTAAAAGTATTAGCCAGTGTGTGTATATTTTTCCGCTTCAGTTTTTAGATAAGCCCAAAACGTGATTTAGCCCATTTTCAATTGCTGTAATGTTAGGTGCTAAACGCCTAGCATTTTTTTCCATTGTTTTGGTCAGAGGCAGGAGGGGGGTTACTGCAACAGCCCACATATGAGTTCACATACACTCAGAGCACAGTCATATAATGCAAATGTATTCCTTGATCAATGTGTTTTTTGTTTTTTGTTTTACTTTGTATTTGCATGAAACCCTTATATACCGTTTATGTTGTAGGTTGTCCTGACATACTCCTTACATGATACAAGAACCTTCAAATGCCAGTCAGACGTTGCTGGAATTATTGAGAACTTGGCAAAAAATAACTTTTTGAGAGCTGCCAATCTCATCTCACAACACAAAGAGCTCACCAACCATTTACGTCCCAGTTTTGTAAACATTGTTGAGGCTGAGTGCAAGATGCTGTGCAATCCATTGCATCAGTTCATGCTATGGAGGTCAGGTGCAAATGACATGCAATCATTCTCATTCGTGACACTGCATGAGGAACTAAAGCAGATGGCCCCATTCCTAACAAGTCTACTGTCAAGGATCACTGAAGACTCTGTGCCCCACATTTGCACGGCAGCATCAGTAGCTTTGAGGGCAAGGCAACCAAGATTATCTGCCCTTGCATATTATGTGGACTCAGTTTTGATGTATGGTGGCGCTAAAAGGGCTGTTTTCCAACGACTGGCAAAACTGGGAATTTCCACAGTCCACCAACGAGCAGTTGGGAAACAAAAAGAGCTTGCACACATCTGCACAGTTCCTGTGTTGTCCCTGAAAAGGGAATTGGAATATTTCTACAGCTCCCAGTCACAAGGCGCGACATCAAGTGACGCCACAGCTGCAGAGATTCAAAGAAGCTTGGAGGATCTTACCATATCAGGTCAGCTAGCTTTAATATATTTTTTGTTTTATTTTTATGAGTAGCTATTATTCCCTGAGACTTTCATTGTAAAATATAACAGACTGATTTCTATTTCCTTTCAGACATTTCAACAAGTGCAGTGCCCACAACCACAGAACAGAGCAGCACTACAGGGACCACAGAGCAGCTTACACAGGAGCTGGATGGCTGTGATGTTTTCACTTTCAGCACCCTGTCTAATGAAGAAATGGCCGATTTGGGTGTTGCACTTCTGCCTTCTCCACCACCTCCTCCTTCACGGGTTCCAAGTACCTATTCAATAATTTTTGACAACCTTGATTTTTTCTTACACACACATCACCAGTCTACA
Source organism: Eutrigla gurnardus (assembly GCF_963514095.1). Lineage (NCBI taxonomy): Eukaryota > Metazoa > Chordata > Actinopteri > Perciformes > Triglidae > Eutrigla > Eutrigla gurnardus. The sequence goes on along the minus strand of NC_139917.1, from coordinate 16,553 downwards.
AATGTGCCAAACAAATCTATACACTGGATACACCACATGTGTGTCATCGACCGAGTCCCCACACTCCACCTGGAAAACTCTCAACCGACAAATAGCTTGACAGAATATGACCTTGGAATGTCACTTCCTGACAACCAGACTCAAGCCAACCTCTGTCGAGAATTTGTGGTGTTGGGAAGCCGAATCCTCACAACGTATCTGGAAGTGTTCAAACCCTTCTCAAATGTTGTTGTGCACCACATCCCACACCAGTATTCTGAAGCAATGTCCCAGCCTTCAACCCATGTAAGTCGTTCTTATTATAACACAATGAAAGAAATATTCTTGTAATGTTTGCATTATTGCATCTGCCAAACTAAAGTAGTACATCTCCTGAGGTTTTAGACACAGTTATTGTAATTGTTGTTTTTTGTTTTTTTTCTATATGTAGTTCCCACTCGGACTTCTGTTCAAGAATGAGTGTCAAACTGGTGACTTGGTTGACGTTCTCCAACAGCTTCAGAACGAGTAAATATCAAAGGATATGTATCTTCCTGACATTGAGGGACAGTTTTCCAAACATGGATTGAACCATACTGAAATAATTGGAATTGTTGAAATGTTTTTGTCTAGATAGTCCATAATTATTTATAGAAAAAAATGAAAAATTTGTTGAAAATCATTCTTTAATGGTCTGTTCTCTGTAGGTATGTCCCGTTATCTCCTGATGGTTTGGAGAAGATTTTCATTGGAGGCGACAGACTTACAGAGAGCAACTGCAGGAATGTCCAGTTGGCCTTTGCTGATGGAGAAACTGAAAAAGACAGACTGGAGGGCCTCGCATTCAAGTTTGAAGATTGGCATGCCATTAGAAATATATTTTTGGTCTGTACTTGTCTTTCCCAATAACAAAAATACTGGCAAGGCTAGCGCTGCCTAATGCTTCCGGCATATTTCATTTGCCTCCAACATATAGTCTGGAAATTGATGTCCTAACTGTGACACCACACATAAGTATGCACAAGTACTTTACATGGAATATAGAACATTTTACCCGTAATTCTGTTATTTTAATATGCTCCACAGATCTATCACCAGGTTTTTTACAGTGTGGACTCTGCAAAGGACCATGGAACTCTCCTTGCAAACATGAATAAGTTAAGGTACTTATTATAGAGTACAACATGTGTAGATATGGAGATATAATGCCTTTAGATTAATGCCATATGCTCTGTTATGTTTGTGTATGTATGATCTGTTTTTAAAACCATGTGTTTATACATGCTTCCCAAGGACTGTTCTTCTACTGATGATCTTCGGCAAACATGAATTTGTCTTGGATATATGAACTGTGTGCATGTTTATGACATGAGCAACAGCCACCATGAATTGGGCTGGTTTCTGCCGAAATGGTAATGTGTTTATTATTGTCCGTCTTTCTACTCATCTATCTACCTGTCTGTCTGCCTCTCTTTATGTTTATCTATGTATTTATGTATCTGTCAATCCATCCATCAAACCATTTCCTATGTCAGCTCTAACTTATCCACTTCTATTTGTCTGTGTGTCTCCTCCAATTGTTTGTCAACTTTTACCATGTATGTCTTATTTTCTCTGAGCTTTATTTCTCTCTGTCCTGACATATGTTACCTTTGTCTGTGTGTGTATGTCAACTTTTTACTCTGTCTCCCTTTTTTAGTTCTGTATCCTTGCCTGCATTTTTTTGGTCTGCTTTCATTAACAAGTGTCTTGTTCTCTCCCTCTTCTAATTCCTCTTAAATATTGTTTACTTTACTGCATGTAAAATGTTTTTTATCTGCAGTCCCTGCTTGGAGACTGCCTAACAGTTATGTATGAAATAACAGGCGACTTCACGTCGGTGCTAGCCGGAGTGAAGTTTGCTTCTGCCAAGTTCATTAATTCTGTATAACGGCACACCTCAAAGGCTGTTATTCCGCTTATCACACGGTTGCAACTAATGTGGAGGCTGCAAAGAAAGAACGTCAGTTTAAAACATAGTCTACAAAAGGGCGTAGCTAATGTATATACAAGCCTGATCAGTTGCTCTACTACTTTCTTTTCAACAGTGGTTATCGCTACAAACAGTTGAGTCCACTGTAGCTGTCAAGTTCAACTGGCGTTTTACTATAGTTGGTATGGCTGCCATTCAAACGAGCATTGTTGAGGTGATTAAACTTTTTAACCAGATCTACTTCATACAGTAGTTGTGCTTTAGGAAGACTTAACACACAACCTGCTAGCCAATCAGTATTTAGTACTCCATTTCACCGTGTGATAATCAGAAATACATATTATGTGTATTCCTTCATCATCACAACAAAACACAAGTTATTTTTTTCTATTTTCACATGCCTATCCAATAACTGAGACTTTGACTTCAAGGTGCAGCAATGCAAAGCAAGGCCCGCACGCTGCATACAATGCCTACAAACAGTTTGTCCAGGTTGACACTACAGCCCTTTTCCTGGCAGCAGCGATGGAACACTTCAACCTGGATGATGTATCAGGTATTTAGCCCAAATAATTATCTGAATCAGTGCATTTACATGTAGCCAATAAACTGATATGAATCAGTTTATTTATTTACCAAATTGTTTGTCAATACATTTTTAGACCTGTTTACACGCAGGTAAACAAATGTCACGTTTAGAGCATAGGCATGTTAAGCAAGCCAAATATGTCAATTTTCGGTTCATTCAAATCACAGAAAGATTATTACAAGATACCACACAGATTCAAGAAATTTTATTGGCTGCATGAAAATGCAAGATATGAAACAAGGTAAAAAGCATATACCATGGCCTAACATAATTTTCCTTATACTTTTTTAGCCAAACCAGAGGGTTTTGTTCCAGACCACATCCTCCAAGGCTCTGATGAACAAAAGAGGGCCTGGCTCCATGACAGTGTGGCAGAGGTCGTCAATAAGTTTGTCATGTTTGCAGACATGTCTGAACTCTCAGCTGGCATTTCAGAAGAAGCAAGAACACATCAAAAAGAAAAACTCCCGTGTCGTGAACCAGGGTGCTCAAAAGCATTCATATACTCCAAGGCAAGAGTCAACCATGAGAATAAAGTCCATGGTCTTGTGGTGGCACCAGCTCCAGCAGCTGAGCCTGTGCCCTCCAGTATGGACGACCACAAGAAATTGCACACAGAGGCCAGGCTTAGCTTTGGGTTTCTTCTTGCAAACTTTTTGGATGCTGTGAAAGAAGGGGATGGGGAGCGTCTTATGAGGCTGTATAAGGTGGCGTTGCTCATCTATAAGGCTTATGGACATACTCAGTATGCATACAGTACCTTCCTCCTCACTGTGCAACTTAACGCAACCTTATCACCTCGGCTTGCACACAACTTGAAATGGAACAGATTCTGGAATGGAAAGGGTGGTAAAGGAAGAAACATTCCTCTGGATCTGCACCTAGAGCACTTGAACAATTTCCTAAAGGCCTTCCTGAAAAACAAGGGCCCAAACTTGACAGAAGAATCTGCTGACAGGGTCAGCAGATCTGTTGGTGTGTTGAAGGCGATGATGGACACAACGGACAAAGAGCTGCAGGTGACACGCACAAGTGGCACCCATCATCACGCCAACTTGAGGGAAGATGTTTTCGTGTTGCTTAGAGTATTTAGGGAGACAGAGGTTTTCAAAAGCCAACCAGGGAGACACTTTTTGGCTTTCCCCAACTTTGAGCGCAACATTTTTTTCCCGTTTGAAATATAAGGACCTGTGGCAGTGGATGCGTTCCAAACTGAAAGAGTTGAGAGCTATACCCATTTAAAGAAATAGACATGCAAAGCATGTAGGGGCCCAGGTTTTGATAAGACAAGGCATGAAACATGTATGGCAATTATTGCATTGTGGGAGTGTCTCAAGCACTCATGTAAAGAGAGCTATTCTCAGATGTAACAATCTTGATTGTCAATGTTTAATAATTTATGTCATTACACTTTGCATTACAGTAATTGAGTAAACAATGTAAATTGTTGAAACTTTCTTTGATAGTGTGTTATCATAGATGAATAATATAACTTATTATTGTTGCAAGTCATGTGTCTGGTGTTGTCTGTAAAATAAGGTTTTGGAAACAGGGGATCACAACATATTTTTTTTATTTTGGCTCAGTTATATACATATATACAGTTGTATATCAAAGAAGCAAACATTTAACAATATGTACTGCAAATACATTCCTCCATGATAATGTGGATAATTTCCTTACTCACATATCTGACTCAGAGCTACTAACGCAGCTTCTCAGTGCATCATCTGCATCAGAACAGTCATCAGCATCATCGAAATAGGTACCATAGTACAGATCTGGCTCATCCAAGCTCTCGCTCAAAACAGATTGCACATCAACATCAACATCACCAAAAACCTCAATAATGATATTCAAAATTTCTTTCGCATGGTCAAGCTTGAAGACAGGGAGGTTAACAATAACATATTGCAAATCAAATATGTATTGGCAATGGTTCAAGACTGAAACAACCAGTTCTTGACTAAATCCTGTGCATGCCTCTTGTGAAGTGTACAGATGAGTGGAGGAGTTTATCAAACTAGTCCTGTAGTCATTAAGCAAATCTGCAATCAAAGATTTGTCTTTTTCGCTCACCTGTCTAGACCTCAAGCTCACAGTCTTGCTTTGTGTTGCCTCGTAATTTGGAATGGGCTCTGCACATGTTCCAGGGGAACAGGAACACATACTGTGGCAGAATGTGCAACACTGGTGGCCTGGCTGGACGCTAATGGGCTCCTCTTCAAAATGAGCATAAAGGCATTTTCTGATACACTGATCTTTAGCAAAAGAAACCAGCTCTCTAACCTCTTTCTCAATGTTCAAGTACATTTTAGTGTTGTACAAAATGGCATGTGCTGGTTGACCATGTCTGCCAGCACGACCCACTTGTTGGACAAGTGTTTCTAAATCACTTGGTAACCCATACATGACAATGTGAGAGACATTTTGGAAATTTAAGCCCATGCCCAAAGCTGTTGTGGCCACAACAACTCGACAACTGCCTTCCCCTCTCAGTGACCTCAATATTCTTTCTTTGTTCTGTGGAAGAGTCTTGCTGTGGAATATTCCAATGAGGAGTTTGTCATAGTTACGCTCAGGGTCGCAGTTTACCCAAGCATGTTGTTGTAGTTCTGCCTTTAGGTAAGCATATACCTTCCCCACCATCTTCAACGTTTGGCAGTAGATCAGAACTGGCTGCATCATTTCACCTTTGATTTTTATGTCATTGATTAACCAGTCAAAACAGTCCATGGTGTTGTTTGAGGTCTGACACAGTCCAAGTCGGATGTTAGTCTTGTTGGGGCTTGCAGTGACGTGAACAGCCTTGTCCATAAGCAGGATCCTGGAGATTCGTCCACGAGATCTGATGTCTGCTGAAGCAGTCAGCGCCAATACGGGGGTTCCTGAAAATAGCATCAATAAAAACTGTCACTGTAATGGCCATATGCAACATCTTAATCATCTCAGGTGATTGGATTAAAACAAAGGAATGTTCAAATTTACCACTACATCAACAAAACAGCCTAAAATTGATTCTCCTCACACAAAATGCTGTTTCTATACGAAATGTTATTTTAAATAAATAAGTAATAGATTGGAAAAATCAAGGAATGCATACGCTTCTCAACTCACCCTCTTTGACGATGGATCGCAGCTCTCCCAACTTCGAAAAACTCTCTCTGAATGGTGAATATCCTTTGGTAGCTTCGCCCCTGCGTGAACGAAACGGGAAGGAACATAAGTGTCACATAATGATAACTTGCTAAACAGTATGGCCATCACTACCTTCATTAAAATGTGTTGCTAAATGTCAACATTATAGGCAAATGTTAGTGCTTCATCTGAACCGAGACAGCATTTCCTATAACCCCTATGACAAAGTGATTGGGACATAAATGGCATTCAGAAGCATAAACGTCTATATTGTAATGTCACGTTGTTTAAAGTTAACATGGTAACGTTAACTTTACAACTAACTGTCGTCAGAAAACAATTAGTGAACAAAAGTGAATCAACCAACATCGGTAACATGGCATCATTTGTTATCTATAGGCTAATTTTCATACCAATTACATGAGTGAAATTAAAATACAATTCAAGCAAATAGTTGTGACTTTAACGTGTGCGAACTCACCATTTATACGTTACGTGCACCTCATCCACGACGATACCAATGATGTTGTCCTGGTACACGTTGGATGATAGCATTCCTCGCCATTTGGTATTGAGTATCCAAGACTCAGGACTCCCGAAAACGATGCTGAATTTTCCGTTTATTATGTCCTGGTCATCACTAACGCCAAGCTGGCCTGCTGTTACACCCAGTATCCCTGCCTCCTTAATCTGGTCTTCTATCAGGGCAAGCAGGGGGGACACAACGATGACAATAGGGTTAGCATTAGCGTTTGGCTTGCATAATGTCTTCGCCACTAACGGGGCCAGCTGGTAAATTAAACTTTTCCCAAACCCGGTAGGAAGAAGTCCAAAAACGTCTTTGCCCTCCAAAAAATTCGTCAAACATGCTTCTTGTTCTGGCTTTAAGTCTTTAATATCCTGAATAGTTTCAAGCACAGAGCGTATAGCTTCGCCGACATCCATCTCGTCAACTGTTTACCGCAGCTTGGGAACTACACCGGTATTTCAGTTTGGGCGCTTCAGTTCGACGTCATCGCCCGTCATCGCCACATCTGCTCGCTGAGCAAACCGAAACGCATTGCTAGTTCCCTGACTATATGGTTGAGGCAAATTAAATTTGCCGGAACCAGTAGGCGGCGCTAGCCTGGCTACATTTTGTGTTCAAAGACACTGGAATCACATTGAAACGAAAGCAGATCCACTCCAGAGTGCTGTTATGACTTAAATGTGTTGATCTCGGTGGGACATTGAAGAATGCAGCTTATTTGACAACTGACACAGCAATAGTGGTTAAAACGTGTGTTACCTGCAAATAACAGCTTAAAAGCCTCTTCCCTGCGTGAAACAGCTATTACAGCCTTTTCACCACATTAAACTTGTAAAAGCATTGTTTTGCACTTATTTGATGTTTAGACGCCATTTTGTGTTCAAAGACACTGGAATCACATTGAAACGAAAGCAGATCCACTCCAGAGTGCTGTTATGACTTAAATGTGTTGATCTCGGTGGGACATTGAAGAATGCAGCTTATTTGACAACTGACACTGCAATAGTGGTTAAAACGTGTGTTACCTGCAAATAACAGCTTAAAAGCCTCTTCCCTGCGTGAAACAGCTATTACAGCCTTTTCACCACATTAAACTTGTAAAAGCATTGTTTTGCACTTATTTGATGTTTAGACGCCATTTTGTGTTCAAAGACACTGGAATCACATTGAAACGAAAGAAGATCCACTCCAGAGTGCTGTTATGACTTAAATGTGTTGATCTCGGTGGGACATTGAAGAATGCAGCTTATTTGACAACTGACACAGCAATAGTGGTTAAAACGTGTGTTACCTGCAAATAACAGCTTAAAAGCCTCTTCCCTGCATGAAACAGCTATTACAGCCTTTTCCCCACATTAAACTTGTAAAAGCATTGTTTTGCACTTATTTGATGTTTAGACGCCATTTTGTGTTCAAAGACACTGGAATCACATTGAAACGAAAGCAGATCCACTCCAGAGTGCTGTTATGACTTAAATGTGTTGATCTCGGTGGGACATTGAAGAATGCAGCTTATTTGACAACTGACACAGCAATAGTGGTTAAAACGTGTGTTACCTGCAAATAACAGCTTAAAAGCCTCTTCCCTGCGTGAAACAGCTATTACAGCCTTTTCACCACATTAAACTTGTAAAAGCCTGTTTTGCACTTATTTGATGTTTAGACGCCATTTTGTGTTCAAAGACACTGGAATCACATTGAAACGAAAGCAGATCCACTCCAGAGTGCTGTTATGACTTAAATGTGTTGATCTCGGTGGGACATTGAAGAATGCAGCTTATTTGACAACTGACACTGCAATAGTGGTTAAAACGTGTGTTACCTGCAAATAACAGCTTAAAAGCCTCTTCCATGCGTGAAACAGCTATTACAGCCTTTTCACCACATTAAACTTGTAAAAGCATTGTTTTGCACTTATTTGATGTTTAGACGCCATTTTGTGTTCAAAGACACTGGAATCACATTGAAACGAAAGAAGATCCACTCCAGAGTGCTGTTATGACTTAAATGTGTTGATCTCGGTGGGACATTGAAGAATGCAGCTTATTTGACAACTGACACAGCAATAGTGGTTGAAACGTGTGTTACCTGCTAATAACAGCTTAAAAGCCTCTTCCCTGCGTGAAACAGCTATTACAGCCTTTTCACCACATTAAACTTGTAAAAGCATTGTTTTGCACTTATTTGATGTTTAGACGCCATTTTGTGTTCAAAGACACTGGAATCACATTGAAACGAAAGCAGATCCACTCCAGAGTGCTGTTATGACTTAAATGTGTTGATCTCGGTGGGACATTGAAGAATGCAGCTTATTTGACAACTGACACAGCAATAGTGGTTAAAACGTGTGTTACCTGCAAATAACAGCTTAAAAGCCTCTTCCCTGCATGAAACAGCTATTACAGCCTTTTCCCCACATTAAACTTGTAAAAGCATTGTTTTGCACTTATTTGATGTTTAGACGCCATTTTGTGTTCAAAGACACTGGAATCACATTGAAACGAAAGCAGATCCACTCCAGAGTGCTGTTATGACTTAAATGTGTTGATCTCGGTGGGACATTGAAGAATGCAGCTTATTTGACAACTGACACAGCAATAGTGGTTAAAACGTGTGTTACCTGCAAATAACAGCTTAAAAGCCTCTTCCCTGCGTGAAACAGCTATTACAGCCTTTTCACCACATTAAACTTGTAAAAGCATTGTTTTGCACTTATTTGATGTTTAGACGCCATTTTGTGTTCAAAGACACTGGAATCACATTGAAACGAAAGCAGATCCACTCCAGAGTGCTGTTATGACTTAAATGTGTTGATCTCGGTGGGACATTGAAGAATGCAGCTTATTTGACAACTGACACAGCAATAGTGGTTAAAACGTGTGTTACCTGCAAATAACAGCTTAAAAGCCTCTTCCCTGCGTGAAACAGCTATTACAGCCTTTTCACCACATTAAACTTGTAAAAGCATTGTTTTGCACTTATTTGATGTTTAGACGCCATTTTGTGTTCAAAGACACTGGAATCACATTGAAACGAAAGCAGATCCACTCCAGAGTGCTGTTATGACTTAAATGTGTTGATCTCGGTGGGACATTGAAGAATGCAGCTTATTTGACAACTGACACTGCAATAGTGGTTAAAACGTGTGTTACCTGCAAATAACAGCTTAAAAGCCTCTTCCCTGCGTGAAACAGCTATTACAGCCTTTTCACCACATTAAACTTGTAAAAGCATTGTTTTGCACTTATTTGATGTTTAGACGCCATTTTGTGTTCAAAGACACTGGAATCACATTGAAACGAAAGCAGATCCACTCCAGAGTGCTGTTATGACTTAAATGTGTTGATCTCGGTGGGACATTGAAGAATGCAGCTTATTTGACAACTGACACAGCAATAGTGGTTAAAACGTGTGTTACCTGCAAATAACAGCTTAAAAGCCTCTTCCCTGCGTGAAACAGCTATTACAGCCTTTTCACCACATTAAACTTGTAAAAGCATTGTTTTGCACTTATTTGATGTTTAGACGCCATTTTGTGTTCAAAGACACTGGAATCACATTGAAACGAAAGCAGATCCACTCCAGAGTGCTGTTATGACTTAAATGTGTTGATCTCGGTGGGACATTGAAGAATGCAGCTTATTTGACAACTGACACAGCAATAGTGGTTAAAACGTGTGTTACCTGCAAATAACAGCTTAAAAGCCTCTTCCCTGCGTGAAACAGCTATTACAGCCTTTTCACCACATTAAACTTGTAAAAGCATTGTTTTGCACTTATTTGATGTTTAGACGCCATTTTGTGTTCAAAGACACTGGAATCACATTGAAACGAAAGCAGATCCACTCCAGAGTGCTGTTATGACTTAAATGTGTTGATCTCGGTGGGACATTGAAGAATGCAGCTTATTTGACAACTGACACTGCAATAGTGGTTAAAACGTGTGTTACCTGCAAATAACAGCTTAAAAGCCTCTTCCCTGCGTGAAACAGCTATTACAGCCTTTTCACCACATTAAACTTGTAAAAGCATTGTTTTGCACTTATTTGATGTTTAGACGCCATTTTGTGTTCAAAGACACTGGAATCACATTGAAACGAAAGCAGATCCACTCCAGAGTGCTGTTATGACTTAAATGTGTTGATCTCGGTGGGACATTGAAGAATGCAGCTTATTTGACAACTGACACTGCAATAGTGGTTAAAACGTGTGTTACCTGCAAATAACAGCTTAAAAGCCTCTTCCCTGCGTGAAACAGCTATTACAGCCTTTTCACCACATTAAACTTGTAAAAGCATTGTTTTGCACTTATTTGATGTTTAGACGCCATTTTGTGTTCAAAGACACTGGAATCACATTGAAACGAAAGAAGATCCACTCCAGAGTGCTGTTATGACTTAAATGTGTTGATCTCGGTGGGACATTGAAGAATGCAGCTTATTTGACAACTGACACAGCAATAGTGGTTAAAACGTGTGTTACCTGCAAATAACAGCTTAAAAGCCTCTTCCCTGCATGAAACAGCTATTACAGCCTTTTCCCCACATTAAACTTGTAAAAGCATTGTTTTGCACTTATTTGATGTTTAGACGCCATTTTGTGTTCAAAGACACTGGAATCACATTGAAACGAAAGCAGATCCACTCCAGAGTGCTGTTATGACTTAAATGTGTTGATCTCGGTGGGACATTGAAGAATGCAGCTTATTTGACAACTGACACAGCAATAGTGGTTAAAACGTGTGTTACCTGCAAATAACAGCTTAAAAGCCTCTTCCCTGCGTGAAACAGCTATTACAGCCTTTTCACCACATTAAACTTGTAAAAGCATTGTTTTGCACTTATTTGATGTTTAGACGCCATTTTGTGTTCAAAGACACTGGAATCACATTGAAACGAAAGCAGATCCACTCCAGAGTGCTGTTATGACTTAAATGTGTTGATCTCGGTGGGACATTGAAGAATGCAGCTTATTTGACAACTGACACAGCAATAGTGGTTAAAACGTGTGTTACCTGCAAATAACAGCTTAAAAGCCTCTTCCCTGCGTGAAACAGCTATTACAGCCTTTTCCCCACATTAAACTTGTAAAAGCATTGTTTTGCACTTATTTGATGTTTAGACGCCATTTTGTGTTCAAAGACACTGGAATCACATTGAAACGAAAGCAGATCCACTCCAGAGTGCTGTTATGACTTAAATGTGTTGATCTCGGTGGGACATTGAAGAATGCAGCTTATTTGACAACTGACACTGCAATAGTGGTTAAAACGTGTGTTACCTGCAAATAACAGCTTAAAAGCCTCTTCCCTGCGTGAAACAGCTATTACAGCCTTTTCACCACATTAAACTTGTAAAAGCATTGTTTTGCACTTATTTGATGTTTAGACGCCATTTTGTGTTCAAAGACACTGGAATCACATTGAAACGAAAGAAGATCCACTCCAGAGTGCTGTTATGACTTAAATGTGTTGATCTCGGTGGGACATTGAAGAATGCAGCTTATTTGACAACTGACACAGCAATAGTGGTTAAAACGTGTGTTACCTGCAAATAACAGCTTAAAAGCCTCTTCCCTGCATGAAACAGCTATTACAGCCTTTTCCCCACATTAAACTTGTAAAAGCATTGTTTTGCACTTATTTGATGTTTAGACGCCATTTTGTGTTCAAAGACACTGGAATCACATTGAAACGAAAGAAGATCCACTCCAGAGTGCTGTTATGACTTAAATGTGTTGATCTCGGTGGGACATTGAAGAATGCAGCTTATTTGACAACTGACACAGCAATAGTGGTTAAAACGTGTGTTACCTGCAAATAACAGCTTAAAAGCCTCTTCCCTGCATGAAACAGCTATTACAGCCTTTTCCCCACATTAAACTTGTAAAAGCATTGTTTTGCACTTATTTGATGTTTAGACGCCATTTTGTGTTCAAAGACACTGGAATCACATTGAAACGAAAGCAGATCCACTCCAGAGTGCTGTTATGACTTAAATGTGTTGATCTCGGTGGGACATTGAAGAATGCAGCTTATTTGACAACTGACACAGCAATAGTGGTTGAAACTTGTGTTACCTGCTAATAACAGCTTAAAAGCCTCTTCCCTGCGTGAAACAGCTATTACAGCCTTTTCACCACATTAAACTTGTAAAAGCATTGTTTTGCACTTATTTGATGTTTAGACGCCATTTTGTGTTCAAAGACACTGGAATCACATTGAAACGAAAGCAGATCCACTCCAGAGTGCTGTTATGACTTAAATGTGTTGATCTCGGTGGGACATTGAAGAATGCAGCTTATTTGACAACTGACACAGCAATAGTGGTTAAAACGTGTGTTACCTGCAAATAACAGCTTAAAAGCCTCTTCCCTGCGTGAAACAGCTATTACAGCCTTTTCACCACATTAAACTTGTAAAAGCATTGTTTTGCACTTATTTGATGTTTAGACGCCATTTTGTGTTCAAAGACACTGGAATCACATTGAAACGAAAGAAGATCCACTCCAGAGTGCTGTTATGACTTAAATGTGTTGATCTCGGTGGGACATTGAAGAATGCAGCTTATTTGACAACTGACACAGCAATAGTGGTTAAAACGTGTGTTACCTGCAAATAACAGCTTAAAAGCCTCTTCCCTGCATGAAACAGCTATTACAGCCTTTTCCCCACATTAAACTTGTAATCTTTGTTTTGCACTTATTTGATGTTTAGACGCCATTTTGTGTTCAAAGACACTGGAATCACATTGAAACGAAAGCAGATCCACTCCAGAGTGCTGTTATGACTTAAATGTGTTGATCTCGGTGGGACATTGAAGAATGCAGCTTATTTGACAACTGACACAGCAATAGTGGTTAAAAAGTGTGTTACCTGCAAATAACAGCTTAAAAGCCTCTTCCCTGCGTGAAACAGCTATTACAGCCTTTTCACCACATTAAACTTGTAAAAGCATTGTTTTGCACTTATTTGATGTTTAGACGCCATTTTGTGTTCAAAGACACTGGAATCACATTGAAACGAAAGCAGATCCACTCCAGAGTGCTGTTATGACTTAAATGTGTTGATCTCGGTGGGACATTGAAGAATGCAGCTTATTTGACAACTGACACAGCAATAGTGGTTAAAACGTGTGTTACCTGCAAATAACAGCTTAAAAGCCTCTTCCCTGCGTGAAACAGCTATTACAGCCTTTTCCCCACATTAAACTTGTAAAAGCATTGTTTTGCACTTATTTGATGTTTAGACGCCATTTTGTGTTCAAAGACACTGGAATCACATTGAAACGAAAGCAGATCCACTCCAGAGTGCTGATATGACTTAAATGTGTTGATCTCGGTGGGACATTGAAGAATGCAGCTTATTTGACAACTGACACTGCAATAGTGGTTAAAACGTGTGTTACCTGCAAATAACAGCTTAAAAGCCTCTTCCCTGCGTGAAACAGCTATTACAGCCTTTTCACCACATTAAACTTGTAAAAGCATTGTTTTGCACTTATTTGATGTTTAGACGCCATTTTGTGTTCAAAGACACCGGAATCACATTGAAACGAAAGCAGATCCACTCCAGAGTGCTGTTATGACTTAAATGTGTTGATCTCGGTGGGACATTGAAGAATGCAGCTTATTTGACAACTGACACAGCAATAGTGGTTAAAACGTGTGTTACCTGCAAATAACAGCTTAAAAGGCCTCTTCCCTGCGTGAAACAGCTATTACAGCCTTTTCACCACATTAAACTTGTAAAAGCATTGTTTTGCACTTATTTGATGTTTAGACGCCATTTTGTGTTCAAAGACACTGGAATCACATTGAAACGAAAGAAGATCCACTCCAGAGTGCTGTTATGACTTAAATGTGTTGATCTCGGTGGGACATTGAAGAATGCAGCTTATTTGACAACTGACACAGCAATAGTGGTTAAAACGTGTGTTACCTGCTAATAACAGCTTAAAAGCCTCTTCCCTGCGTGAAACAGCTATTACAGCCTTTTCACCACATTAAACTTGTAAAAGCATTGTTTTGCACTTATTTGATGTTTAGACGCCATTTTGTGTTCAAAGACACTGGAATCACATTGAAACGAAAGAAGATCCACTCCAGAGTGCTGTTATGACTTAAATGTGTTGATCTCGGTGGGACATTGAAGAATGCAGCTTATTTGACAACTGACACAGCAATAGTGGTTGAAACGTGTGTTACCTGCTAATAACAGCTTAAAAGCCTCTTCCCTGCGTGAAACAGCTATTACAGCCTTTTCACCACATTAAACTTGTAAAAGCATTGTTTTGCACTTATTTGATGTTTAGACGCCATTTTGTGTTCAAAGACACTGGAATCACATTGAAACGAAAGCAGATCCACTCCAGAGTGCTGTTATGACTTAAATGTGTTGATCTCGGTGGGACATTGAAGAATGCAGCTTATTTGACAACTGACACTGCAATAGTGGTTAAAACGTGTGTTACCTGCAAATAACAGCTTAAAAGCCTCTTCCCTGCGTGAAACAGCTATTACAGCCTTTTCACCACATTAAACTTGTAAAAGCATTGTTTTGCACTTATTTGATGTTTAGACGCCATTTTGTGTTCAAAGACACTGGAATCACATTGAAACGAAAGAAGATCCACTCCAGAGTGCTGTTATGACTTAAATGTGTTGATCTCGGTGGGACATTGAAGAATGCAGCTTATTTGACAACTGACACAGCAATAGTGGTTAAAACGTGTGTTACCTGCAAATAACAGCTTAAAAGCCTCTTCCCTGCATGAAACAGCTATTACAGCCTTTTCCCCACATTAAACTTGTAATCTTTGTTTTGCACTTATTTGATGTTTAGACGCCATTTTGTGTTCAAAGACACTGGAATCACATTGAAACGAAAGCAGATCCACTCCAGAGTGCTGTTATGACTTAAATGTGTTGATCTCGGTGGGACATTGAAGAATGCAGCTTATTTGACAACTGACACAGCAATAGTGGTTAAAAAGTGTGTTACCTGCAAATAACAGCTTAAAAGCCTCTTCCCTGCGTGAAACAGCTATTACAGCCTTTTCACCACATTAAACTTGTAAAAGCATTGTTTTGCACTTATTTGATGTTTAGACGCCATTTTGTGTTCAAAGACACTGGAATCACATTGAAACGAAAGCAGATCCACTCCAGAGTGCTGTTATGACTTAAATGTGTTGATCTCGGTGGGACATTGAAGAATGCAGCTTATTTGACAACTGACACAGCAATAGTGGTTAAAACGTGTGTTACCTGCAAATAACAGCTTAAAAGCCTCTTCCCTGCGTGAAACAGCTATTACAGCCTTTTCCCCACATTAAACTTGTAAAAGCATTGTTTTGCACTTATTTGATGTTTAGACGCCATTTTGTGTTCAAAGACACTGGAATCACATTGAAACGAAAGCAGATCCACTCCAGAGTGCTGATATGACTTAAATGTGTTGATCTCGGTGGGACATTGAAGAATGCAGCTTATTTGACAACTGACACTGCAATAGTGGTTAAAACGTGTGTTACCTGCAAATAACAGCTTAAAAGCCTCTTCCCTGCGTGAAACAGCTATTACAGCCTTTTCACCACATTAAACTTGTAAAAGCATTGTTTTGCACTTATTTGATGTTTAGACGCCATTTTGTGTTCAAAGACACTGGAATCACATTGAAACGAAAGAAGATCCACTCCAGAGTGCTGTTATGACTTAAATGTGTTGATCTCGGTGGGACATTGAAGAATGCAGCTTATTTGACAACTGACACAGCAATAGTGGTTGAAACGTGTGTTACCTGCTAATAACAGCTTAAAAGCCTCTTCCCTGCGTGAAACAGCTATTACAGCCTTTTCACCACATTAAACTTGTAAAAGCATTGTTTTGCACTTATTTGATGTTTAGACGCCATTTTGTGTTCAAAGACACTGGAATCACATTGAAACGAAAGCAGATCCACTCCAGAGTGCTGTTATGACTTAAATGTGTTGATCTCGGTGGGACATTGAAGAATGCAGCTTATTTGACAACTGACACTGCAATAGTGGTTAAAACGTGTGTTACCTGCAAATAACAGCTTAAAAGCCTCTTCCCTGCGTGAAACAGCTATTACAGCCTTTTCACCACATTAAACTTGTAAAAGCATTGTTTTGCACTTATTTGATGTTTAGACGCCATTTTGTGTTCAAAGACACTGGAATCACATTGAAACGAAAGAAGATCCACTCCAGAGTGCTGTTATGACTTAAATGTGTTGATCTCGGTGGGACATTGAAGAATGCAGCTTATTTGACAACTGACCACAGCAATAGTGGTTAAAACGTGTGTTACCTGCAAATAACAGC